>NC_050102.1:103210209-103513239 GCF_902167145.1 Zea mays
CTTTCCTGCTATTTTGTGGGACCTATTGAGGACTATCGGCTACACCACTCCTCCCCAATACGCTGGATATGAGTTCGAGGAGCATGGAGTGCCCCATTGTCGGGTACAACTCACATTGTGGTCTCATCCTGTGTACCCTGAGTGGTCTTCTTTGGAGGCGGAGACGGAGGGCTTTCGCCTCGGCGACACATGGGAGGCATCAGCTTTGCATGCGCTTGTGGCCTTTTGTGAGTACATGGGGTTGTTTCCCCTGAAGCAGCAAGATGACCCCTTATGGTTGGACAGGATTGCCAACATAGTCCTTGTTGAGCACCGTTTTGAGCCTGGCGGACGGTCCGGCCCTAAGGCCGGACTGTCCGCGCCTGTGGGCCGGACGGTCCGCGCATGCGCAGAGCAGTTTAGGGTTCCGAGTTTTGTGCTATGTTTGTTGGCTAGATTTGCGGAATTAGCTCGGAATCCAGTCGTGTAAAGGGTCCAGCCCCCCTCCTTTATAAAAGAGAGGTCTACGACCGATAAGTAATTATCAATCGAATCAATACAACTTCTATTCGCATTTTATCCTAGGAGTACTTCTAGTCTAGTTTAGGTTTAGCCTCTCGATCCCCAAATTCTTCGCCTCTCTTCGACTCTACGCCGATTAGAGGAGTCTAGGTCGGCTTGCCCGAGCCTAGACAACCCCTAGGATCTCTCCTCCCCAACGGGGTCCCTCCCAGGAGCGAGATCCAGGCCGCCGCCGGCGACATCTGCCGCCCCTGCGCACGCGCGGACCGTCCGGCCTTAGGGCGCGGACCGTCCGATCGTCAGGCAGAAGACCCGAGCCCTGCACCAGGTCGCGGCCGTCCGACCCTGTGCCGCGGACCGTCCGCGCCTGACCAGAGAGCACCGCCGCCTCATGCCAGGTCGTGGACCGTCCGGCCCTGTGCCGCGGACCGTCCGCGCCTGACCAGAGAGTACCACCGCCGGTTCTTTTGAAGTGATTGACGCCTCCAAAAAGGCGTCAACATACTTTTTGGCGACTCTGCTGGGGAAGACAAATACAGAGTCATCAAATCGGCCCTCAATGGCCGGTTCAAGGGATAGCTCTGATATTTCCCCAAGCAACATCATAGAGCCGACTTGGGACACATTGTCGGCTGACGAACAGCTCCAGTTCGAGGAGCACAAGGAGCAGATGATTTAGGAGGCAAAAGCGAGGTTCTTGGCCAACTTCGAAGTGGACAGGAACAACAAAGTCGTCCGACATCGGGCGACAGATCCGGCTTCACTGCGACCCACGCCAGACATCCCCAATGTAAGTAATACAAACAAGCTGCAATCTCTTAAGAATTATGTAGATGAACAGCGTGAACAAATGCAAAACATCATAGGGGATATGCAAAACGACTATAGGAGATTAGCGCGTGCATTTGACAAATCTAGCATTGCAAATTTTCCATCACATGAGGTAGAATTAGGGGGTAACACGCGTAATACATCGGCTGTAGGTTGTCACGACCAGTCACAACCCCTTTATGGGATGCCGATGGACACGTACCCTGAGCAACCGCAAATCGACAGCAAAACAGTCGATCTGCACATGTCCGGACCGTCCGCACGTGAGCGCGGACAGTCCGGGCCAGCCACGGCTGGGCCCATTTTTAATGAAGTACCCAGACATGCACCCGAGCCACCACATATGACACAGAACCCAAACTACCCAGTCGGACGGTCCGCATACAACGACGGACGGTCCGAATATATCCACGGACGGTCCGGGTACGTATCCGGACAGTCCGCGCATGAGTCTTTTGAGGAGGATTATTACCTGAATCGTCGCCCGTCCCAGCAACACTTCCCATCACACTATGCAATGCACCAGCCCATTAATTCAGGATCCAGAGCCCAGGAAAGCTTTCCGGCCCCACCTAGAAGGCCGAAAAGAAACGATCAAACCTATGAGCCATATAGGGCAAATGGGAATGTACCACGTAGCTCAAACCAATGGGGGGAAAGACAACATACTAACATACAACCAACCCCACCTATGTTTGACCAGAGAACCGGTGGTCTTGCACCGGCTGCCATTGATATAGTGAGGGAAGAAATAGCCGGGGCGTTCCGAGATAAGCTTGGAGTAAGCATGGTCCCTGGGGGGCAATCATATCGGAAACCTTATGACAGCCGATTTGATCATCACCCGTACCCACAGGGGACTAGAATACCCGAATTCGCAAAATTTTCGGGTGACCAAGGGAAAAACACGCGCGAACATATAGGCCAGTTCTTAGCGCAATTAGGAGAATTGGCCGACACAGAGGAATTTCGCGTGCGTTTATTTTCATTATCTCTAACAGGAACTGCGTTCGCATGGTATGCCACTTTACCTCCTAATTCCATTTCATCATGGGGGGATCTAGAACAAAAATTTCATGATCATTTTTTCTCCGGTGACTATGAGTTGGATTTGGTAGATTTAGTATCATTGCGACAGACAAAAGATGAATCAGTTAATGATTACATCCGGAGATTCCGAGATACAAGAAACCGATGCTTTCAAATTCATTTAGCAGAAAAACAGCTAGTAGGATTAGCCTTTAATGGTCTGCGATATTATTTAAAAGAAAGATTAGAAGGCATCTAATTGTTTACACTAGCATAGTTACACCAGAGAGCTTTGGCTTGCGAAAGCCGGAGCAAAGAAACTGCTAAAACAATGCGTCACAATGTACACGTAGTAGAATGCGACCAAAGTAGCTCAGATGACGAATCAGCAGAAGTGTACGCTGCTGAAATGGTTTGGCCAAAACAGGCCAAATCTTCGGCTTGTTCCTCCTTACAGCCGGTTCAAAAGAAACGGCAAGAGGAGGTTAAGTTTACGTTTAATGTTGGTAAGTGTGATAGAATATTTGACGAATTACTCAAAAATGGCAATATTAAAATAAATCACACTGTTCCATCCGCCGACGAGCTAAAACGTCGTGCGTACTGCAAGTGGCATAACTCATTTTCTCATGCCACTAATGATTGTAATGTATTTCGGCGACAGATTCAATTGGCCATTAACGAAGGACGATTGAAATTTCAAGAAATGCAAGTGGATACAGAGCCCTTTCCGATGAACATGATTGACTTCGAGGGCAAGAAAGTCCTGGTTCAGCCAAATACAGCCGATAAAGGCAAAGACAAGGAAACAATCATCGGCAATGCTAAAAAGGCCGATGGGGATTGTAAATTTTCTTGCAGGAAAGTGGTGGCCGAGACCCTGAAGGTGACCATCACAGCCTCTAGCTCTGGGGGGCAAGCGCAGATAGGGAGACAGTTGCGGGAACCCGTGCTGCACATCATGGACAATCCGCCGTCCAGACGCGGACGGTCCGACGCTTCTCTGGACGGTCCGGAGAACTCCAGCGGACGGTCTGGCCATGCTCAGGACTCGCAGCGACCACGTACCTTCAAACCACGACGACCAGAGATAGGTACGTGGAAAACAAATACATTTAAAGCAGTTGGTCGGTTGATCAAGCCTGGCCCGACTTTCGATCAATTGTTGTCTAAATACGTAAAAAAGAAGGCCGGCCCCAGTGACCGGCTAGCAAAGCGACCCCGCTCACCCATTCGTGAGCAACGTCAGGTCAGGCCGATTGGATCACCCCACCAATCGGAAGAAATGAGAGGTCATACTGTACAATTGAGACCTAACATACCGACATGGACACCTCCACCCCCTTATCCATCTATGCCATATCCATACACATACTTACCTCCACCATATGTCCCAAATCAAATGTGGGGCATGCCACCATATCCATTTGGGATACCACAGTACCCCGCCTGGGGGGCACCCCAAACATCCGTTTTTGACAGGTTAGCGCCACCAGTACAAGACCGATTGAGCGCTGCTGAATCCGGTCACCAGGCACAGGCCCAACAAGATTACCGGACTACTCGGCCTCCAAGGCCGACCAATCCGGCAGGGGGGCATATGCCTGCAGCAACTCAAAGAACAACAAAAAAGGACATCATTAAAATAGGCACTGCAGATGTTGTCATACAGGGAGGCAATAAAGGACCGATGATTTTTGGTGAATCGGCCAACACAACCAAAAAGGATACAGTTACCATCAAAACAGCCGATCCAAAATACTCCATGCCTCGATGGTGCCCAGCGGGATTGACACGGTCCCAAAAGAGAAAATTACAGCGCCTAAGAGTAAAAGAGAGCCAGGAGAAAGAGGCAGAAAAGATATTCAATGACACACATCCACTATACCCGCCACCGCAAAAGAAATGGAGACCAAAGGCCGTTGATGAAAAACAAACGACCACAGAAATAAAAAAATTAAACAACACCTGCGTAGCACCTTGCAGGTATGGCAGATAGCACGGCCAGCAAGGCTGGATGATCTGCACCAGGCGCGGACCGTCCGACCTCTGCGCGCGGACCGTCCGTCCTTCACCAGGAAGCGTCTGGACAATCTGCACTAGGCGTGGACCGTCCGGCCTCTGCGCGCGGACTGTTCGACCTTCACCAGGAAGCGTCTGGACAACCTGCACTAGGCGCGGACCGTCCGGCCCCCGCGCGTGGACCGTCTGCCACTCGCCAGGAAGCCTCCAACAACACGACAACATCAATGGAGGAGGATGACCTGCTGGGAGAAGACCTGGTCGACTACGAGGCTTCTCCAGAACGCCCAGGTATGGATGTAAATATTATTACATTTTCCGCCGATTGTACTATTATCGGCGA
Organism: Zea mays; assembly: GCF_902167145.1. Classification (NCBI taxonomy): domain Eukaryota; kingdom Viridiplantae; phylum Streptophyta; class Magnoliopsida; order Poales; family Poaceae; genus Zea; species Zea mays. The sequence goes on from NC_050102.1 coordinate 103,214,936, forward strand.
CGATGAACCTGTTGTTGCTCAGTTTGATTTTGGTCCTAAAGAAGCCGCCTTTACTAAACCAAAGGAATCGGTAAATCATTTAAAGCCGCTCTTCGTGCGCGGTCACATTGATGGGATACCGATTGCTAAGATGTTGGTAGATGGAGGGGCGGCTGTAAATCTAATGCCTTATTCATTATACAGAAAACTAGGTAAACACGATGACGAACTTGTCAAGACCAACATGACCCTCAGCGACGTTGGAACTGATAGTTCGATCAAAGCCAGGGGAGTCACGTCCGTTGAATTAACCATCGGGACTAAGACCCTTGCTGCTGCATTCTTCGTCGCTAATGTAGAAGGAAATTACAGTTTAATCCTAGGCAGAGATTGGATTCACGCCAATCAATGTATACCTTCTACATTACATCAAATGCTAATACAATGGGTAGGCGATGACAAAGAACAAGTACATGCTGATGTATCGGCCTGCATCGCTATGGCCGATGCCCCTGTACTCTGGACTTATGAGACTGCTACATGTCTCACAGGAGTAGATTTTTCTGATTATCAATTCATAAGTATAGATAAAAAAAGGTTTCATTCCTGTAATACTAGAGCCGATGGAGAATCGGCTAAATCCTAAATAAAGTTTAAATGATGAATACACACAAAGTTCATGAGTCTCTGGTCATAGACAGTTCGGCTTCCAAGGCCGGATGGTCTGGTCTTTCACAAAAGGGTTTGGACTTTAAGACCGAACATATATCACAGCAAAAGGATAGTATTACGGATGATCCGGTCCCCGAGACTGAAAAGTCCGCTGTCACACAAAGATCATCTAATTCCTCTGTGGGGAACATGATAGAGGAATTCAGAGATCTTGATAAACTAGGACAGGGGTTTACATCGGCCGATCCTTTGGAGGAGATTGACATAGGAGATGGTAAAACTCCAAGGCCGACTTTTGTAAACAAGACCCTGGAGACCGATCCTAGAGATGAGATGATCGATCTATTGAAGGAATATTCAGATTGCTTTGCTTGGAATTACACTGAGATGCCTGGATTAAGCCGAGAGATCGTGGAGCATCAGCTGCCTATTAAATCTGGTTTTAGACCTTTCAAGCAAAGAGCTAGAACATTTCGTCCAGATCTTCTCCCACGCATCAAGGACGAAATCCACCGGCTGCTAGAAGCTGATTTTATCAGACCTTGCAGATACGCAGAGTGGGTCTCCAATATTGTGCCGGTGGAGAAGGAGTCAGGTAAACTTAGAGTATGCATTGATTTTCGCAATTTAAATAGAGCAACTCCTAAAGACGAATATCCTATGCCCATAGCCGACACATTAATCAATAATGCATCAGGAAATAGAATTATTAGCTTCGTTGATGGTAATGCCGGATATAATCAGATTTTCATGGCCAAAGAAGATGCGTCTAAAACGACCTTTATATGTCCAGGCTTCATTGGTTTATTTGAGTGGGTTGTCATGACATTTGGTCTGAAAAATGCTGGTGCCACTTATCAGAGGGCTATGAATTTGATCTTCCATGAATTGTTAGGAAACACTGTGGAAGTTTACATTGATGATATTGTAGTCAAATCGGCTGAGTTTAGTTCTCATATAGCTGATTTGCGCAAAGCCTTTGATAAAATGCGTCAGTATGGTTTGAAAATGAACCCACGTAAATGTGCTTTTGGAGTGTCGGCTGGTAAGTTTTTAGGATTTGTCATACATGAACATGGTATAGAGATAGACCCTGACCGAATCAAGTCTATTCGGAATGTGGGACCTCCGACCTGTAAGGTCGAGGTACAGAGGTTTCTCGGCAAGGTGAATTATTTACGAAGGTTTATTTCTAACCTAGCCGGGAAGATTGATGCGTTCACCCCTATTCTTCGGCTTAAGAATGATGCCGAATTCGCTTGGGGGCAACAGCAAGAAGCATTTGATCTCATCAAAAAATACTTATCTTCGGCTCCCGTATTAAAAGCACCACGAGCAGGAGTACCATTCCGATTATACATTGCAGCTGAGGATAAGGTTATTGGGGCTGTTTTGACACAAGAAACTGAGGGGAAGGAGCATGTGGTGACATATCTAAGCCGAAGGTTGGTCGATGCTGAAACAAGGTACACTTTTATTGAAAAGTTATGCTTATGCTTGTTTTATGCATGCACCAAATGTAGATGTTATTTACTGTCTAGTCATTGCACTGTTTCTGGTCAAGCCGATGTAATCAAATACATGTTGCATAACCCAATTATGAGTGGTAGAATTGGTAAGTGGGCTTATGCACTCATAGAATATGACTTGGCCTATGAACCATTGAAATCTATGAAAGGCCAAGTCGTAGCGGATTTCATTGTAGAACATCAGGTTAACGATATTCAGGAACTAGACATGTCATACCTCACTATTACTCCTTGGACTTTATATTTTGATGGATCGGTTTGCAATGAAGGGCAAGGAATCGGCATTGTGCTTGTTTCACCAAGTAATGTATCCTTTGACTTCTCTAGCCGATTGAAAACTTATTGCACTAATAATCAAGTTGAATATGAGGCCCTCCTATTCGGCTTAGAACTTTTAAATGGTATGGGAGTAAAACATGTGAAGGTATTTGGTGATTCTCAGCTGGTTGTCCAACAAGTTTTAGAAGAATATCAATGTTTTGATGGTACTCTAAATAGTTACCTTGAGAAATGTTGGAGCATAATCCATTCTTTTGACGAATTCAGTATTCGGCATATCTCTAGAGTTGAGAATCATAGAGCTAACGATTTGGCACAAGATGCATCAGGTTATCTGATAAAGAGAGGGAAATTTCACAAAACTGAAAATCTGATAACCAGTGCAGAGCCAAATTCCCAGGTCGCGGACTGTCCGCGTGATGACGCCGGACCGTCCGGGGTTACCAGAAATGTTCTCTTAATTGATTCGGCTGACAATGAAGCCGATGCAAGTGATTGGAGGACACCTATACTTGATTATTTACGAAATCCCAATATCAGGACAGATAAGAACATTCGACGAACAGCTTTCAAGTATGTTTTGATGAGTGATGAACTTTACCGCCGAACAGTCAATGACGTCCTGCTTAAGTGCTTAGGCCCAGATGATGCTATATTAGCCATGGCCGAAGTACATGAAGGAATTTGTGGTACTCATCAATCAGCTCCAAAGATGAAGTGGTTGTTGCGAAGGTCTGGTTTTTATTGGCCTAGTATGAAAGCTGATTGTTTCAAGTACTACAAGGGTTGCCAAGTGTGTCAAAAATTTAGCGACCTACAGTTGGTCCCTGCAGCCGAAATACATCCTATCATCAAGCCTTGGCCGTTCAGAGGATGGGGATTAGACTTTATTGGAGAAATTCATCCTTCATCATCAAAGGGGCATCAGTTTGTGTTAGTTGCCACTGACTATTTCACAAAATGGACTGAAGCCGTTGCTCTAAAGAACATGACACACAAGGAGGTAATTGAGTTCATAACTGAGCATATTATTCATAGATTCGGCATTCCCCAAACCTTGACTACAGATCAAGGTACTTCTTTTATGTCAAAGGAGGTACGTGAATTTGCTGAATTATATAGAATTAAGCTGCTTAATTCATCTCCATATTATGCTCAGGCCAATGGACAGGCCGAGTCTAGTAATAGGACATTGATTAATTTGATAAAAAAGAAGATATATGATAATCCTAAACATTGGCATAAGATTTTGTCTGAAGCTTTATGGGCTCATAGGATATCTAAACATAGGGCTACTAAAGTGTCTCCTTTTGAGCTTGTCTATGGGCAGGAAGCAGTGTTGCCTGTGGAAATAAGTTTGAATGCTGTCAGGTTCGCCAGACAAAATGATCTAACTGCTACTGATTATTATAATTCAATGATGGATAATATTGATGAGGTGACCGACAAGAGGATGATAGCTTTGGGAGCAATAGAAAAGGACAAGATCATGGTAGCCAGGGCCTACAACAAGAAGGTCAAAGCAAAATCATTTCAAGTAGGGGACCTGGTGTGGAAGACTATTCTGCCTCTAAGGAATAAAGATCGGAAGTTCGGGAAATGGTCGCCAAGCTGGGAGGGTCCTTATAAAGTAAAACAGGTGATGTCTGGCAACGCCTATTTGCTACAAACATTACAAGGCAAAGATTTGCCTAAGGCTTTGAATGGGCGTTTCCTGAAACAGTACCATCCTAGTATGTGGAAAGATGCCTAAGAGAACCGATGTAATCACATCGAGTTAGTTGCTTTTGGTTTGCTCAGCTCCACCAAAAGGCAGGGGGCATATGTTGAGCACCGTTTTGAGCCTGGCGGACGGTCCAGCCCTGAGGCCGGACAGTCCGCGGTCCAGACAGTCCGCGCCTGTGGGCCGAACGGTCCGCGCATGCACAGAGCAGTTTAGGGTTCCGAGTTTTGTGCTATGTTTGTTGGCTAGATTTGCGGAATTAGCTCGGAATCCAGTCGTGTAAAGGGTCCAGCCCCCCTCCTCTATAAAAGAGAGGTCTACGGCCGATTTGTAATTATCAATCGAATCAATACAACTTCTATTCGCATTTTATCCTAGGAGTAGTTCTAGTCTAGTTTAGGTTTAGCCTCTCGATCCCCAAATTCTTCGCCTCTCTTCGACTCTATGCCGATTAGAGGAGTCTAGGTCGGCTTGCCCGAGCCTAGACAACCCCTAGGATCTCTCCTCCCCGACGGGGTCCCTCCCGGGAGTGAGATCCAGGCCGCCGCCGGCGACATCCGCCGCCCCTATGCACGCGCGGACCGTCCGGCCTTAGGGCGCGAACCGTCCGGTCGTCAGGCAGAAGACCCGAGCCCTGCACCAGGTCGCGGACCGTCCGGCCCTATGCCGCGGACCGTCCGCGCCTGACCAGAGAGCACCGCCGCCTCACGCCAGGTCGCGGACCGTCCGGCCCTGTGCCGCGGACCGTCCGGCCCTGTGCCGCGGACCGTCCACGCCTGACCAGAGAATACCGACGCTGGTTCTTTTGAAGTGATTGACGCCTCCAAAAAGGCATCAACAGTCCTCTTGGGTTTCAGTTGCCCCCAGGAGGCGATCCTCATGGCAACCCGATGCATTAGGGCACTGCAACACCTCCAAGCACTAAAGAGTCAGGCCGTGACATATTTGGTGGCCCTCGCTCAGACAACTCACTAGATCCTTAGTGAGAGGCAAGTTCACATCATCAATCTTTGTACATACATGGTCCGACCGAAAGCTACAAATTGAGGCGATGGGAGTTCAGGTTCATGAGCTTCAGGAGCAGGTAGGTGTGCAGGCCATGACTATTGCAGACTTGGAAGATCACCTCCATGACCTTAACCTTGAGCTGGAGGAGGCTAATGATCACATTGAGATGCACCACTAGGAACATGTCGAGATGGAGGCTGACCTTGAAGATGCTGATATGGATGAGGAGGAGGAAGACCCAGAGGAGATTGAGGGTGTTTCTGAGTTAACCACCGAGAGTGGAGCACCACTGCCACCAGTCGACTGAGCACACCCCTCGGTAGGGAGTGTTATGTCAGTTAATAATTAGGATAGATTAGTTAGCAACGAATGATGGGTATGCTCCTCGGAGTAGAAAAAATTTGGTTTTTGGGGTGTAACTGGCTAACCTAGACTAGAGCATTCCTTGCATGTTGGTACCCTATGTTGTAAGGCAAATTTTGTGTAAACAGGGCCTAACAGCATGGTATGTGCAAGAAACTGAAAACTAGTTGTTGTTTTGGAAATCATAACTGGTGCGAATCCTCAGCATAATATATTGGTATTTTCGGTCCTTGCAATGCATACCAAATGTTGTTGTGAATTTTGTTGCCTATGCACCTATAAAATCTTAATTACCTTCATCATATGCAGCACATGTGATGCCTAAAATACTAATATAAAGGTTCACAGTTGCAGATGGCGGATGAAATGCGCCAGCACCATAGAGGCCATGATGAGACTAGTGGAAACCAGCAGGCACCACCCGTGCCGCAACCGCCTTCCATGGAGGCGATATTGCCCGCTCAGACAGAACTGCTACGAGAGCTTGTTCAAAGGCAACAACCCCTGCCACCACCTCACAATGGGCATAACAACCACCAACTCCAAGTGGCAAGCTATCAAGATTTCTTGAGTACCCAGCCACCTCTGTTCAACAAAACAGAAGAACCCTTGGACGCTGATGCTTGGATACGCATCATTGAGTCCAAATTCACTCTACTTACAGCAAATTGCTCGGAGGAAAGCAAGGCTAGATTTGCTGCACAACAATTAAGAGGAAATGCTCGTCTATGGTGGGACAATTACCATGCCATGCTCCCAGCAGATCACCTAGTTTTATGGGAAGAATTCAAGATAGCTTTCAGGGCACACCACATTCGAGAAGGTCTAATGGAGCGAAAACTGACAGAGTTTCTTGCGTTGACCCAAGGCAACCGCACAGTACTCCAATATGCCCAAATGTTCAACAATCTGTGCCAATATGCAGGGTATCATGCAGATACAAATGCCAAAAAGAGAGATCGTTTCCGTCGGGGTCTCAATACCAAGCTTAAAGAACGCCTGAACCTAGTAAAAATAGACAGCTACAACGAATTGGTGAACGTGGCTATATCACAGGAAGATTGCATCATGGCTCATCGAGCAGAGAAGAAGCGAAAGGCCACGACTGTACCACCAAGTGCCCCGAATCAAAAATTCAGACTTGTCCCTAGTGCACAGCCTAGAGCTCCTCCCCAACCATCACCACCTGGACGTTGGGTACTGCGACGACCGCAACAACAAGGTAATCCCCAGTTTACCATTCCACCATCCCAAAACACAAGGCCAAATTATCAGCAACCGAATCGCCCAGGTTCTGGAAATAGGTGCTTTACTTGTGGAAGTACAGGACACTTTGCAAAAGAATGTCCTCAGAATCGCCAGCAGAAACAAGGACAAAACTCAAACCAAAGCAAGGGCAAGAAACCCAAAGTCCAAGTCAACAAGGGAGGATCAATTTCACCACACTTGTTGACCTTCCTGAAGGGGCACCGGTCATGATGGGTAACTTCCTTATCCAAAATCGACCCGCGGTTATATTGTTTGATTCTGGTGCTTCACATAGTTTTCTCAGTTCCAGGTTCAGTGTTAAATGCCAACTGGTAATATGTCATACAAAAGGGTCATATATGATCACTACACCTGGTGGTAGAATTTCATCCAACCAACTCACCCGTCAAGTACCAATCAAACTTGGAAGTAAAATCTTCCATGCAGACCTTATTATATTGGGATTGGAGGGTATAGATGTTAGTTTGGGAGTGGATTGGATGACCAAACACCAAGTCATAATGGACATAGCAGCCCGAGTCTTAGAGTTCATGTCACCTGCATATGGGACTCTCACCTTGTACCTACCTGTCGAGCAAAGCACAAACTCTTGCAATTTCTCCATGGTAGAGTCCAAACTAGAGAAAATTCTTGTGGTCCGTGAGTACGCCGATGTCTTTCCGGATGACTTGCCAGGGATGCCACCAGATAGAGACATAGAGTTTGTCATTGAACTACAACCAGGCATGACACCCATTTCAAAAAGACCCTATCGAATGTCGCCAGTTGAACTGGCAGAACTAAAGAAACAACTTCAAGAATTGTTAGACAAGGGGTTTGTCCACCCCAGCACATCACCATGGGGTTGCCCAACTCTCTTTGTAAAGAAAAAGGACAAAAGTCTAAGGTTATGTGTGGTCTACCGCCTTCTCAATGCGGTAACTATTAAGAATAAATACCCTTTACCCCACATAGATGTTCTTTTTGATCAGTTAGCTGGAGCCAGAGTATTTTCTAAGATGGACCTTCACTCTGGGTATCATCAAATTAAGATTCGACCCAGTGACATCCCAAAAAGTGCCTTCTCAACTAGATATGGACTATAGGAATATCTAGTCATGTATTTCGAACTTACAAATGCTCCTGCCTACTTCATGTATCTCATGAATTCAGTGTTTATTCCTGAACTCGATAAATTTGTGGTAGTTTTTATTGATGACATATTGGTATATTCCAAGATTGAGGAAGAACATGTCAAGCACCTTCACACCGCGCTTCAACGTTTAAGAAAGCATCAATTGTATGCCAAATTCTCTAAGTGTGAGTTTTGGCTAGACAAGGTAAAATTTATAGGACACACTATTTCTCCTGAGGGTATTGTCGTTGACCCAGTCAAGGTACATGAAGTAATGGACTGGAAACCTCCCACTTCAGTTCATCAAATAAGAAGTTTCCTAGGCCTAGCTGGTTATTACCGTCGCTTCATCCCAAACTTTTCTAGAATTGTCAAACCAATGACAGAGTTGTTAAGGAAGGGAGTTAAGTTTGTGTGGAACCAAAAATGTGAAGAAGCCTTTCACCTTCTAAGAGGACATTTAACCACAACACCGGTCTTAGCTCAGCCCGACAATGCCAAGCCTTTTGATGTGTATTGTGATGCTTCCGGTATTGGACTCGGTTGTGTGCTTATGCAAGAGAACCGAGTCATTGTCTATGCTTCACGTGCACTTCGGCCACATGAGCAGAGTTATCCAACGCATGACCTAGAATTAGCGGCGGTGATTCATGCTTTAAAAATATGGAGACATTATCTTATGGGAACTCATTGTAATATCTACACAGATCACAAAAGTCTCAAATACATTTTCACTCAAACTGAATTAAACATGAGACAGAGAAGGTGGTTAGAGCTAATTAAGGATTATGACCTCGAAGTGCACTACCACCATGGAAAGGCAAATGTGGTAGCAGATGCATTGAGTTGCAAGACCCAATGCCACTGTCTGACCATAGATTCTCATGTCACCACTTTGTGCGATGAGTTGAGCAAGTTAAGCATGGGAGTTGTTTCCCCGGGTACTCTGGATTACGTCTCAGTGGAGACAACCTTGCAGGATCAGATTATCATGACACAACTCAGTGACAAGGGAGTGTAGATTATCAAGGAAATGCTCTCACAAAAGCTGGAGAAGTATAAGTGTTTTTGCCAGGACAGTAAGGGCGTACTATGGTTCGAAGATCGACTTGTTGTTCCCAAGGATCAGGATCTTAGGAAGAAAATTCTAGATGAGGCTCATCCCTCCAAATTTTCTATGCACCCCGGAAGCAATAAGATGTACCATGACCTTAGATCCCTATACTGGTGGACTAGGATGAAAAGGGATATTGCTAAATATGTGTCAGAATGCGACACCTGCCAAAGGGTAAAGGCGAGCCACTTGAAAGTAGTTGGTACCCTTCAACCACTACCAATACCATCATGGAAATGGGATGACATCAGTATGGATTATATTGTGGGATTGTCCAATACATCTCAGAAACATGATTCCATATGGGTTATCGTGGATAGACTTACTAAGACGACCCATTTTCTCCTAGTGCACACAACTTATTCGGCAAGGAGATATGCTAAGATATATCTGGACCGCATAGTTTGCCTGCATGGAGTGCCCAAAACCATCGTTTCTGATCATGGTACACAATTTGTAGCACGCTTATGGGAGCAATTGCAAAATTCCCTTGGCACCAAGCTTATTCGCAGCTCAGCATATCACCCCCAGACCGATGGACAGACTGAAAGGGTGAATCAAATTCTGGAAGACATGCTTCGAGCTTGTGTCATTCATTATGGCAAAAATTGGGACAAATGTCTATCCTTGGCAGAGTTTGCATATAAGTTATCAAGCCAGCTTGAAGATGGCACCTTTCAAAGCCTTGTATGGATGGAGATGTCGGACCCCATTGAGTTGGTCCCAAGTAGGAGAACGAGAGATATTTGGACCTGAATTGGTAATTGAAGCTGAAGAGAAGGTTATAATCATATAAAAGAACCTTATGGCCGCCCAAGCAAGACAAAAGAGTTACCATGATAAGAGGAGGAAACCTCTATGATTTGAGGTAGGGGATCATGTTTATCTTAAGGTCTCCCGACCAAAGGTGTACAAAGGTTCAGTCTTAAAAGGAAGCTAGCCTGTCACACCCAGTTTTGGAAGGTAAACCGAATGCAAACCATGTACGTGTCAGGATCAGAACTCACGTACACAGCGATTACATAATTGGACATCATCACACAATGCTTGAATTAAATAGCGGAAAGGTACTTAGTTACATCAAGATGTCTGAGACATCCACAGAGTCTAATACATATCTATAGAGTTCAACAATAAATCAAAGTGCGGAGTAACGAAACATAGAATGTAAGCCTACACAGGCAGCTGACTGGGGGTTTGCCACTAAAGTAAACTAGAACTCGTCGTAGTCCTGGAACTCCTCAAAGTCCTCCATGTTACTAGCTTCATCTCCTGAGCATTGAGTACAGTGGGGACAACCTGGGGTGGGGTGGTTTGTAAAGCAAGGGCGAGTACACATCAACATACTCAGCAAATGTCTTGTTTGGCTAAAGTGGACTAGCTGTATGTGGAGTTAAGGTTTAGCAGCTGCTTTTAGTTGGTCGAGTTTTATTATTATAAGTAGAGCCAGATTTTAGTAATAAACTCAGTTATTACCCAGAGGCACTCCCTCCAAGAGGAAATACCAGAGATCAGATTTATAACCATCATTGCTAATCATCATCATAAAAGTAACCAAAGTTCTTCTAATCGAAGAGGATCCCAAGGCTGCTCATAACCGTGAGCACGACTGATTTACCAGTTTCTAACCCTCTGCAGAGGTCGTACACTTTACCCACAAGCCGTGATTCCCATTCTGCCCAAGGTTCTAGCCTCCCCATTGATCACTACCAAGGTGACCCAGTAGGGTCTCACTACGTAGCCTTTACAAAGATTTCCCAGAGGTCATAGCCTCCCGTTAGGTTTCTCCAGTTTGATAAACACAGTACATCTCCCCAAAGGAAGGGTGAGTAACAAAACCAAACCAAGAACCTCTGCAACCAGCCCCAGCAGAGCAAGTACTGTGCCCGGACCCCATTGACGGCCTTACGGCGAAGCCAACTACTCCTCTGGTTCCTCTAATTAATCAGCTAAGAGCGTCCCAATCCACCCTCATGGTTGCACTTTTATCCCGGGTTGTCACTCCCCAAATAGGTCCTTACGGAGAGGCACTCAGGAAACAGCCTGAGCCCCCTAAAGTAATCATAAGAACCTCATCGGGATAACATCATCGTATCATAAAAGACCACATCATGTTTATTGATTAAGTTAAAGCAATAGCATAAGCTAACCATGATTAACCCAAAAAGGTAAACAAGGGTAAGGGAAATATAGACTAGTCAATCCTTAGGTTTCAATAATGTAATGTGGGACAGTAAATTATGAAGTAAAGTAGGACATGATAGGTCTGAGGACACTTGCCTTCACCAGGTTGTTGCTCAGAGGGATCTTCGGCAACACACTCAGGAACCACGAGCTGCACGTTGTCTAAGTAAAGCGAGCAAACATTCAATACATTTGGAAAGTAAAAATGAACATCACATCACACATGAACAAACATTGGCACATAACTCAAAAAGGTATAATATTAAGTACAGGAGAATGAGATCAAGTTATAAAATGGACTAATCCTAATTGGAGAATTGATTAGTCTCTAAGTGTTTGGAACATAGCCCAAAAAGGTTAAGCAGTGATTAAAACAAAGGAAAGCTAGAATTATAAGATAAACTACTCTCATTTAGGAATTTGATTATCTTTTAAGTATTATCCATAATTACATTCCTAATTCTATTTATGTCATTAAGGCCTAAAGGTTAAGCCAAAAATAAATCCAAGTAATGCATAACACTAATCTCACAAGATTGAATATACTTTATTCCTAGGGTTCTCCTTTTATTTATATCATTAAATAAATAAATCAACATATACTTTACTTCTATATTCTAAGTGTAAAAATTAAAGTATACAGATTACAGTTGGTTATATTTTTTTTTTGAACATAGAATAATTTTGTGAACATTTTGCAATTTGAACCACTAAATTTGGAGTTCATATGAAAAAGATATGAAATAAACAAGCTTTGAAGTTTGAAATATGAAATTAGGGCTAAATCTATGATTAAATAAAAGTCCAGGGGTCTAATTAAAACAAACCGGGGACCTATGCGCTAAAACAGAGGACGTCGGGTTGATTTTCAAAAACCAGGGGGGGTCTTAAGCAAAACAACCACACGAAGGGGTATCGGGCTCCCTCAACCGTAAGATCAGAAACCGACGGCTGAGATTAGATCACGCGGACGCGAGTGGGCAGGCGCGGCTGACAAGCGGGGCCACGGCGTCAGCGGGTCAGGGCGGGCTGACCGGCCGAGCCCAGGGGCAGAGACGTGGCTGAGGGGAGAGGGGAGAGCGACCGGATCCAGATCGAAGGGCTGCGATCAGATCCAGACAGGTGAAACCTAAACCGCCCGATCTCGGACGGACGCCCGAGATCTAACGGCTGGGGGCTAGTGTGGCAGAACCACCCGAATTATTCCAGATTAAGTGCCTAAGTCACGCCTCAGGGGCTGTAACACACTTAAATCGGAATAACCCGTCAGTCCTTCAGATCTACTCTGATAGAGCCACTTAACCAGGATCAAATTCCACAATCTCACTCGAAGGTGAGGCACAGAAGAAATACAATAAAACAGGAAACCTCAAATTAAGTACTGAGTTATTACATAAATCGGAGTTTTTGAGTAGCAAATAGAGTTCACAAAATGAAGTGCAGCGGATAATCGATGTCGTCGGTAATGAGGAAATGGGCAAGGCCTAGCCCACTATTCCTCATGCTCCTCTCCTGCCGGAGCAACATCCCACTCGACCGTCCAACCCGGTGGCAGGGTGGTAGGCCAAGTCACACCATCAACCATTTCCTGCATGGTACCTGCAAAAATGGTGCCACAAGCAAGGCTGAGTATACTAATACTCAGCTAGACTTAACCGGTGTGAGGAGTCTACTCCTCTACCTCTAGACTATGCAGCTGTTTGGTTGAGGGGTTTGGTTTGCCAAAAGCACTAGCTGTTTCTAAAATCAAATTTTAGCTTTTCAAATTCTACCATCATTAACTTAGCTAGATTTGCTCCTTCTAAGCATACATGGTAACAACCAATTAGTTCAATCAACAAATTATCTCATATAACCACATTTCACTTCTTACTCGATGCAGTACAAGGAATCAAGCAGTCTCATTAGCTGCGAGAAGCAGACGATTCGAATCGAGTTTTAACCTTGCAAGGTAAACCTAAACAAACGGCATGTCAGGGTACTCCGACCCCACACATGACAACCGTCCCCATCGATTCCCCGTTCGCGTTCAGGCCTCACCGCCTTGGCATACAATGCTCCACTGACCCCGGCTGCCGCCGTGCAGTGACCGCACTTTTACCCACCATAGCTAGCATGGGAGACCCAGTCTCAGGTCGCATGAGGGATAAAGTCCGCGCCCGGCTTCACTCAGGTACTAGGTTTACCGGTTACCATTTTTCCCGGCATGTGCTTAGTACGTTCAAAAGCTTGACTCAGGTATCCACACATTAATCCTTAATTCATTTTTCCCGTCTCATGGACAAGGCATCCTCCCTGGATCCAAGTCCATAGACTAACATATATCCCGTTATCAAGATGAATACAATCAATTCCTGACCTCGCGCGAGTGCTAGAAAAATCACTCGACTTCTACCGAGATCCTGATTAGCAAGCAGCTACTCGGCCTAGCATACTAGTATTCATCTCAAAAAGGAATCCTAAGTTCATGCAACTAGAGGTTTCAAGCAACTCCTACACTTAAGTGCACATTGCAATCCTACAATCATTAAGTGTAGTAAAATAGCATAATTAACAGGTTATGCATAAAACCGGGGCTTGCCTTCAATTGCTGGGGCTGCGGGGAGATCCTCAATAGCAGCCTCTGAAGCCTGCTCCTGGTCCTCCTCTTGGACAGGTCCTTGCTCGGGGATGAGCACGTACTCTCCGTCGGCAAGATTACAATCTAATGAATGCAATGCATAAGATATATGCATGATATGACATGTGCTTTTAGAAATTACAACTTTAAATGTGTATGATCTTTTGAGTTTAAACAAGTTAACTTTACTTATGTAAGACCCTTAGTGGTATACTTGGTAAATTGGGTTAGACTTAGCTAAGGTAAGTAGATTAAATTTTTGGGGTTCCACTGAATTCTCTTTAAGTTTTAGTGAGACTTGATAAGTACTCAAGTTAGATTTATTGAGGTGAGGTTTATTTCTTCTTCCCTTTTCTTTTATTCTCTTAAGGTTTTGGAGTAGGTTTGAACTACAAGTTGCTTTTATAAAATTCCAAAAATTCTGCAAACATTACAGTGGCTTGTTACTGGTGTGTGTTTCTCTGTCTCAAAATTTGGGGATCAGCAAGTGAATAGTTTTCTCTGGATAAAATTATTAAATTCTAGGGCAGAAGGGGTGCTTTGAACTACAACTATTATTTAACAGTGGGTAATTCTCCAAAACTTATTTTAATGGCTTTTAGGAGTTATAACATGACTTGATACAAATTTCTAGTCATTAATACCTTTTAATTATTTTTCTATGGTTTTCTCAAGTTTCTAGCCAAATGGGTGCTTTCTACTACCACTATCTTTGAAAAACATCAAACAACAGAGTTCTTATTTTTCATAGTTAGTATTTTGTGCAAGAGCAATCATTCTAAAGTTTGGCTTCTTTTTGCTTAAGGGAAGGGGTGGTATGCATTATTTGAATTAAATGACCTTTCTCTTAAATCATTAGCAATTGGTATGAGTTTGTTTCTTTTTCATGGGTTGGCATTTTTCTCTAGTGATTTACCTCATCATGGACTTAGCAAATTTTTGGTTTCCCATTATTACATTAATAGGGGTTGTTCATGATTTATTGGGAAAATGCCTTATTATCACTCTGTATTTATTTTCCTTACTTAAAAAGTTGAGCTGAGGTGCTCTGTATTTTTGTAGTGGGGTTCTGGTGGTTGTAAGTCCACTGGATTTTTATTAAGCATTTTGGTTATAGTTTTGCCTCTTTAATAATTGATTTTCAGTCTATATAAGGCTAAATAAATCATTTTAATTTCTATATAAAACTGGTCCAAATTAATGGTCTCTGTATTTTTCCTAGGTTCTCTGTTACATAAGTAAACTAGGAAAAATAATCTTAATCACTGTTCATTAATTTCTAATGGCTCTCTGATTTTTCCTAAGTTTTGGACAAAATAGCTTTAAATGAGAAACTACATCATAATTTCTAATGCTGGGGTTCCTACTATTTTTAAACAGTGTCTAAATGAGGTTTAAGCATCTTTAAATTTTCTTAAGTTCAGCACAGAAGAAAAACTAATTTTCCTTAATTAAACAAGGTTTAGTGGGTTTCTGTTTTTAATTTTAAACTCTAAAATTTAGAACAGAAAACATAGGGTTTACTATTTTTAAATGATAGATCATAATATTCAGGAGCTAGCAAAATTGGTTTGACAACTTTTTATTAAGATTTCATCAAGTTATGGATTTTCTAAGTTCTCTGGTCATTTTAAAAAGAATAACAGAATTGATTAAATGGAAATCTACTTTGCACTGGGGTCCCTGGCTGGTTTTTAAGTTTTCTTCGTGGATCAGTCCTTAGGCTACTATTCACATGAGTCACTGACGTTACAGAAAAACCCCTCGGGTTCTACAAATCCTAACCCGAGGTCCTTCTTCTACCTCAAACAGTAACCGCGGCGGAAGAAAGGGCGGAGGGGCTTACCGGCGGCGAGATTGCTCCGGTGAAGTGGTCGAGGACGAAGGGGAGGTCTCGGGGATCACAACGGTGTGCGGGACGCCGTCGGAGATGGCCGGAGTCGGTCGGTTCACGCGCGCAGGCGGGGATGCTCGTCGGCGGCGAGGAGACCGGCCTGGTCACGGCGAGATAGTTCAATCAGATGGGTCAGGGAGGTCCACGGAATGCTAGAGAAGACATGAGCGCAAGGAATTGGGCGGAGACTCACTGGATAGCTCGGTCCACACGCGGTGGCGGAAGACCGAAGTCCGGTGAGGTCGATCTCGGGCCTCCGGTGAAGTCCGGCCGGGTCCAAGGGCTTGGCGAGCTTCACGGGCTACTAGCGGAGCTAGCCGAAGCACTGGCTTGGCTTGAGGGTGGCTGGAGTGGGCTGGCCACGGTGGCCGAAGCTCTGGCGGCAATGGCGGGCGAAATTGAGCTCGCCGGAGCTAAGGAAAGGTGGCTGGCCGGTGAGGGTGAGTGCGGGGCGAAGAGAGGTGCGCCCGGGGAGGCTTTATAGGCGCGGGCGGGCACGGCCGAGGGCGTGGGCGCGCGGCGGACTTGACCGGACGCCGGGGTGAGCGCGCGCGCGGGTTGGGCGAGCTCTGGCGTGCCGACCAGGGTCGAACACGTGTGCCCGTGTGTTCTGCCCAAGTTCTGGCGCGTGTAGTCGCTCATCCGAGCCTGCTCTCGCCTTGGTCAGTGCTCAAAACCTCTTCTCCTCCCTACAAGCTACCATTCTTGTGTGGGGGTCATAGGATTTTGCCTACTGGTTGCAGAGATATGGAGCCAGGAAATCCGGTCTGTCTCCCTGCCCAAACCCGAGGCAAATCCAAGGTTTTGTCGTGTCTAGGGCTCGCGTCCCAATGCCATCTTCTGGCACACGACAGAGGGGTTAGTTAGACACAATTTTGTCAATGGGGCCATTAGGATTCGAGTTAGGGATCAAGGTGAACATCCCTGATCTTTGGCTCAAGGTCTGAATTTCAGAATTCTGAAATTCAGAAATCCCATTAAGTCCCCACATGAGAAGCTTGATTTGGGGTTTTATTTGAGTTATTTTGGCTAAGTTTTCTCAACATTTCTTGTTGCCCATTAAATATACTTCAATTTTTATAATTGGCCCAATTCATAATTTTAAACTTTTCATACCCTTTTCCTTATTTTCTTGAATTTTGCTCATGGGGCTCACTTAGGGTTTTTAATTAGGGTTGCACATTCTTACCTTTTCAAAGACTCAATTGTTTTGATCATGACACTTTTAAGTATATACTTGGTGACTTCTTTATTACTTAAGTTATTTTGATGCTCATGCTTACTTTGGTTCACATAAAATAATGGTTCTTGGGTTGGCATTTGAGAGAAACCCTAGGTGACACTGGGGTGTCACAGCCTTCCCCCTTAAAGGAATCTCGTCCCGAGATTCAGGCCAGAGTCCTCCCAGGGTGAAGCGAAGGGTGAGACTTATAGGAAATGGGTGATTATTGTTATTATTAGGGTAAAACTGCTCTTCGAATGTCATTCTCTTTGCAACTTCAGAAGGAAGTCCTTTTAAGTTTCACTTCATAGTTACTTCATTCTGAATTAAGATCATATTTTTGAAAATTAGATTCGAAGGGCAGGAGGAGGGGTTGGGGGTGATTACGTACCAGCTTCCTTAGGTAGGCAATCGGGGAAGTTGGATCTCAGGAATTCCTCGGTTTCCCAAGTAGCTTCCTCCTCTGAGTGATTACTCCACTGGACCTTGAACATCTTGATCGATTTAGCCCGAGTTGATCTTTCTTTGCAATCCAGAATCTTGGAGGGGTACTCTTGGTACGATAGATCTGGCTCTATCTCCAATTCTGGCTCTGCTATGATCTCAGTCGGCAATCGAACACACTTTTTAGCTGAGATACATGGAATACACTGTGAATGGCAGACATCTTTGAAGGTAACTTCAGCTTGTATGCCACGGGTTCACATGCTTCTATGATCTCATAAGGTCCAATGTAACGAGGGGCTAGCTTGCCTTTGATCCCAAACCTCTGCACTCCCTTGGTGGGTGATACCTTGAGGTACACAAAACTTCCCACCTCGAACTGGAGAGGTTTCCTTCTTCTATCATGATAGCTCTTCTGCCTGGCCTGAGAAGCTTCTAGATTCTTCCTGATTAGCTTGACCTTCCTTTCGGCTTCCGTCACTAAATCAGGTCCAAAAACTTCTCTTTCACCAGGTTGAGACCAATTGAGTGGTGTCCTGCACCTTCTTCCATAGAGAGCTTCAAAAGGTGCCATCTTTAGGCTGGATTGATAACTATTGTTATAAGCAAACTCTGCCAAGGAGAGGTACTTATCCCAGTTCTTGCCACAATCGATCGCACAAGCTCTCAGCATATCCTCCAGGATTTGGTTTACCCTTTCCGTCTGACCATCAGTCTGTGGGTGGTAAGCTGAACTCCTGATTAGCTTGGTTCCCAAAGACTCTTGCAATTGTTCCCAAAATCTGGCAACAAATTGGGCTCCTCGGTCAGAAACAATGGTCCGAGGTAATCCGTGCAAACACACGATCCGGTCAATATACAATTCTGCATATTTCTGAGCCTTATCAGTAGTGTGCACAAAAAGAAAATGTGCCACTTTCGTCAATCGGTCCACAATAACCCAAATTGAATCATGATGACGAGAGGTGTTGGGCAGACCCACAATGAAATCCATGCTGATGTCGTCCCACTTCCATGAAGGTATGGACAGTGGTTGCAAAGCTCCACCTGACTTCAAGTGGCTTGCCTTTATCCTCTGACAGGTGTCACATTCTGATACATACTGGGCTATCTCCCTCTTCATTCTGGTCCACCAGTACAAAAGCTTCAAATCATGGTACATCTTGGTGCTTCCCGGATGCATAGAGAATTTGGAGAGATGAGCCTCATCCAAAGTTTTCCTCTTGAGATCCTGGTCTTTAGGAATTACCAATCTGCTTTTGAACCATAACACACCCTTTTCATCCTGGCGGAAACAACTATACTTCTCAACCTTCTGATGGAGATTCTTCTTGATAATCTACACTTCCTTGTCTCTGAGCTGGGCCATGATAATCTGGTCTTGCAAAGCTGGCTCAACAGAAATGTGAGACAAAGAACCAGAAGGAATCACTTCAATTTGCATCTTGCTCAACTCATCACACAAGGTGTTAATGCGAGAGTCCATCAGAATACAATTGCATTGCAACTTCCGACTCAAGGCATCTGCTACCACATTAGCTTTTCCTGGGTGATAATGTACCTCCAGGTCATAATCCTTGATCAGCTCTAGCCATCTTCTCTACCTCATGTTGAGATCAGCCTGAGTAAAAAATGTACTTAAGGCTCTTATGATCAGTGAAGATGTTGAAGTGGGTTCCCATTAGATAGTGCCTCCACATCTTCAATGCATGAACCACTGCTGCTAACTCGAGGTCATGAGTGGGATAATTTTGCTCATGAGGCCTGAGTGCTCTTGAGGCATAAGCAATGACTCGGTTGTCTTGCATCAAGACACAACCTAGCCCGGTGCCTGAGGCATCGCAATACACATCAAAAGGCTTGCTGCTGTCGGGTTGCGCCAATACTGGTGCTGTGGTCAGATGCTGCCTTAATGCATGGAAGGCATCTTCGCACTTCTGACTCCACACAAACTTGACTTCTTTCTTCATCAACTCAGTAATAGGCTTCGCAATTCGAGAGAAGTCCGGAATAAATCTTTGGTAATAACCAGCTAATCCCAGAAAACTCCGAATCTGGCGAACAGTTGTTGGTGGCCTCCAGTTCATCACCTCTTGCACTTTATCAGGATCAACAGCTATTCCAGCCTGAGAGATAGTGTGACCCAAAAATTTGATTTCCTTTAGCCAAAAATCACACTTGGTTAACTTGGCATAAAGGTGGTGCTCTCGCAGACGTTGAAGCACTACATGCAAATGCCCGACATGTTCTTCTTCGTTCTTTGAGTACACCAGAATATCATCGATGAAAACCACCACGAACTTGTCCAATTCCGGCATAAAAACAGAATTCATCAGATACATGAAATATGCTGGTGCATTTGTCAGCCCGAATGACATCACCAAGAATTCATATAGCCCATATCTGGTTGAGAATGCCGTCTTCGGAATATCACTTGCTCGTATTTTGATCTGATGGTAGCCAGAGCGAAGGTCTATCTTGGAAAACACCTTGGCCCCGACCAACTGGTCAAAGAGAACATCAATACGAGGCAAAGGATACTTGTTCTTGATAGTTACTGCATTAAGAGGGCGGTAATCTATACACAGCCTCAAGCTTTCATCCTTCTTCTTCACAAACAGTGCTAGACATCCCCAAGGCGAAGTGCTCGGGCGAATGAAACCCTTATCCAGCAATTCTTGCAACTGCTTCTTCAACTCTGCCAACTCAGCGGGTGGCATTCGGTAGGGCCTCTTGGAAATTGGGGCCATTCCCGGTTGCAACTCGATGGCGAATTCAATATCCCAGTCCGGTGGCATTCCTGGCAATTCATCAGGAAAGACATCTGCATATTCACAGACCACTGGGATCTTATTTAGGGGTAACTCCGTCATAGAGAAAGCACATGACTGAGAAGAACCCTGACTAGGCAGAATTAAAGTGAAATTCCCGCAGAATGGAGAATTAACTTCCACGGTACGACTGGCTACATCAAGCACAACTTGGTGCAAGGTCATCCAATTTGCCCCTAGAATAATGTCCACATTTTCCAATCCTAACACAAGAAGAGTGGTTTTGACAATGTGGCTTCCCAGTTGAATAGGCACACTTTGGTTTAATTGATTAGTTGCAATTTTACCCCCAGGTGTGACTATCATGAATGACCCTTTTGAGTGAGAGAATGGCAGTTTGCATTTAGCACTGAACTTTCGGCTAATGAAACTATGAGATGCACCAGAATCAAACAGAATTAAAGCAGGTTGATTATAAACTGAAAAGGTACTAGTCATGATAGGAGCTCCTTCTGGTACTTCCTCCAGAGTAGTGAAGTTGAGCTTCCCTTGCCTGACTTGCACCTTCTGCTTCCTTCCCTTGTCTTGATTTGGTGCTGGCATCTGCCTCTGCTGGTTCCTGGGACAATTCTTGGCATAGTGGCCCACATTGCCACAAGTGAAACACTTGTTCCCATTGCCCTGGCGGAACTGCTGCTGCTGCGGAGGCTGATTATTCCTTGGGGCGGGAGCTGGGTAGCGGTTGGGTGCCGACTGCTGCTGCTGCTGAGGTGGCCTAATCACCCATCTGCCTGCCTGCTGCTGAAAACCCCTGCTCTGATTGTGAGAAACAATCCGGAACCTCTGAGCCTGAGCGGATGGTGCTGCCATTGGTGCCTTTCTCTTCTTCTCTGCCCGGTGAGCAACAATGCAATCCTCCTGGGAGATGGCCATGTTGACCAACTCATTGAAGCTATCGGCCCGGATAGTGTTAAGTCGTTCCCGCAGCTTGGTATTGAGACCCCTGCGGAAGCGATCCCTCTTCTTCTCATCAGAATCAGCATGATACCCTGCATACTGGCATAAGTCGTTGAAGGCTTGTGCATACTGCAGTACCGTGCGGGTTCCTTCATTAAGGGCCAGAAATTCATTCAACTTCCGATCAAGAATGCCAGCTGGGATGTGGTGTTCTCTGAAGGCAGTCTTGAATTCCTCCCAAGATACTTCACGATCAGCGGGGAGCATAGCACGAAAGTGATCCCACCAAGTCCGAGCAGGGCCGCGAAGCTGCTGTGCGGCGAAGCGAGCCTTGGCCTCATCAGGGCAGTCTCCCGTGAGGAGGGGAAACTTGGACTCGACGACGCGAAGCCATACATCGGCGTCCAATGGATCCTCTGCCTTGGTGAACAAGGGCGGCTGCGTGCTCAGAAACTCCTGGTATGTTGCCATAGCCGGAGGTCGCTGATGCTGGCCTCCACCATGCTGCTGTTGGTGGGGCTGGCGCTGCAAGAGCTGTCGCAGAATCTCATTCTGCTGGGCCATCAGCTCCTGCACTGTGGGAGCTGGGGGAGGTGGCGGGGGAGCTTGCTCGTTAAGCCCGCGACGCTGCCTAGCTGCCATCTGAAAACAGAGATTGTCGCCATTGTTATCCCCACTCACAGTTTCGAACGGCAAGATATCATCTCATATGGAAGGAAAAATGCCATAATCATAATATTAGGTTCGAAACGAAGGTAACATGGTGATAAATATCCCACAGATTTCAAAAGTTTACAGGGTTACATCAATCAGGGGAAAGTACCCATAAGCCTAGTCCAAAATGGGATACTACTAAGCTCGCATAGGTTTCTATCCGCCTAAAAATGTCAAAGCGACTGCTTAACCCTGAGCGGTGGAAGCGACACTGGACACGGGCAAAGGAGGCATCGCGGAGGTAGTCCCATTGGCACCAGGGGCTGGTCCTAGCTCCTCGGGAGCCTCTTCTCCCTCGCTTCCTGCTTCATTGGCCTCCATCTCCAGGTGGTGCATGTCCAAGTGGTCATTTGCTTCCTCGAGTTCCCTCTGCACATCGTGAAGCTGGTTCTCCAAGACATCAATAGTGTTGTCTCGGATCTCCACTTGCTGCTCCAGGGTGGTGATGCGCTGGCTCAGCCTTTCCACCTGCAAATCCTTCTCCACCAACTCTGTGGATAGGTCGACCACAAAATCTTCCCGACTGTCGAGAGTGAGCTTGGCAGACTGAGCCGTGTTAGCAAGAAGTGTCATAGCATCGCTCTGAAGGGCCTGAAGGCGGTACAACGCACTCATGCACTGAACAGTGACCCTCCTAACCAAGTCAGGATACATCGCCCACACATCCTTCACATGGCTCACGCGGTTACACCACATGGGATCATCCTTCTTCTCAGCAGGGAAGAGTCCCAAAGGGTGCATCACCATCTCCAGGGGATGGTAGCCACAAAAAGTCGTCAGAGTCTTCATGGCTGCTGCCTCAACGGTGTCGTCCGTCCTGAGTCCAATTGTCTCAAAGTCAAGAGAACGCCAACCCGGCTGAAGGGGATGAACCTCCAAAGCCAGCTAGACCCGACAACGAGGTACCCGATGCTCCTCATACAACTGCACCGTGTACAAAGGGGGCGTAGGGTAACCGGCGGAGTTAAGCACTTCCCACAAGATGGAAGGAAAACCATCACGAGAAAGGAAGTTAGAACTGAAACGAGAGTCTCCTCCACTGGCGGGGGTGGGTGAATTCATCTGCGGAAGGGAATCAAAGATAAAGATTATGGTGGAAGGAAAAAAAGAAAAAGAGAGCCCGGATGGTTTTAGAGAAAGTGGGTTAGCTCAAATTTTAATTCCTCTTTGTGTTTTATAATGCATGCATGCTGGAAGAAATGTTGCCTCTCAAAGAGAAAATAGGGTGCCTTTTTAGGGCGTCCTTAAAATATAAGTACTGGCCCACGGGGCCTAATTAATTAGCCACCTAATTCTCCCTCTATGCCTAAGGCCTTTCGTCCTAGGTCTAGCGGTCTAGTCCTGACGATCCGTAACAGTTTCTAGGCAAGTTTTAGGTTTTGAAAATTGGTATTCATGGTTTATTGTCCTTCTCTGTGGTGGAATTTGCTCCGATACCAGCTGTGGCAGAACCACCCGAATTATTCCAGCTTAAGTGCCTAAGTCACGCCTCAGGGGCTGTAACACACTTAAATCGGAATAACCCGTCGGTCCTTCAGATCTAGTCTGATAGAGCCACTTAACCAGGATCAAATTCCACAATCTCACTCGAAGGTGAGGCACAGAAGAAATACAATAAAACAGGAAACCTCAAATTAAGTACTGAGTTATTACATAAATCGGAGTTTTTGAGTAGCAAATAGAGTTCACAAAATGAAGTGCAGCGGATAATCGATGTCGTCGGTAATGAGGAAATGGGCAAGGCCTAGCCCACTATTCCTCATGCTCCTCTCCTGCCGGAGCAACATCCCACTCGACCGTCCAACCCGGTGGCAGGGTGGTGGGCCAAGTCACACCATCAACCATTTCCTGCATGGAACCTGCAAAAATGGTGCCACAAGCAAGGCTGAATATACTAATACTCAACTAGACTTAACCGGTGTGAGGAGTCTACTCCTCTACCTCTAGACTATGCAGCTGTTTGGCTGAGGGGTTTGGTTTGCCAAAAGCACTAGCTGTTTCTAAAATCAAATTTTAGCTTTTCAAATTCTACCATCATTAACTTAGCTAGATTTGCTCCTTCTAAGCATACATGGTAACAACCAATTAGTTCAATCAACAAATTATCTCATATAACCACATTTCACTTCTTACTCGATGCAGTACAAGGAATCAAGCAGTCTCATTAGCTGCGAGAAGCAGACGATTCGAATCGAGTTTTAACCTTGCAAGGTAAACCTAAACACACGGCATGTCAGGGTACTCCGACCCCACACATGACAACCGTCCCCATCGATTCCCCATTCGTGTCCAGGCCTCGCCGCCTTGGCATACAATGCTCCACTGACCCCGGCTGCCGCCGTGCAGTGACCGCACTTGTACCCACCATAGCTAGCATGGGAGACCCAGTCTCAGGTCGCATGAGGGATAAAGTCCGCGCCCGGCTTCACTCAGGTACTAGGTTTACCGGTTACCATTTTTCCCGGCATGTGCTTAGTACGTTCAAAAGCTTGACTCAGGTATCCACACATTAATCCTTAATTCATTTTTCCCGTCTCATGGACAAGGCATCCTCCCTGGATCCAAGTCCATAGACTAACATATATCCCGTTATCAAGATGAATACAATCAATTCCTGACCTCGCGCGAGTGCTAGAAAAATCACTCGACTTCTACCGAGATCCTGATTAGCAAGCAGCTACTCGGCCTAGCATACTAGTATTCATCTCAAAAAGGAATCCTAAGTTCATGCAACTGGAGGTTTCAAGCAACTCCTACACTTAAGTGCACATTGCAATCCTACAATCATTAAGTGTAGTAAAATAGCATAATTAACAGGTTATGCATAAAACCGGGGCTTGCCTTCAATTGCTGGGGCTGCGGGGAGATCCTCAATAGCAGCCTCTGAAGCCTGCTCCTGGTCCTCCTCTTGGACAGGTCCTTGCTCGGGGATGAGCACGTACTCTCCGTCGGCAAGATTACAATCTAATGAATGCAATGCATAAGATATATGCATGATATGACATGTGCTTTTAGAAATTACAACTTTAAAGGTGTATGATCTTTTGAGTTTAAACAAGTTAACTTTACTTATGTAAGACCCTTAGTGGTATACTTGGTAAATTGGGTTAGACTTAGCTAAGGTAAGTAGATTAAATTTTTGGGGTTCCACTGAATTCCCTTTAAGTTTTAGTGAGACTTGATAAGTACTCAAGTTAGATTTATTGAGGTGAGGTTTATTTCTTCTTCCCTTTTCTTTTATTCTCTTAAGGTTTTGGAGTAGGTTTGAACTACAAGTTGCTTTTATAAAATTCCAAAAATTCTGCAAAAATTACAGTGGCTTGTTACTGGTGTGTGTTTCTCTGTCTCAGAATTTGGGGATCAGCAAGTGAATAGTTTGCTCTGGATAAAATTATTAAATTCTAGGGGGCAGAAGGGGTGCTTTGAACTACAACTATTATTTAACAGTGGGTAATTCTCCAAAACTTATTTTTAATGGCTTTTAGGAGTTATAACATGACTTGATACAAATTTCTAGTCATTAATACCTTTCAATTATTTTTCTATGGTTTTCTCAAGTTTCTAGCCAAATGGGTGCTTTCTACTACCACTATCTTTGAAAAACATCAAACAACAGAGTTCTTATTTTTCATAGTTAGTATTTTGTGCAAGAGCAATCATTCTGAAGTTTGGCTTCTTTTTGCTTAAGGGAAGGGGTGGTATGTATTATTTGAATTAAATGGTCTTTCTCTTAAATCATTAGCAATTGGTATGAGTTTGCTTCTTTTTCATGAGTTGGCATTTTTCTCTGGTGATTTACCTCATCATGGACTTAGCAAATTTTTGGTTGCCCATTATTACATTAATAGGGGTTGTTCATGATTTATTGGGAAAATGCCTTATTATCACTCTGTATTAGTTTTCCTTACTTAAAAAGTTGAGCTGAGGTGCTCTGTATTTTTGTAGTGGTGTTCTGGTGGTTGTAAGTCCACTGGATTTTTATTAAGCATTTTGGTTATAGTTTTGCCTCTTTAATAATTGATTTTCAGTCTATATAAGGCTAAATAAATCATTTTAATTTAAAACTGGTCCAAATTAATGGTTTCTGTATTTTTCCTAGGTTCTCTGTTACATAAGTAAACTAGGAAAAATAATCTTAATCACTGTTCATTAATTTCTAATGCCTCTTTCATTTTTCCTAAGTTTTGGACAAAATAGCTTTAAATGAGAAACTACATCATAATTTCTAATGCTGGGGTTCCTACTATTTTTAAACAGTGTCTAAATGAGGTTTAAACATCTATAAATTTTCTTAAGTTCAGCACAGAAGAAAAACTAATTTTCCTTAATTAAACAAGGTTTAGTGGGTTTCTGTTTTTAATTTTAAACTCTAAAATTTAGAACAGAAAGCATAGGGTTTACTATTTTTAAATGATAGATCATAATATTCAGGAGCTAGCAAAATTGGTTTGACAACTTTTTATTAAGATTTCATCAAGTTATGGATTTTCTAAGTTCTCTGGTCATTTTAAAAAGAATAACAGAATTGATTAAATGGAAATCTACTTTGCACTGGGGTCCCTGGCGGGTTTTTAAGTTTTCTTCGCGGATCAGTCCTTAGGCTACTATTCACATGAGTCACTGACGTTACAGAAAAACCCCTCGGGTTCTACAAATCCTAACCCGAGGTCCTTCTTCTACCTCAAACAGTAACCGCGGCGGAAGAAAGGGCGGAGGGGCTTACCGTCGGCGATATTGCTCCGGTGAAGTGGTCGAGGACGAAGGGGAGGTCTCGAGGATCACAACGGTGTGCGGGACGCCGTCGGAGATGGCCGGAGTCGGTCGGTCCACGCGCGCAGGCGGGGATGCTCGTCGGCGGCGAGGAGACCGGCCTGGTCACGGCGAGATAGTTCAATCAGATGGGTCAGGGAGGTCCACGGAATGCCAGAGAAGACATGAGCGCAAGGAATTGGGCGGAGACTCACTGGATAGCTCGGTCCACACGCGGCGGCGGAAGACCGAAGTCCGGTGAGGTCGATCTCGGGCCTCCGGTGAAGTCCGGCCGGGTCCGAGGGCTTGGCGAGCTTCACGGGCTACTGGCGGAGCTAGCCGAAGCACTGGCTTGGCTTAAGGGTGGCTGGAGTGGGCTGTCCACGGTGGCCGAAGCTCTGGCGGCAATGGCGGGCGAAATTGAGCTCACCGGAGCTAAGGAAAGGTGGCTGGCCGGTGAGGGTGAGTGCGGGGCGAAGAGAGGTGCGCCCGGGGAGGCTTTATAGGCGCGGGCGGGCACGGCCGAGGGTGTGGGCGCGCGGCGGACTTGACCGGACGCCGGGGTGAGCGCGCGCGCGGGTTGGGCGAGCTCTGGCGTGCCGACCAGGGTCGAACACGTGTGCCTGTGCGTTCTGCCCAAGTTCTGGCGCGTGTAGCGCTCATCCGAGCCTGCTCTCGCCTTGGTCAGTGCACAAAACCTCTTCTCCTCCCTAAAAGCTACCATTCTTGTGTGGGGGTCGTAGGATTTTGCCTACTGGTTGCAGAGATATGGAGCCAGGAAATCCGGTCTGTCTCCCTGCCCAAACCCGAGGCAAATCCAAGGTTTTGTCGTGTCTAGGGCTCGCGTCCCAATGCCATCTTCTGGCACACGACAGAGGGGTTAGTTAGACACAATTTTGTCAATGGGGCCATTAGGATTCGAGTTAGGGATCAAGGTGAACATCCCTGATCTTTGGCTCAAGGTCTGAATTTCAGAATTCTGAAATTCAGAAATCCCATTAAGTCCCCACATGAGAAGCTTGATTTGGGGTTTTATTTGAGTTATTTTGCTAAGTTTTCTCAACATTTCTTGTTGCCCATTAAATATACTTCAATTTTTATAATTGGCCCAATTCATAATTTTAAACTTTTCATACCCTTTTCCTTATTTTCTTGAATTTTGCTCATGGGGCTCACTTAGGGTTTTTAATTAGGGTTGCACATTCTTACCTTTTCAAAGACTCAATTGTTTTGATCATGACACTTTTAAGTATATACTTGGTGACTTCTTTATTACTTAAGTTATTTTGATGCATGCTTACTTTGGTTCACATAAAATAATGGTTCTTGGGTTGGCATTTGAGAGAAACCCTAGGTGACACTGGGGTGTCACAGCTACACCTAAACGCGGTGGTGCCGCTCATCCCACGGCGGGAGTTCGCTGGAGACGAGCAAACCGGCCACGACAGGGCACTAGAGGCTCAGGGACTAGCCTATGCGCAATCAGAGAGGTCTGGCGAAATCGGCCATGGCCTCCACGCCGGCGCAGGGGCACCAGAGAGCGCAGACCACAGTGGAGCGGGCTAACGGTGGCGCTGGATTGCTCCGGCGAGCAATCGCGCGACCTACATAGCGAGGATAACCAAATTAAGGGCACGGGCAGGTTGGTCACCTCGAGCAGAAGCGCTGGCGTCGCGAAGTAGCGGCGGAGGCACAGAGGCTCGACGGGGCAACGATGGCGGACTCCGGCTGCGCAAGAAAACGCACCGGTGAGCGTGGACCGGGCGCAGCAGGGAGGGAGAGGGCACACCGAAGGGTGTCCCGAGTAGCTGACGGCAAGGCGAAGCTCACCGTGGCACTGGACGGGGCACAGGCGCAACAGCGGCCACGGAACAAGCGGTGGATGTCGGCAGACGGTGGTGGAGCTCTCGGTTCACGCGGGCGAAGCGAGAGAGAGGGTGAGGGAGCTGGGCAGAGGGCGCAAATGGGAGAGGGGAGGTGGGTGAGCAGGGCGCGGGGGTCAAAGGGGCGCGGGAGCTCAGACGTGGCCGGAGAACGCGCGGTCGTGGGCGCGTCCACGGCGGGAGATCGTGGGCGAGATGTTAGAGACGACTGGTAGGTGGGGATGGCAGGACAGAGAGAGGGAGAGCGGGTGCACGCGAGAGAACTAGCACCGACATGTCTGGCCCATGGGACAGAGAGAGAGAGAGAGGGAGGGAAGCGCGCTCGGGTTGGCGCTGACAGGCGGGACCCGCCTGTCAGACACAGGGGGCGCGCGTGGCCTGGGCTTAAATGGGCCGGCTTGGGTCGAATTGGTCTTTTCTATTTTCCTAGAATTTCTATTGCCTTTTCTATTTATTTTCTCTAGGGTTTTCAATTCAAATTCAATTCAAGTTTCAAATTCAAACCAAATCAAATATGTGCAACAATTCAAAGAATATTTAGGCTCAATATGATGCAACTATAACACCCTGAATTTGGGGGTATAAAATTTCTTTTCTAATATCCACCAAATTCAGGTGTTACCCTCTTTCTTCCCTTCTTTTCTATTTTTTAAAATGGTGGGGAGTTATTTTGTTATATATATACACGTGTGAGCCTAGTAAAATAAAACCTAGAGGAGTTCTGAATGTTGCATCACATGCTGGAGCACATATTTAGATTGATGAACTTATTTGGTGTGCATTTATTTAACTTGCGTGTCATGCTCGGGTTTGAATTTAAGCACAAAGACAAGAAAATGAGCAAGGTAAATAAAAAAGGGAAAATCATCTCCACCCCAACTCCCCCTCCCAGCCGTGGCCCAGCCTTTTCCCCTTTGCTCGCGTGGCCCAGCGGTCTGCTCGGCCCTTCCAGCGCGCTCGGCCCGCCCACCTAGTGCTGCGCTCCGTGCAGCCTAGCCACGCCACACTGCGCTCAGCGCTCGCTCACGCATGCGCAGTGGAGCACCGCCGCCGTCGCCTGCGAGTGGGCCCCACCTCCTGTTCCTCTTCTCCAAACCGTCTTCCCTGTGCAGATATCCACTTCCTATCCCTAGATCCAAATCACGAATGACGCCTGCAGTTGCTGGTGATCGTACACATGTTTCTTTCCTCCTCTGTGCTCCTCTCCTCCGTTTTCTGCGGCGTGCAGCAGCCCCAGCCGGCGTCCAAGCCCCTCACCCCGGTCTCCCTGTGCGAACACGTGCCCAGGCCTGGCCTAGCATCCCCGAACGTGGAGCCCCCTGACGAAGCCCTCCACGAGCTCGTCCTCGGAGCACCCCAGTGCGGTGTAATGGCATGGGCACAGTGGCATGCAGCTCACGCACAAGCATCATAGAGGCTCACCACCACGCACAATGGCAGGGCTTAATTGTGGTGCTTGTGGTCCACATCGTTTTCCTTGGATTTGACGGGCGCGGATGGGAAGTCCATCGAATAACCATTGCTGCATCCTCTATTGGTAGCCCCATGGTGAGTCCCAAACCCCAATCTAATTAAGTTGTTTTCTGCGCTCTTCTCCGATTTAGTGTTCCGTACTCGTATTTTATTTCCATGCCTAGGTTAGTTTTTTTCAATATGCAGTACGTGTCGTGATGCTCTGTCCTTATACCACCTGAGATTTCTCTACACTAGTTTTTCCATCGTGTGCTCTACTGTGCGCGGAACAGATTGAAGATGTCGACAGTCCCAAGTTCAACATACGCCATGTTCCTATCGCCATAATCATGCCAAGGTGACCAATTCAACGAATGGCCAATGCTACCACGAATGCATAGTCTATCAATTAAATTAATGTTAGTTAACCAACGTTGAGTAAGTTAGCTTTTTAAATTAGAACTAATTTATAATTTTGAGCTTGCTCTTCTATAAATAAATTCTAACATGATTAATCCCAACTCAAATATTTTAATTTAAATACTTGTCTAGTGTAATCGCGACACAAGTTTAGCAATTCTCATAGATCACGTCTTTTAAAATCGGAATTATTATTTATACAGTATATTTTGTGTCGTAAATCTGTTTTGAGTCATTTTAGTCGCATTAACTTCGTAACCTTATCGCCTATGTGCTGATAGCATTATTTCGTCGTGATACATGTCTTAATTAATTGATTATTTATTTATCTAACAGTTATTAAAGTAGCCATCTACTTAAACTAATTTATAGTGTTAGTTGCGTTTTATAAGTACCTAGTAATATGATTATGCATACTCGAATGTCTTAATTAATACTTGTTTAGTATAAACACGATATCTGTTAGTGATTCTCGCTTGTCGCGCGTGGTATTCGTGCGTGTCGTCGTGCAAGTGTCCTCTGACCTATTATGTCCCATTTACTTTATAATTCATCAACCCGCATACCATGATCAACCTAACGATTGACTAGCTTTGTATTTACCTTGTCCTTGATTACCTTTTGGGTTATTATGGTTAGCTTCATGCTATTGCTTTACTTTAATCAATGAACATGATGTGAGCACTTATGGTACGATGTTGTCTCTATGATTATGATGTTGGACTGGTGATACTTTAGGGGGCTCGAGCGGTTTCTCGAGTGCCTCTCCGTAAGGACCTGTTCGTTGGATGACCGCCCGGGAAAACAGTGCAACCATGAGGGTAGAATGGGACGCCCTTAGCTGAATAATTAGAGGAACTGGGGTGTAGTTCGCTTCGCCGTCGTGCCGTTAATGGGGCTCGGTGTATGCGGCTCGCTCTGCCAAGGTTGGTTCGCCCCTTGGGGAGGAGTGCGGTGCATTTAGGAAACCTAACGGGCGGCTACAGCCTCAGGGAATCTTTGTAAAGGCTTCGTAGTGAATCCCTGGCCATTCACCTCGGGAGTGAATAAAGGTCTTGCAAGCCCGAGCTAGAGAGGGAATCACGGCTTGTGGGTAAAGTGCGCAACCTCTGCAGAGTGTTATGAAACTGATATATCAGCCGTGCTCGCGGTTATGAGTGGCCAAGGGAGCTCCATTGATTAGAGATACTTGATCAGAGATGGTTTGTTTACAAATGATGATGAGGAGGATGGTTATGATTATGTCTATGGTAATGGTAAGTGGTATTCTTTCCATTTGGAAAGGGTACTTTTGGGTTAACAACTTGGGTTAATGTTAAAACCTGGCTCTCTACTAGTAATAATTACCTGATCAACTAAAAGCAACTGCTTGACCTTAACTCCACATAAAGCTAGTCCACTACAGCCAAACGGGACATTTGCTGAGTACGTTGATGTGTACTCACCCTTGCTTTCACAAAACACCAGGTTGCCTTTGGTGCAATTTATGCTCACGTAAAGAAGAAGGTGTCGAGGCGAATCTCCAGGAGTTCCAGGACTTCGACGAGTTCGAGGATTAGGCTAGCGACCTCCCCCAGTCAGCTGCCTGTGGTGGGTTGTTTACGTTGGCTACGTTTCGATTCTGTGTACTTTGATTTATATTATGTAAATGGCTCTAGTCTGTAATATTATTACTTACTCTTTATTGTAATTCGAAGCATTGTGCTATGATGAGTCATTTATGTAATCGTTGTGTACGTGAATTTCTGATCCTGGCACGTACATGGTTCGCATTCGGTTTACCTTCTAAAACCGGGTGTGACATAAGTGGTATCAAAGTCGTGCTGACTGTAGGACCGATGACCTAGAGTAGCATTGGTCGTTTTAAGG
The DNA here is from genome assembly GCF_902167145.1 of Zea mays. Lineage (NCBI taxonomy): Eukaryota > Viridiplantae > Streptophyta > Magnoliopsida > Poales > Poaceae > Zea > Zea mays. The sequence continues at coordinate 103,247,165 of NC_050102.1, forward strand.
ACTTCTTGACTGTTACTTCACCTCATCCTTGATTCTGCTTCAAAATTTCAGTCATATCGACTAATTCTATGTTGTGCTCCTATATGCCCCCTTGCCAAAAGTATTTTATTCTAGTATGGTCTATACTTCTCTCAATCTATTAGATCTGATCTTACTCTCGTGCTTGCGACATCTTCGTAGATGCCCCTGACCATAACCTTCTTATCTTTTTGGGGTTCTCTCCTCTTTTGTCTTTGAGTTGCTACCATTTGGCAATCTTTATTCCCTTGGTATTGACATGCTGTATCTTTTGGATTCTTCCATACCCTTACCCCCTTAATTCAAACACTTAACCTGAAAACTCGGTTGCCTATTTTTACATTTCAGTTTATGTTTTCATGACCTTCCTGTCTATCGAGATCCCTTCCTATTTCGTTGTTAAGTCATTACCTTTCAACAATTTCTATTCCCTTGGTCTTAGTATGCTTGTGTCCTTGGAGTCTTGCATACTCTCATATTTTTTTATGTATGCTTGTCTTTCATACCCCAATGACTGTTCAAGACATTTCAGTCAATATATCCTTGACCACCCTTGTTTCTTAACGATCCATGAGTGATCATTTTATTTTGCACACCTGTAGTAATCTCGTTGTTTCCTTGTAACTCCACTCGGTAATGAATCTTTACTTCAACCCTTCTGTTGGAACCTTACCGATCTTACCCTTGATTGTTTTCTCCACTTTGTCGTTTCGCGAGTCTTGTCTTAACTATATCCTTTGTTATGCTTTTTAATTATTTTCATATGCACCTTTGACACCTCTATATCCTACATTGATGATCGTCTCATACCTGCCCTTTAAAATCACCCCTCTTCCGTCCCATACCTTCTTTTCTCTTGGTCGTATCCTCTTCTTTGGCTCGCGAGTTTGTAACCTCATCCTTTGTTGAGCTTTTGTTTCTTATTACCTTTACCCTTCTCATCTCTCAATCTTACCTTGGTGATTACGCTATGTTCGTTATCTAAAACCTCAAATCTCCCACCTTAGTTCAAGCGTGGTCTCTTACTTATCTCACCCGTGGTTATATCCTATACTTTACCTCTTGCAAGACTTATCTTATTTCTATTCTTGATTGTACCTAGATTCCTGGTTTTTTATGCACATTTACCTCTTCCTTTATATCCTTGCCTATTATCACCTTTGACCCTTGACCTCTCTCCATATTTACCATGACGTTTACCTATTTCGTAGCCCCACTTATTCCATTTCAATCCGAGAGTGTTATTTTCCCTATCCTGCTCTTGTTCGTTTCCTTTCCCTTTGTCGCTTTACAAGTCTTGTCTTACCTTAACTTCATCCTTTGTTGAGCTTTTGTTTGATATCATCCTTACCTTTGTAATCTGTAGATCTTGCCTTGATACTTATCTTAGGTCTGCTTGTTGAAATCCCCTCTTTTCTATCTCAACTCGAGAGATATGTTTTACTTATCTCACCCTTGACTATATCCTCTTCTTTACCGTGTGTAGGCCTAGACTTAACTCCATTCGTTATTGTATTTGTACCACTTGCTCTTCTATGCCTTTATCTTTTCTCTTACACCCTTGTCCGTTATCGCCTTTGGCCCTTGCGATATTTATGTCTTCTACCTAAATGCTTACCTTAAACTTATCCTTTAAAAGCCTCCCCTTTCTTTCAACCCAATTTGAGAGCTGTGAGTTACCCATCTCTCCCTTGATTTCTTTTCAATTCTTGTCGCCTTACAAGTCTTGTCTTAACTCCATCCTTTGCTGTGTGTTTTATTTGCTATCACCATTACCTTGTCATCCATCAGTCTTGCCTTGACACTTATCTTTATTCTTGCTCTTAAAAAAATCTCCTCTCTTTCACCTCAATTTGAGAGTGGCAGTTTACCTATCCGGCCCTTTGACGTACCCTCTCATTTTTTTCATTTGCAGGTCCTATCTTAACTCCATCCTTAATGGTACTAATATCTTTTGTCTTATGCTTATTTACCTCCTATCCTACATTTTTGTCCGTTATTGCCTTTAAAACCCTCGTGATATCTATGTCCTTACCCTCCTACTTATCTCGAACATATCCTTTGAAGCCTCCTCTTTTCCATCCGTGTTTGAGGATAATGCCTCACCTATTCATCATTGACTGCTCCCCCTTCTTGACACCTTGCAAGTTTTGGTCTAAAATAAATTTTTGGTTGGGTGTTTGTCCGTTATCACCTTAACCCTTGTCATCCCTTGATCTTTACCTTGATGCTTATCCCATCCCTGCATTTTAAAGCCCCTCCCTTGTTCCAGTTCAAGAGTGTTGTCTTACCTACCCGCTCTTGGTCATTCCCTTTTCCTTTATTGCGTTGCCGGTCATAGCGTTTGTTTGATATACCCCTTACCCTTGTAATCACTAGATCTTGACTTGATACCTATCTAAGGTCTGCTTTTGGAAATCCCCCCTTTTCTATCCCAACCCTAGAGTGTTGTTCTACCCATTATGCCCTTGGTCGTATCCTTTTGTTGATCGCTTACAATGCTTGCTTTAACTCCATTCTTTATGGTGCTCGTGTCCCTGTTCTGCACGTCTTGTTCTTCTCCTTGTCCTTCAACAACCTTAGAGAGTAGTTATTCCCTTTTCAAGAAAGACCACCATTTAATTAGAAGGAACATGTAGCAACAGAATGTTTGTTGTTGTATGCTTGTGCTGTTTGTTTTTGTGTGATGACTGATTTGCTTGTCTGTGATGAGTGTTGATGTGTTGTGGCCCTTGGTCCGCAATGACATCAGTTTACTAGCTGAGTGCCATAGAGTTAGGTAGTTGGGTGCTAACCATTTTCTCTCTTTAATCCATCTATGCTTACCTTTTCTATCTGTAGCCTTTCCTCTTGCACCTGTCCATTTGGCAACCTCCAACTCCTCCAAATCAGTCAAGATCAGAGTCGGCAGCATCTTCACCAAGTGCATATCAACGCTCCTATTAAGGGGGTTAGCCGCTAACCCCAATGAAGACAATGTGATCAACATCAACAAACAAGATCAAAGTGAAGCAGTGGAAGCATGTGTGGGTCCTAACCCACATGTTCAAGGGATCCTCAAGAATTGCATCGATCGGTCTCAAGCATCTACAGGTCAAAGCAACCAGTCCACAAGTTAAGTTTGCATAGTGAAAGTCAACTCAAGAAAGTCGTGATCAACCGATGAAACAATCTCATTTTCTTGCTAGCCTCTTCTTGAATCTCGAGGGTGAGATTCTGTTAAGGGGGTTAGATTTGTAACACCCTGAATTTGGGGGTATAAAATTTCTTTTCTAATATCCACCAAATTTAGGTGTTACCCTCTTTCTTCCCTTCTTTTCTATTTTTTTAAATGGTGGGGAGTTATTTTGTTATATATATACACGTGTGAGCCTAGTAAAATAAAACCTAGAGGAGTCTGGAATGTTGCATCACATGCTGGAGCACATATTTAGATTGATGAACTTATTTGGTGTGCATTTATTTAACTTACGTGTCATGCTCGGGTTTGAATTTAAGCACAAAGACAAGAAAATGAGCAAGGTAAATAAAAAAGGGAAAATCATCTCCAGCCCAACTCCCCCTCCCAGCCGTGGCCCAGCCTTTTCTTCTTTGCTCGCGTGGACCAGCGGTCTGCTCGGCCCATCCAGCGCGCTCGGCCCGCCCACCTAGTGTTGCGCTCCGTGCAGCCTAGCCAAGCCGCACTGCGCTCAGCGCTCGCTCACGCATGCGCAGTGGAGCGCCGCCGTCGTCGCCTGCAGTGGGCCCCACCTCCTGTTCCTCTTCTCCAAACCGTCTTCCCTGTGCAGATATCCACTTCCTGTCCCCAGATCCAAATCACGAACGACGCCTGCAGTTGCTGGTGATCGTACACATGTTTCTTTCCTCCTCTGTGCTCCTCTCCTCCGTTTTCTGCGGCATGCAGCAGCCCCAGCCGGCGTCCAAGCCCCTCACCCCGGTCTCCCTGTGCGAGCACGTGCCCAGGCCTGGCCTAGCATCCCCGGACGTGGAGCCCCCTGATGAAGCCCTCCACGAGCTCGTCCTCGGAGCACCCCAGTGCGGTGTAATGGCATGGGCACAGTGGCATGCAGCTCACGCACAAGCATCATAGAGGCTCACCACCACGCACAATGGCAGGGCTTAATTGTGGTGCTTGTGGTCCACATCGTTTTCCTTGGATTTGACGGGCGCTGATGGGAAGTCCATCAAATAACCATTGTTGCATCCTCTATTGGTAGCCCCATGGTGAGTCCCAAACCCCAATCTAATTAAGTTGTTTTTTGCGCTCTTCTCCGATTTAGTGTTCCGTACTCGTATTTTATTTCCATGCCTAGGTTAGTTTTTTTCAATATGCAGTACGTGTCGTGATGCTCTGTCCTTATACCACCTAAGATTTCTCTACACTAGTTTTTCCATCGTGTGCTCTACTGTGCGCGGAACAGATTGGAGATGTCGACAGTCCCAAGTTCAACATACGCCATGTTCCTATCGCCATAATCATGCCAAGGTGACCAATTCAACGGATGGCCAATGCTACCACGAATGCATAGTCTATCAATTAAACTAATGTTAGTTAACCAACGTTGAGTAAGTTAGCTTTTTAAATTAGAACTAATTTATAATTTTGAGCTTGCTCTTCTATAAATAAATTCTAACATGATTAATCCCAACTCAAATATTTTAATTTAAATACTTGTCTAGTGTAATCGCGACACATGTTTAGCAATTCTCATAGGTCGCGTCTTTTAAAATCGGAATTATTATTTATACAGTATATTTTGTGTCGTAAATCTGTTTTGAGTCATTTTAGTCGCATTAACTTCGTAACCTTATCGCCTATCTGCTGATAACATTATTTCGTAGTGATATATGTCTTAATTAATTGATTATTTATTTATCTAACAGTTATTAAAGTAGCCATCTACTTAAACTAATTTATAGTGTTAGTTGCGTTTTATAAGTACCTAGTAATATGATTATGCATACTCGAATGTCTTAATTAATACTTGTTTAGTATAAACACGATATCTGTTAGTGATTCTCGCTTGTCGCGCGTGGTATTCGTGCGTGTCGTCGCGCATCGTTCGCGCGTGTCACACGTGTTGTTCGCCCGCTTCATCGCTCATCGTTCGCACGTGTCGCGCGTGCTATTCGCACGCGTTGTCGGGCGTCGATTGCGTGTGTCGCGCGCAACGTTTTTGTGTGTGTCACGCATGTCGTTTTCGCGTGTCGCGCGCATTGCCGTGTGTCGTTCTCGTGTATCACACGATGTTCGCGCACGATATTAAGTCGTTTGCTTATAATCACTCATTCCAGTTAATTAACTATTTGTTTAGTCGTCCACAATTAAAACAGTAAGTTAGTCAAAACTAAGTAGGTTTAATTTATATTTCATAAATGTCAATAATATAATTACGTCGAATTAGTTATTCTAATTAATACTTGCTTAGTGTAAACGTGCTAACCCCTCGACCATAGCTTTGACTATCGTGGTTCTTTCCCTCGCGTAACCGTAGAGGCGCTCTCTATTTTATATTGCTTGCTTTTATAATATTTTATTTTGTATTGTGTAATGTTCTTATGCAAGTATATGTTTGCTTGTGCCTGTTTGTATTCGTTGCGCGTCGCGAATAGACTGCGATCCATTTTCGAGCTTTGAGGAATCGACAGTCAAGCTTCGGCGACCAAGAGATCGAGCTCTTTGAGTTCTACGAGATTGAAGGCCCTGAGCATCTGTTTGGTGAAGGCAAGTGTCCTCTGACCTATTATGTCCCATTTACTTTATAATTCATCAACCCGCATACCATGATCAACCTAAGGATTGACTAGCTTTGTATTTACATTGTCCTTGATTACCTTTTGGGTTATTATGGTTAGCTTCATGCTATTGCTTTACTTTAATCAATGAACATGATGTGAACACTTATGATACGATGTTGTCTCTATGATTATGATGTTGGACTGGTGATACTTTAGGGGGCTCGAGCGGTTTCTCGAGTGCCTCTCCGTAAGGACCTGTTCGTTGGATGACCGCCCGGGAAAACAGTGCAACCATGAGGGTAGAATGGGACGCCCTTAGCTGAATAATTAGAGGAACTAGGGTGTAGTTCGCTTCGTCGTCGTGCCGTTAATGGGGCTCGGTGTATGCGGCTCGCTCTGCCAAGGTTGGTTCGCCCCTTGGGGAGGAGTACGGTGCATTTAGGAAACCTAACGGGCGGCTACAGCCTCAGGGAATCTTTGTAAAGGCTTCGTAGTGAATCCCTGGCCATTCACCTCGGGAGTGAATAAGGGTCTTGCAAGCCCTGGCTAGAGAGGGAATCACGACTTGTGGGTAAAGTGCGCAACCTCTGCAGAGTGTTATGAAACTGATATATCAGCCGTGCTCGCGGTTATGAGTGGCCAAGGGAGCTCCATTGATTAGAGATACTTGATTAGAGATGGTTTGTTTACAAATGATGATGAGGAGGATGGTTATGATTATGTCTATGGTAATGGTAATTGGTATTCTTTCCATTTGGAAAGGGTACTTTTGGGTTAACAACTTGGGTTAATGTTAAAACCTGGCTCTCTACTAGTAATAATTACCTGATCAACTAAAAGCAACTGCTTGACCTTAACTCCACATAAAGCTAGTCCACTACAGCCAAACGGGACATTTGCTGAGTACGTTGATGTGTACTCACCCTTGCTTTCACAAAACACCAGGTTGCCTTTGGTGCAATTTATGCTCACGTAAAGAAGAAGGTGTCGAGGCGAATCTCCAGGAGTTCCAGGACTTCGACGAGTTCGAGGATTAGGCTAGCGACCTCCCCCAGTCAGCTGCCTATGGTGGGTTGTTTACGTTGGCTACGTTTCGATTCTGTGTACTTTGATTTATATTATGTAAATGGCTCTTGTCTGTAATATTATTACTTACCCTTTATTGTAATTCGAAGCATTGTGCTATGATGAGTCATTTATGTAATCGCCGTGTACGTGAATTTCTGATCCTGGCACGTACATGGTTCGCATTCGGTTTACCTTCTAAAACCGGGTGTGACAGCAACATTCCATGACTCATATGTTTTGGGCAAAATAAAATAAATAATCCCTCACTAACACAACTAACTCTAATTAAAAGAGAAAGAGGGAGAGAGAGAAAACTAGAGAGAGAAACTAGAGTGAGATAGAGAAAAGTAACACCTGAATTTGGATGGTCATAAGAAAGAAATTTTATACCCCAAATTCAGGGTGTTACAGACCTATCCCCCTTAAAAGAATCTCGCCCTCGAGATTCAAGGCTGGCTAACAAAGAGTTCAGGGTACTTGGCTCAGAGATCATCTTCTCTTTCCTAGGTTGCCTCTTCTTCTTAGTGATGGCCCCATTTGACTTTACACATCCTGATGGTGTTCCTTCGGGTGAACCGATCTGCTATCTCCAGAATTTGCGTTGGCTTCTCAATATAAGTCAGATCTTCTTGAACTTCAAGATCTTCCGCTGGCAACTGCTCTTCTGGCACTCTCAAGCATTTCTTCAACTGAGACACATGAAACACATCATGCACTACGGACAGGTTCTCTGGTAAGCTGAGTTGATAAGCCACTTCTCCACGTCTTGCCTGAATCTGGTATGACCCGATATAGCGAGGGGCTAGCTTTCCCTTGACTCTGAACCTCTTGGTTCCTCTGATGGGTGACACTTTCAAGTAAACATAGTCTCCCACTTCAAAACTGAGTTCTCTTCTTCTGGTGTCAGTATAGCTTCGCTGCCTGGACTGTGCTGCCTTCAGATTTTTCCGGACCATCCTGATATTCTCTTCAGCTTCAAGCAAAATCTCTGGCCCGAATACCTGCCTTTCACCGGGTTGATCCCAGTGCAATGGAGTTCTGCAATTCCTCCCATAAAGTGCTTTGAATGGTGACATCTTTAGACTGGCCTGATAGCTGCTGTTGTAAGAGAATTCTGCATACGGTATCCTCTTATCCCAACCTAACTGGTCTTGCAAAGCACAAGCTCTCAACATATCCTCAAGAATCTGGTTGGTTCTCTCAGTCTAACCATCTGTCTGCGGGTGATAAGCTGAACTGAATTTCAAGTGAGTACCCAAAGCTTCATGTAGCTGCTGCCAAAAGTGAGAAGTAAACTGGGTGCCTCTATCCGATATTATCTTCTTTGGAATACCATGCAAGCACACGATCCGAGACATGTATAACTCTGCCAACACTGCACTGTTATAGGTGGTCTTGACTGGTATGAAATGGGTCGTCTTTGTTAAACGGTCCACTACTACCTGGATGGAGTCATAACCAGCTCGAGTGCGGGGCAGACCAACTATAAAGTCCATCCCAATCTCATCCCATTTCCACTGCGGAATCTGCAACGGCTGCAACAAACCTGCGGGCCTCTGATGTTCTGCCTTGATCCTCTGACAACTGTCGCATCTGGCCACATACTCTGCTATCTCTCTTTTCATCCCGTACCACCAGAATCTCTTCTTCGAGTCTTGATACATTTTCTCGCTACCAGGATGTATAGAATACACTGTCTCATGAGCTTCCTTGAGAATCAGTTCCCGAATCGAGGTGATGTCGGGAACACACAGCCTATCCTTGAACCATACCACTCCTTCTGCATCTTCACGAAAGTCTGGACCTTTCCCATCTATGATCAGCTGTCGGATCTCATTGATCTTCTCGTCATCCTTCTGACCTTTTCTGATGTCTTGCTCTAGAGTGGGCTCTAGATCAATCGTCACTCCTTGGGTGTTGTTTAGAAATCTGAGACTCAACCTGTCGAATTCCTTCGCTAGCTCGAACAGCATCGAGTGAGCGGCCAACATATTGACTTGACTTTTCCTGCTAAGAGCATCTGCAACCACATTTGCTTTGCCTGGGTGATAGTGAATCTCCAGTTCATAGTCTTTGATCAATTCTAGCCATCTTCGCTGCCTCATGTTTAACTCTGACTGAGTGAATATGTACTTGAGGCTCTTGTGGTCCGTGTAGATATCACACTTCTGCCCATAAAGATAATGTCTCTAGGTCTTCAATGCATGAACCACTGCTGTTAGCTCCTGTTGGGGTCGTGCTTCGGTGCGCCGAAGGTCTCACACGAAGAAGCAGCTTCGGCTGAAGTCGTCTCCAAGAGATGGCCGAAGGTCCCTTTTCATGGAGCTTCGGCGTTTTAAACCGACATAGAGATAGAATGACCTTTTTATACATATAGGTCTGAGTCAATGCTATAAACTTTCGCAAGGGGCATAATTGTAATTTGTCATAGGCTGCGACCTGTGCCTATAAATAGATGAACAGTACCTCTGTACTATTCACGTGAATCTGTCATTTGCTTTCGCATCACGCTTGTACTTTTTGCCTTCCGCAGGACCGAAGGTACATTTGTAATTCAAAGTCATTTATGTTCATTAATACAAGTAGAGATAATTCTATGACAATATTTAAATGTTTATTTCATATTCTATAATTTATGTGAATGCATCATTCTTCGTTGTTATGCTTACGAAGGTATGTCCTTCGTAACCTTCGTCCGAGATGCTTTATATCCCGAAGGGATATATCGTTATGGAGGACGAAGGATCTTAACACTTAACATTTTTTGTGTTGCCTTGTTCTTAATTCTTAGCATTTGAGAACAAGTCACCAACATTGGCGCCCACCTCCGGTCAACTCACTTCCACCTTTCTGAGCTGATGGCTTCGTTCAACACTCAAGCTGGAGCTGCTTCGGCTTCGAAGCTGGTGCTCCCGATAACAGGCGGTTCTTGCTCAGAGCCAGCTAACAAAAAGCAGAAGAAGGAGGCTCAGAGAAGGGTGCAGCATGTTGGAGTGCAGGGACCCTTCATTAAGTCAAAATGGTCTCACATTCCAATTACTTTCTCTCAGGAAGATCTTCAGCTCAAGGACTATCCTCACAATGATGCTATGGTCATTTCTTGTGTGATCAAAGGGTTTCTGGTTCACAATGTCCTAGTTGACACAGGCAGTGCAGCTGACATTATATTTGCCAAAGCCTTCAGACAGATGCAAGAGCCTGAAGACAAGATTCATGATGCTACGCACCCTCTTTGTGGCTTCGGAGGGCGGCAGATTGTGGCACTCGGGAAGATTACCATGCCGGTAACCTTCGGATTTGTTAATAACACAAGGACTGAGCAAATTGTGTTTGATATTGTTGACATGGAATACCCCTACAACGCCATCATTGGTCGTGGTACCCTAAATGCTTTTGAAGCAATTCTTCACCCAGCTTATCTCTGCATGAAGATACCTTCGGACCAAGGGCCTATTGCTATTCATGGGAGTCAGGAAGCTGCCAGAAGGGCCGAAGGAAGCTGGACTGATTCCAAGGCAATCCATAATATAGATGGAGTTGAAGCTTGTGAACAGTATAAGTTCAGGAGGGAAAAAGCAGCTTCGGCTGATCAGCCGAAGCCCATGCTGCTGTGTGAGGATATAGCAGAGCAGAAGGTGCTATTGGGCTCGCAATTATCTGAAGATCAAGAGAAAACCTTGATAAGGTTTTTATTCAACAATAAAGATGTTTTTGCATGGTCAGCCAATGATCTTTGTGGAGTGAATCGGGATGTTATTGAACATTCGCTCAATGTTGACCCATCCTTCAGACCCCGCAAGCAGAGGCTTCGGAAAATGTCTGATGACAAGGCCGAAGGGGCTCGCAACGAAATAAAAAGACTCCTAAGTGCAGGAGTTATCAGAGAAGTGAAGTATCCAGAATGGCTAGCTAACACTGTTATGGTGAAGAAGGCCAATGGAAAGTGGAGAATGTGTATTGATTTCACAGATCTCAACAAGGCTTGTCCGAAGGATGAGTTCCCGCTGCCACGGATAGACTCTTTAGTTGATGCAGCAGCTTCTTCGGAACTCATGAGTCTCCTGGATTGTTACTCAGGCTATCATCAAATCTGGATGAAAAAGGAGGATGAGCCGAAGACTAGTTTCATAACCCCAAGTGGTACATATTGCTATCTTCGGATGCCTGAGGGGCTTAAGAATGCAGGAGGGAGTTTCAGCAGGATGACTGCGAAGGTTCTCCAATCTCAGATAGGCAGAAATGTGTTGACCTATGTTGATGACATTATTGTAAAAAGCACGAAGCAAGAAGACCATATTGCTGATCTGCAGGAGACCTTCGCCAGCTTCAGACAAGCTGGTCTGAAGCTGAATCCAGAAAAATGTGTCTTCGGAGTAAAGAAGGGTAAGTTCCTTGGATGCTTGGTTTCAACAAAGGGAATTGAAGCTAATCCAAACAAAATCGAAGCTATACTTCGAATGGAGCCACCAACCACAAGAAAGGGAGCCCAAAGATTGACAGGAAGACTGGCATCTCTTAACAGATTTATATCCAGATCAGCGGAAAGAAATCTACCCTTCTTCGAGGTGCTAAAATCAGCTGAAGTCTTTCAATGGGGCCCAGCTCAACAAAAAGCTTTCGAAGAACTCAAGCAATACCTGATAGATCTAACAACATTAACTCCACCAATGCCAGGGGCTCCTCTGTTGTTGTATGTGGCAGCTTCGCACTCAGCAGTAAGTGCGGCACTTGTGCAGGAGAAGTTTGATGGACAAATCAAGAAGCAGGTCCCAGTATATTTTGTATCTGAAGTCCTTAGTGTCTCAAAGAAAAATTATACAGAACTGGAGAAGGTGTTGTATGCCGTTCTAATGGCATCCAGGAAGCTTCGGCATTATTTTCAGGCATATAATATTATTGTTCCTTCTTCGCAGCCGTTGAAAGATATCATGAGAAATAAAGAAGCTACTGGCCGAATTGGAAAATGGGCTGCGGAGCTTAATGAATTTTACATTGATTATGTGCACAGATCCTCGATCCAATCTCAAGCATTGGCAGATTTTATTGCCGACTGGACGCCAGGGGCTCAGGGCGAAGAAGCGAATAAAGATGCCGAAGCATGGACAGTGTTTTGTGATGGCTCCTGGGGAACCTTCGGAGCAGGAGCAGCTGCTGTTTTGGTTTCACCGTCCAAGGTTAAAACTTGCTACGCAGCAAGACTGGATTTCAGCTGCACAAATAATATTGCTGAGTACGAAGCCTTGCTCCTGGGTCTTCGGAAACTAAAGGCGATGGGGATCAGGAGGGCGATCCTTAAAACTGATTCTCAGATTGTTTCGGGTCATATTGACAAAAGTTGCAAGGCTAAAGACCCGAAGCTTGAAAAATACCTAGACACAGTCCGAAGGATCGAAGCTTCCTTCGAAGGATTCTCAGTTAAGAATATCCCTCGAGGGCAAAATGAACATGCTGATTTGTTAGCCAGGTCTGCAGCACAGGGGCTGCCGCTACCTTCGGATGTATTCTTTGAAACAATAAAGGCACCTTCGGTGGAGTTACTTGAAAGAGCAGTTCTTACTATTTCCCCTGTGTACAGTGAAGATTGGAGAACTGAAATAATTTCTTACCTTCAGGGCAACTTCCTATCAGATGACGAAGCTTATAATAAAAGAATAGAGGCAAGAGCTCGTCCGTATATCATTATAGAAGGGGAGTTATACAAGCATGGAGTTTGTGCCCCGTTGCTCAAGTGCTTGTCTAGAGCCGAAGGTATAGAGTTGATGAAGGAGATACATGCAGGCCTTTGTGGATCCCACATCGGATCCAGGCCGTTACTTGGAAAAGTGTTCCGTCAAGGATTTTATTGGCCGAAGGCAGCTTCGGATGCAGCTGAGTTAGTTCGAAAGTGCGAAGGTTGTCAGAAATGTGCAAGAGATCAAAAACAACCTTCGTCTTTGACACAGCTAATACAACCCATCTGGCCATTGCAAAGGTGGGGCCTCGATCTGCTGGGCCCATTACCACCGGCTCAGGGCAATCTGAAATATGTTGTAGTTGCTGTGGAATATTTTTCCAAGTGGATTGAGGCGAAGCCATTAGCTACAATAACTTCGGCCACTGTCCAAAAATTTTTCTGGCAGAATATTGTCTGTCGCTTCGGAGTGCCGAAGGTTATAACTGTAGATAATGGAACACAATTTGACTCCGAAGAATTCAGAAATTTTTGTGATCAAATTGGCACGAAGATCCACTTTGCGTCAGTCAGGCACCCGGAGTCAAATGGGCTTGTTGAAAGGGCCAACGGCATCATAATGACAGGAATAATGAAGCTAATCTTCAATCAACCAAGGGGAAAGTGGCCAGATCAGCTTACCAAAGTGGTATGGAGCCATAACACAACAGCATCAAGATCTACAGGCTTTACCCCATTTAAGTTGTTATTTGGTGACGAAGCAATAACCCCGGAAGAGGCCAAAGCTGGATCAATAAGAGTGGTAGCTTCGGCAGAATCAGGTCCCGAAGATACTTGTCTCGTGGAAAAAGATGCCTTAGAAGGGATCAGGCTCCAGGCCGTGGAGAATATCAATAAGTACCAGGCTGAAACAGTTAAATGGCGAGATAGAAAGGTCCGGCTAAAAAATATTGAGCCAGGACACTTGGTGCTTCGGAGAGTGGCCAATCCGGATACAGTGGGCAAATTGCAACTGAAATGGGAAGGGCCTTTCTTAGTAGCATCTTCGTCAAGGCCTGGTTCGTACAGACTGAAGGACATGGATGGCAATGAAATTCCAAGATCTTGGAATGCGGATGAGCTTCGGCGGTTTTATGTATAACTCGATGTAATTTTGACTTTTCTTTTCTTTTTCATGGCACCCTTTTCCTTTCTAAAGGGGGAGAAAGGTTTTTAATGGGGCCATCACATGTAATTTTTCTTTTTAGTTTTATAAGAGCAAAATCCCCCAAAGATGTACATGTAAAAGCTGAGAGCGCACCATCGAGTGCCGAAACTGAAAAAGAGAAAAAGCTCCGAAGACGTCCCTAAGGGGATGCAGAGCTTACAGCGAAAAGTCAACGCTGATTCCGCCGAAAGTAAAAGGCGAAGAAGCTCCAAAGACGTTCCCAAGGGAATGCAGAGCTTACACCGTCTAAGTAAAAGACGAAGAAGCTCCAAAGACGTCCCTAAGGGGATGCAGAGCTTACAGCGAAAAGTCAACGCTGATATTGCCTAAGTAAGAGGCGAAGAAGCTCCAAAGTCGTTCCTAAGGGAATGCAGAGCTAATGTGTGGTTGTTTCCAAGTAATGGCTGACAATATGGCTTCGGACATATGCTTCGGACATTCATTCGTGCATTACATTACATCATAACATTCGCATGCATAAGCATTCATTCATAGCATTTGTGTTCCCAAGTGGCTGCTTCGGCAAAAAAGCTTCGGAGAAGTGCCTTTTTATGACTTGTTACGCTATGTTGTGTGCAAAAGTGAAAAGTTCCGTTGCAAAAGGGAGAACTGGATTTTTATGAATCGTTGTGTAAAAGAGTAGTAGTCTTTTATGTTTTGTCATGTAAAGGAAAGCTTCGGCAGAAAAGAGAAAGTAGTTTTTTATGTTTTGTAAAGGAAAGCTTCGGCAGAAAAGAGAAGTAGTTTTTTATGTTTTGTAAAGGAAAGCTTCGGCAGAAAAGAGAAGTAGTTTTTAATGTTTTGTACAGAAAAGCTTCGGCAGAAAGGAGAAGTCTTTTATGTTTTGTCATGTACAAAAAAGCAAAGCTTCGGCAAAAAGAGGAAGCGACCTTTTAGGCTTCGTTGTGTACGAAAAGAAGGGAAGGTGTTTTTTCGCCTTCGGCTCAAAATACTGATTTCGTCCACAACAAAGCGCCTCAAGAAAAGGGTAAGAATATATTACAAGGTATGTACAAAGTTCCTTGAAGATAGTCTAGTTGTGTTTACAAGAATTGTTACAAAAATATCCTGAGTTTTTCTACAGTACACTTCTACTGATCTTCATTAAGTTTCAGCTTCGACGACATAATTTAGGCATCATCTTCACCTTCGTCATCCTACATAAATTAAGAGTTTATGAGTAAAAATCAAGAGCAAAGGAAAAGGTAACTCCGAAGTATCATTTCTTACTGGTTCAAGATGACTTCGTGCTTCGTCTCCAGCTTTCTCCCGCCCGCCTTTTGTCCATATCATTTTTATAAATCTATTGGAGATGCTTCGGGCGAGGTCAGGCATATCATCCAGGATTGATGGAGATAAGGTGAAGTTGGGCCTGTTGACAATTTTTCCGTGTTCGCAGCCGGCCTTCAGAAATGCAGCAGCGGTCCCTCGAGAAGCCACCCAGGCACAGAAGTCACCATGCCCAGCTATGACTTCGTCGAGCTCGTCAATCTCCCCCTCAATGTGTTCAAAGGTTTTCGGTAGATCTTCAGCTGAGGGGGTAAATTTTTCGCTGCTAGCTCCAACCGAGTAAAAAATCTTTCTTAATCGTTGAATGCACTTGTTGCTAAATTCCAGGCATTTTTCTTGAAGATTTGTCAGTAGTTTTCTCAAATCTGAATTCTGCTGAGCTTCGGCTTCAAGTTTTTCATTGAGATCTTGTTTTTCTCGTTCGAACTGCTCGGACTGGCGGAGAAGCTTCGAGTTTAGTTCTGATATTTTTGCTTCAGCTTCCGCCAGTAAGCCTTCGGCTGCCTGGAGCTCAAAGTTCTTTTTCTCAAAAGCATCTGATTGCTCCTTTATTTTGTTCTCTAAATTTTCAATTATAGCTTCGTGCTTCTTATCTTCTAGATCTTGCTGCATCCTCAAAGCTTTGCTTAGAAGCATGCTCTACAAATAAACAACCTTCGTTAAAGAATATTGCCATTATTAAAAAACAATAGAAGTTAGGGAGAAGGATGTTTACCTTGAAATTTGAATAAAATAAGCTGCCGACGATATGTTGTCGTCGATAGCGGCTGATGTCTGTCTCTAGCTTCGGAAAACCGATACTCTTTGATAGAGTACCGATGACCTTAGCTCCAGCTGAGTCCCGGATGCAGCCCAGTTGTTCGTCATCAATGCCCCCAAATAGGAGGGCACCTGACTTGTAGCCGCAAGACTTGGCGTAGTCTTTAAGTTCTTCTATTTCGTCCTTCGTCAGTTTTTGCCCAACTAAGTTCTGGAAAGAGTAGGCTTCGTCGTCCGAAGGGTCTTCGGCTATTTCTTTTCCTTTCTCAGGCACTGTGGCCATGGTTTTTTCAGTAGTCGCACCAGCTTCTTCCGCAGCCATGTCTTCCAAAATCTTGTTGATATTCTCAATCGTGGATTTTAAGTTTGTATCTTCGGCTGTAGCGGCTTCGGTAGCCGCGACCCCCGAAGCTACGCCCTCGACGATTGCTGTATCTTCGGCAGCTGCCGATTTTTGGATTGACGCCCTTGGCGGCGTCTTATCGATAACTTCAGTTACCGCAATGATTCTTTGCCGCTTGGGTTTGCTTGTCTTCGTCTGATCCGGCTCGTCCACCTTTCGAAAAAGCTTCGTCAGTTGGAGCCCTAGTGGACTTAGCTTCGTGGGCATGGGTTCAGTCATTACCTTTAAAATTTCATCCACGTCGCTGGTAGAAGGCGGTGTGGGGGACCCCTCTTCTTCGGGAGATTGGCGCTTCGGAGTGGATATTGTTCTTTTCTTGATAATTTTCTTTTTCTTTGCTGGTCCTTCTTCACCTCTGATCAGAGTTTCGGTTTCAGCCACTCTTTTTCTTTTGTGGCCTTCGGCACCCTTATTCAACTGCTCATAGTCTGGATACTCGAGGCCCAGGGCATCGAATACTCGGTTCAGCCTTCGCTTCGGTCGGGTGCCGAAGGCTGCTGTCATTAATTGATCCTCCTTTTTGGAGTAATTCCCCAAGATTTCATTGCACATTGCCTCAACTGTGTCTAACCACTCTTTGCAGGGTTTCTTAAAGTACTTCTTGAATTTAAAGTGATAAGGCAGACGAACTAGCTCCCCCTCCTTCTTCTCTCCCTCCAGCTTCGGCATTTCCCACTCTTTTAGAGTAGGGAAAACCCTGAATGCCAAGAATTCCTGAACTAGATCCCTGGTGCCAATATTTTTTGAGATAATTTCAAATTCACCCAGAGCAGCCCAGGTGGGACCCTTTAAATCACCGATGCGGCAGCGTGGCCTCGTCTCTCCGAAGATTAATTCCAGAGGGCTTTGTACCAATTTTTCTCTGTCTTCGTCAACTTTTACGTAGAACCACTCAGACTTCCAGCCTGCTGGCCATTTGCTTCGGTAGCTGATGACAGGACACTTTGTTGTCTTCCGGTAGGCAAAATTGTAACAGCCGAAATTATCGTGTAGTCCGTCTGTTCTGGCCTTTGTTTGGTAATGTAATTCGTGGGCTCGGCAGAAGCTGTCGGCAAACGGTTCCACAGCTTGGCTTCGGAGGGCCCAGATATAAACATTGAGTCTAACGATGGCGTTAGGAGTCAATTGGTGAAAATAAATGCCAAATTTTTGCAATACATCTCCAATAATTCCATGGAGAGGAAATCTCAGCCCAGCTTTTAAAAAGCTTTTGAAAATTACAATCTCATCCTTCTCTGGCTTCGGGGTAGACTCCTCTCCCCCGAAGCGAAGTAGCTTCTTCTGATCTTCATTGAAAAAACCTGCTTTTACCATCTTCGCAAGGTCAGCTTTTGAAACAGTTGATTTTCCAAAATCCAGGTGACTGGGCTTGCTGGGTGTAGCAATGTCGTAGTCATCTTCGGAGTCAGTCCCATCAATGTTTTCTTCTTCGGCTGTTGTCGGGTTTGCTTCGGCACCAGGCCCCTCTTCCGCAGTCACTAGACCGGAGCGCTGCATCGCTTCGGAGATAGGCACAGTGCCTGAACTTTCGGCTTCGTCTCCCTCACGAACAACTTTGGCAGTAAATCGCACTCTCGCCATTTGATTCTGAGTTTGGGGAAGTCAGAAACCTTTTTCTTTTTTCTTTTTTCTTTTTTCCCGAAGCTCTTCTTTCTGACGAAGCAAGCGTCGAGACGGACCTTCGTTCGATTTTGGGATTTAAGCTTCGGCTATGATGGAAAATTTCGGCAGCAAAACAGTGCAAATAGCAATGAATGCTGTGGTAACTTCACACCTACCTGCTTGTTTATATAGTACTGCAGGTAAGAAGGCGAAGCGGCGGAATTGTTACACCAGGCGCGCCGTAACTTGTACCCGCTGCGCAGTGGACCGCAAGGATCAAACAGTAACTCTGCAAGGTGGGACCGACACGCGCTCGGAAGTCGGATCGTTTCTCCGCAACGAGCTCAGGGAAGGTGTTTTTTGGACCTTCGGCTTCCCGAAGCTGAAGAGGCTTTTTTCACGGGTCAAGCTCGTTACGAAGAACGATCTAGCACCGCGAAAGGGGCTACTGTTGGGGTCGTGCTTCGGTGCGCCGAAGGTCTCACACGAAGAAGCAGCTTCGGCTGAAGTCGTCTCCAAGAGATGGCCGAAGGTCCCTTTTCATGGAGCTTCGGCGTTTTAAACCGACATAGAGATAGAATGACCTTTTTATACATATAGGTCTGAGTCAATGCTATAAACTTTCGCAAGGGGCATAATTGTAATTTGTCATAGGCTGCGACCTGTGCCTATAAATAGATGAACAGTACCTCTGTACTATTCACGTGAATCTGTCATTTGCTTTCGCATCACGCTTGTACTTTTTGCCTTCCGCAGGACCGAAGGTACATTTGTAATTCAAAGTCATTTATGTTCATTAATACAAGTAGAGATAATTCTATGACAATATTTAAATGTTTATTTCATATTCTATAATTTATGTGAATGCATCATTCTTCGTTGTTATGCTTACGAAGGTATGTCCTTCGTAACCTTCGTCCGAGATGCTTTATATCCCGAAGGGATATATCGTTATGGAGGACGAAGGATCTTAACACTTAACATTTTTTGTGTTGCCTTGTTCTTAATTCTTAGCATTTGAGAACAAGTCACCAACAGCTCCAAATCATGAGTGGGGTAATTCTTCTCGTGAACTTTCAATTGTCGAGACGAGTATGCCACTACTTTCCCTTCCTGCATTAACACACATCCCAGTCCGGTGTACGAAGCATCACAATATACTGAGAATGGCTTGTGAACATCTGGCAAAACCAACACCGGTGCTGTTGTCAATCTCTGCTTCAACATCTCAAATGATTCTTGGCATGCTGGGGTCCACTTGAACTCAACCTTCTTTGCTAGCAAGGTTGTCATTGGCCTGGCAATCTTGGAGAAACCTTCAATAAAACGCCGATAGTAACCAGCCATTCCAATGAAACTCTTGATTCCTCGGACATCCTTTGGTGCTTTCCAGTCCAAAATCGCTGCTACCTTATTTGGATCCATAGCTAGTCCATCTCGGTTTATAATATGACCCAAGAACAGAACTTCACTGATCCAGAACTCGCACTTGCTAAGCTTGGCATACAACTGGCAATCTCATAGCCTCTGAAGTACTTTCCTCAAATGTTCTTCATGCTCTTGCTCATTCTGGGAATATACAAGAATATCATCAATGAATACTACTACAAACTTGTCGAGGTAGTCCATGAACACATTGTTCATCAGGTACATGAAGTAGACCAGCGCATTCGTCAATCCGAATGACATAACCATGAACTCATATAGTCCATACTTGGTGATGAATGTTGTCTTCGGTATGTTTGCAGGTCGGATTCTGAGCTGATGGTAACCTGACCTCAGATCTATCTTTGAGAACACACTGGCTCCTCTCAACTGATCAAATAAGTCTTCGATTCGAGGCAGGGGGTACTTATTCTTGACAGTGACTTCATTAAAGGCTCTGTAATCAATACACATCCTCTTCGTGCCATCCTTCTTCTCCACAAATAATACTGGGGCTACCAAAGGCGAGGTACTTGGTCTGATATAACCTTTCTCTAACAACTCGACAATTTGTTTCTTGAGTTCCACCAACTCTGGTCTGGACACTCGATAAGCTCTCTTGGAAATGGGGGCAATGCCTGGGATAAGCTCTATGGCAAATTCAACTTTCCTTTCAGGTGGCATGCCTGGTAACTCCTCAGGAAATACATCGGGGAAATCTGACACAACCCTAATTGCCTCAACTGGATTGGACTCCTTGTCATCTACTGATAAATGGTGACAAGATCCTTCCTCTAGTTGAGGTAAGTACAGCTTGGTTACTACTTCCTTTCCGGATGGAGCCACCAAATTGACTGTTCTCTTGTCACAACTGACAGTGGCTTGATTTCTGTGTAGCCAATTCATCCCTAGGATGACATATAACCCTTGAGTTCCTATTACTACTAGGCTAGCGGGGAAGTCTATCCCCTTATTTCAATCCTTAGATTCGGACAAATCCTATCGGACTGAACTTTTCCCCCAATTGAATTAACTCTTAGAGGTGGAATCATTGGTTCTATGGGGATGTTATGTGATTCTACCCAAGATGTAGAAACATAAGAATGCGTGGCACCAGTATCAAATAGTACTTTTGCTAGGTAGGATTCGACTGGAAACATACCTACTGCCACGTCCTGAGCATCCTGGATTGCTTCAGCCTCCAAGTGATTCACCTTTCCACAGTTGTAGGCCTGACCATGAACTCCTGGTGCTTGCTGTGGTGCTCCTTGTCTTGCTGGGGCATTGACTGCTGGCGGTTGCTGGGCTGCTTTCTTGGGACAGTTCTTTGCCCAGTGATTTTGTTCTCCACAGTAGAAGCATGCATGACCTCCTACTTGTGCTGGGGCTGCTTGGCCATTTTGGTTGGTTGCTGGGGCAGGAAGACGAGCTGCCTGGTTGTTCTGAGGCTGGTACTGATTTCCTCTCGGCTGAGTGTTCTATTGGTACTGCTGCTGCTGCTGAGGAAACTGCCTCTGGTACTAGTGCTGGTGCTGACGCTGATGCTGGTGCTAGTGACATTGCTTGAATTGCTGGGGCGAGTTGCCTGAGTAGCGGGGACGACTACTACTCCCGGCCTGAGGTCCACCAATCTTGCGCTTCCTATCCTCCATCTCCCGACGCTTCCTTTCTATCATGATTGCTCTGTCTATCAAATGCTGGAAGGTGGGGAAAGTGTGATTCATCAGCTGATAATGTAGGGGATCAACCAATCCTCTCAGAAAGCGGTACTGTCGCTTGGCATCTGTGTTGATGTCTTCTGGGGCGTAACGTGACAACTGCAAAAACTTATCCCTGTTCTCACTAACGGACAGGGGACCTTGCTTCAGGGCGAGAAACTCCTCCTTCCTCACTATCATCAGTCCTTCAGGCACATGGTAGCAACGAAAGTTGTCCCTGAACTCCTCCCAAGTAATGGCTTCAGGGTTGGCATGGGTGGCGAGGTAAGACTCTCACCAAGAATGTGCTGCTCCCCTCAGCTATCGGGGACCATACAACACCTTCTCACGGTCGTTGCACTAGGCAGTGTGCAACTCTCGCTCCACAGTACGTAGCCAATCTTCCACATCCATGGGATCAGAAGAGTGGGCAAAGATAGGGGGATGGCCTTTCATGAACTCTGCCCGCTTGTCTCTAGGCACTTGTGGCATCTGGACTTGCACTGTAGGCTATGGTGGTGGTAGCTGCTGCTGCACCTGCTGCATCGCTGCTAAAGTCTGACCAATTTCCTGAACTGCTTGGGTCTACATCAAGAACATCTGCTCAATGGTCATCGGGGGTGGCGGTGGCAAATGCTGTTGCGGAGCTGCCTCTTCCTGGGGTGCCTGCTGCTCTGGCTGAGCACGCCTCGCACCTCTGCGCCTGTTCTCAGACATCTGTAGAAACCACACACATATCAGATCTGACTCTGCAGTCTTTCAGCATAAGATAAGATATACAGAAATCTTCACAGCACTGAACAATTGATCATCCTCACTGACAACTTCTCAGATAAAGGGGAAAGTGGAAACAAATGGATTGCCCTACTAAATAACTGACTTTATTAATAACTACACCAAGTTGCAGGGGATACCCACACCTTGGTGACGATCATTACAAAGATCCAACTTCATTACATGTTCATCATGACAAGCATCCAACAAAAGATAGCCAAACTAACTTTAACTAAGACTGACTAGACTAAGACACTGAATTAAGCATTATTACAAAATCCGACTCCACCGATCTATGGATCTAAATCTATGCGGGTCCTGCAGTCTAGGGTACCATAGTCGAAGCGACCACGGGGCGGTGAACGGTAAGGATGCTGAATCCCTACAGGGGCGGGAGAACCACCATCAAGATAGTGGTGTGCCGCGCATTCAGCATGCAATTCTGCAACCTCCGCCCGAACCTTGCCCAACTCGTCAAGGGCGTGGTCCAACTCTGTGTTGAGCACGACGGCCAGGTTGACCATACTGCTCAGCCTGGGATTGCCCTCACCAACTGGCGAGACAATCACACCTCCGGCACTGGCGATCGAACGACGAGGGTAGTACTTCAGGTCAAGGCCATCAGCTACCCTGCTGAACAACGAGCAATACTGAGAAAGTGCTCGTCGTTCTGCATCCTGCATGGCTGCCTCGGTAGTGTCCCTGTCAGTGATAGAATAGTGCTCTGAGAAGGCCTCTGCACCCCGGAGATCATTGTCCAGACGGCGCACCAAGCAAGTAGCCTCCCACTGGTCCGGGTATAACCCGCGATGATGCTGGTAGACTACACAACTGTACTCGATAGACCAAGTGTGTCGGTCGAAGGCCCAACGCAATAGGGTATCGAGAGTGTCGTGGAAGTGACACCCGCGAGTAGCGTCACGATTGATGGGTCTAGCGATCCATCCCTCCGGCTCTGGCTCCTCCGAGCGCTCCATGCCGTGGCTCGAACTGCCACCGGCGTTGTCGTTGTCTCTGTCAGGGTCTCCTCCAGCAGCCGGGATGCCCTATGGCGGTGCAGGGGGCATCTCTAGCTGAGGTGCTGGGGAAGGAGGCCTCTTAGACTCCACCTCCCGCTGAGGCGAGGGGGAAGGGTCCTGCTGCTCCTGCTCCTGGCGTCGGCGCTCCTGCTCCTCATGCAGGTGACGATGCAGTCTCTCCAGGTGACTGGACTGACCTGACACCATGCGACGCAGGGGACGCTCCTCCAGTCGAGAAGGCAAAAAGGGGATCACAGACTTACGTGTAGTGCACCTGATACAGGCCATCTACAAAAGACATCGTAAGCACAAGAGTGAGAGTAGAACTATGAGACCAGAAAGTAAACAGAAGGAAAAGTGAGACAAAACTTTTGAGATAAGTAACTAACATAGAGTTGGTCGAGATGACCAACTTTTGAAAAGACACTAAGGTCAAGGTAAGAGTAAGGGTCTATAGTCCTTAGGGCGACCATTCTAGTCTAGGTTAGCGGTCCTACAGTCAACAAGGCTTTGATACCACTTATGTCACACCCGGTTTTGGAAGGTAAACCGAATGCGAACCATGTATGTGCCAGGATCAGAACTCACGTACACATCGATTACATAATTGGACATCATCACACAATGCTTGAATTAAATAGCGGAAAGGTACTTAGTTACATCAAGATGTCTGAGACATCCATAGAGTCTAATACATATCTATAGATTTCAATAATAAATCAAAGTGCGGAGTAACGAAACGTAGAATGTAAGCCTACACAGGCAGCTGAGTGGGGGTTTGCCACTAAAGTAAACTAGAACTCGTCGTAGTCCTGGAACTCCTCAAAGTCCTCCATGTTACCAGCTTCACCTCCTGAGCACTGAGTACAATGGGGACAACCTGGGGTGGGGTGGTTTGTAAAGCAAGGGTGAGTACACATCAATGTACTCAGCAAATGTCCCTTTTGGCTAAAGTGGACTAGCTGTATGTGGAGTTAAGGTTTAGCAGTTGCTTTTAGTTAGTCAAGTTTTATTATTATAAGTAGAGCCAGATTTTAGTAATAAACCGAGTTATTACCCAGAGGCACTCCCTCCAAGAGGAAATACCAGAGATCAGATTTATAACCATCATTACTAATTATCATCATAAAAGTAACCAAAGTTCTTCTAATCAAAGAGGATCCCAAGGCTACTCATAACCGTGAGCATGGCTGATATACCAGTTTCTAACCCTCTGCAGAGGTCGCACACTTTACCCACAAGCCATGATTCCCATTCTGCCCAGGGTTCTAGCCTCCCCATTGATCACTACCAAGGTGACCCAGCAGGGTCTAACTACGTAGCCTTTACAAAGATTTCTCATAGGTCATAGCCGCCCGTTAGGTTTCTCTAGTTTGATAAACACAATACATCTCCCCAAAGGAAGGGTGACTAACAAAACCAAATCAAGAACCTCTGCAACCAGCCCTGGCAGAGCAAGTACTTTGCCCGGACCCTATTGACGGCCCTACGGCGAAGCCAACTACTCCTCTGGTTCCTCTAATTAATCAGCTAAGAGCATCCCATTCCACCCTCATGGTTGCACTGTTATCCCGGGTTGTCACTCCCCAAACAGGTCCTTACGGAGAGGCACTCAGGAAACAGCCTGAGCCCTCTAAAGTAATCATAAGAACCTCATCGGGATAACATCATCGTATCTGAGAGCACCTAGAGGGGGGGTGAATAGGTGATCCTGTAAAAACTTGAAACTTAAAGCCACAAACTTGATTAAGTGTTAGCATAATAAAATCAAGTGGCTAAGGAGAGCTCTTGTGAACCACAATTGTCACAGTGAGAACAAGCACAAGAGACATAGAGATTTATCCCGTGGTTCGGCCAAGTACAACACTTGCCTAGTCCACGTTGTGGCGTCCCAATGGACGAGAGTTGCACTCAACTCCTTTCAAGTGATCCAATGATCAACTTGAATACCACGATGTTCTTTTTCCTTTACTCTTTCCCGTTTGCGAGGAATCTCCACAACTTGGAGCCTCTCGCCCTTACAATGAGATGATCACAAAGAAGCACAGATGTAAGAGTGGGAAAAGCAACACACACAAATCCACAGCAATACGCACACACACAGCCAAGACTTGAGCTCAAATGAATAACACAAGGTTCACCACTAACACGGAGCTCAAATCACTAAGAATGCCAATCGAGTGCGCAAAGATGGAGTGTGAATGATCAAGAATGCTTAGAGTGTGCTTGGTGTACTCCTTCATGCGCCTAGGGGTCCCTTTTATAGCCCCAAGGCAGCTAGGAGCCGTTGAGAGCAATCCAGGAAGGCAATTCTTGCCTTCTGTCGACTGGTGCACCGGACAGTCCGGTGCACCACCGGACACTGTCCGGTGCAGATCTCTTTCCTATTCTGGCGCAGCCGACCGTTGACGATTTGGAGCCGTTGGCGCACCGGACACTGTCCGGTACACACCGGACAGTCCGGTGCCCCCATCAGACCGTTGGCCCGGCCACGCGTCACGCGCGGATTGCGAGGCCGACCGTTGGCTCACCGGACAGTCTGGTGAATTATAGCCGTACGCCGCCGTTGAGTTCCCGAGAGTGGCCAGTTGACCAGCGCCAGCCTGGCGCACCGGACACTGTCCGGTGCACCACCGGACAGTCCGGTGCACCCAGACTGCGCAAAGTCTTGGCTGCTCGAGCCAAGTATTTTCCATTTGTCTTTTCTTTGATTCTAGCACTTAAACTAATATGTTAGTACACAAAAACCAATGTACTAAGTGTAGAATCATACCTTTGTATTGATTTGCACTTTGTCCACCATTTGGCATAGTTTAACACATAACCATTTGTGTTGGACACTTAATCACCAAAATACTTAGAAATGGCCCAAGGGCACATTTCCCTTTCAATCTCCCCCTTTTTGGTGATTTATGCCAACACAACAAGAAGCAATATATAGAAGTGCAACATCAATGCAAATGAGAACAAGAATTTGTTTTGATTCAAATTTTGGCATATTTGGATCATTCTTTGCCACCACTTGGTTTGTTTTTGCAAATCAAACTCAATTTCCTATCTCTAAGTCAAATTCACTTGTTGAGGCATAGAGAAAGGTATTCCAAGAGAAATTGATCAAAGATTCAAAAACTCCCCCTTTTTCCCATAATCAAACATTCTCCCCACAAGAGACCAACTTTTGAGAAAAAGAGATACTTAGAGTATTTTGACAAAACAAAAGTTCTAACTCTACTATTTTCAAAATTCTCAAGTGGTAGCTAATCCATTTGCTTTAGCCTTAATTTCTCCCCCTTTGGCATCAAGCACCAAAACGGGATCATTTTTGGACCTTAAACCCCATTGCCTCACCAAAATCTTCAAATAAGAGTAAAAGGCAATAAGAGTATGGAGATGAACTTGGAGTAAGTTACCCTCTCATCGGAGTGCAGTGGAAGTCTTTCATGGTCCAAGTCCACCTTTCCCTTTCAATATATCTTTGAGACTGATTTAAGA
This sequence comes from Zea mays, assembly GCF_902167145.1. Classification (NCBI taxonomy): domain Eukaryota; kingdom Viridiplantae; phylum Streptophyta; class Magnoliopsida; order Poales; family Poaceae; genus Zea; species Zea mays. The sequence goes on from NC_050102.1 coordinate 103,273,329, forward strand.
AAATTCAAGCACATGGTTAGTATCAAAGGATCAAGTTGTAGTACATCTCCCCCTAAATATGTGCATCACTTGCAAATGGACTTGTGAGGTCCGGGGAGTGCTTGTACAACTTGAGCACCATAAATAAACAACAAAATGCATAGAAGGAACATGATCAAGGCATAAATCACATGTATGCTATAAATCAATCCAAGTTCTGCGAATCTAAGACATTTAGCTCACTACGCAGCCTGCAAAAGGTCTTCTCATCTAAAGGCTTGGTAAAGATATCGGCTAGCTGGTTCTCGGTGCTAACATAAAACACTTCGATATCTCCCTTTTGCTGGTGGTCTCTCAAAAAGTGATGCTGGATGTCTATGTGCTTAGTGCGGCTGTGTTCAACAGGATTATCCGCCATGCGGATAGCACTCTCATTATCACATAGGAGTGGGACTTTGCTCAGATTGTAGCCAAAGTCCCGGAGGGTTTGCCTCATCCAAAGTAGTTGCGCGCAACAGTGTCCTGCGGCAACATACTCGGCCTCAGCGGTGGATAGGGCAACGGAAGTTTGTTTCTTAGAACTCCAAGACACCAGGGACCTTCCTAAGAATTGGCACGTCCCTGATGTACTCTTCCTATCAACCTTACATCCAGCATAATCGGAGTCTGAATATCCAATTAAGTCAAAGGTAGACCCCTTTGGATACCAGATCCCGAAGCAAGGCGTAGCGACTAAATATCTAAGAATTCGCTTCACGGCCACTAAGTGACACTCCCTTGGATCGGATTGAAATCTAGCACACATGCATACACTAAGCATAATATCCGGTCTACTAGCACATAAGTAAAGCAAGGAACCTATCATAGACCGGTATGCTTTTTGATCAACGGACTTACTTCCTTTGTTTAGGTCGACGTGTCCGTCTGTTCCCATTGGAGTCTTTGCGGCCTTGGCGTCCTTCATCCCAAACCGCTTGATCAAGTCTTGCGTGTACTTCGTTTGGGAGATGAAAGTGTCGTCCTTGGTTGCTTCACTTGGAACCCAAGGAAGTAGTTCAACTCGCCCATCATCGACATTTTGAACTTTTGAGTCATCACCCTGCTAAACTCTTCACAAGACTTTTGGTTAGTAGAACCAAATATTATGTCATTGACATAAATTTGGCACACAAATAAGTCACTGTCACAAGTCTTAGTGAATAAAGTTGGATCAGCTTTCCCAACCTTGAAAGCATTAGCAATTAAAAAGTCTCTAAGGCATTCATACCATGCTCTTGGGGCTTGCTTAAGTCCATAGAGCGCCTTAGAAAGCTTACACACGTGGTCGGGGTACCGTTCATCCTCAAAGCCAGGGGGTTGCTCTACGTACACCTCCTCCTTGATTGGCCCGTTGAGGAAAGCGCTCTTCACATCCATTTGGAACAACCTGAATGAATGGTGAGCGGCATAGGCTAACAATATGCGAATTGACTCTAGCCTAGCCACAAGAGCAAAAGTCTCCTCAAAGTCCAAACCTGCAACTTGGGCATAACCTTTTGCCACAAGTCGTGCCTTGTTCCATGTCACCACCCCGTGCTCATCCTGTTTGTTGCGGAACACCCACTTGGTTCCCACAACGTTTTGCTTGGGACGTGGCACCAGTGTCCAAACTTCATTTCTCTTGAAATTGTTGAGCTCTTCCTGCATAGCCAACACCCAGTCCGGATCTAGCAAGGCCTCTTCTACCCTGAAAGGCTCAATAGAAGAGACAAAAGAGTAATGCTCACAAAAATTAACTAATCTAGAGCGAGTAGTTACTCCCTTGCTAATATCACCCAATATCTGGTAGACGGGATGATTCCTTTGAATCGTCGCTCGAACTTAAGTTGGAGGGGCTTGAGGTGCTTCTTCATAACATGATCATCTTGTGCTCCCCCTTGATCACACGCCTCTTCTTGATGAACCTGTTCATCGTCTTGAGTTGGGGGGTGCACCATTGTTGAGGAAGAAGGTTGATCTTGCTCCTTTTGTTCCTGTGGTCGCACATCTCCAATCGCCATGGTGCGTATTGCGGCCGTTGGAACATCTTCTTCATCTACATCATCAAGATCAACTTGCTCTCTTGGAGAGCCATTAGTCTCATCAAATACAACGTCGCTAGAGACTTCAACCAAACCCGATGATTTGTTGAAGACTCTATACGCCTTTGTATTTGAGTCATAACCTAACAAAAACCCTTCTACAAATTTGGGAGCAAACTTAGAATTTCTACCTTTCTTCACTAGAATATAACATTTGCTTCCAAAAACACGAAAGTATGACACATTGGGTTTGTTACCGGTTAGGAGTTCGTACGACGTTTTCTTGAGGAGGCGATGAAGGTAGACCCGGTTTATGGCGTGGCAAGCCGTGTTCATGGCTTCCGACCAAAACTGCTCGGGGGTCTTGAACTCTCCAAGCATCGTCCTTGCCATGTCAATGAGCGTCCTGTTCTTCCTCTCTAGCACACCATTTTGCTGTGGTGTGTAGGGAGCGGAGAACTCGTGCTTGATTCCTTCCTCCTCAAGGAACTCCTCCACTTGAAGGTTCTTGAACTCGGACCCGTTGTCGCTCCTTATCTTCTTCACTTTGAGTTCAAACTCATTTTGAGCTCTCCTTAGGAAGCGCTTGAGGGTCCCTTGGGTTTCTGTTTTATCCTGCAAAAAGAATACCCTAGTGAAGCGGGAAAAATCATCAACTATAACAAGCCCATACTTACTTCCTCCTATGCTTAGGTAGGCGACGGGTCTGAAGAGGTCCATATGAAGTAACTCCAGAGGTCTTGATGTGGTCATTACATTTTTGTTGTGATGAGCACTTCCCACCTGTTTACCTGCTTGACAAGCTGCACAAGGTCTATCTTTTTCGAAAGTTACATTTGTTAGACCTAATACATGTTCTCCCTTTAGAAGTTTGTGAAGGTTCTTCATCCCCACATGTGCTAAACGGCGATGCCATAGCCAGCCCATGCTAGTCTTAGCAATTAAGCATGCATCTAGACCGGCCTCTTCCTTTGCAAAATCAACTAAATAAAGTTTGACGTCTAGTACACCCTTAAAAGCTAATGAACCATCACTTCTTCTAAAGACAGACACATCTACATTTGTGAATAAGCAATTATAGCCCATATTACAAAGTTGACTAATGGACAACAGGTTATACCCGAGCGACTCAACTAAAAACACATTAGAAATGGAGTGCTCGGATGAAATAGCAATCTTTCCTAGTCCTTTAACCTTGCCTTGGTTCCCATCACCGAATATGATTGAATCTTGGGAATCCTTGTTCTTGACGTAGGAGGTGAACTTCTCCCCCGTCATGTGGTTTGTGCATCCGCTGTCGATAATTCAGCTTGAGCCCCCGGATGCATAAACCTGCAAGGCAAATTTAGGCTTGGGTCTTAGGTACCCAACTTGTGTTGGGTCCTACAAGGTTAGTAACAATGGTCTTAGGGACCCAAATGCAAGTTTTATCTCCCTTGCATTTTGCCCCTAATTTCCTAGCAATCACTTTCTTATTCTTCCTACAAATTGCAAAATAAGCATTGCAAGCATGATAAATTGTAGAAGGTTCATTACTTGATTTTCTAGGTACATGAACAACATTTCTCCTAGGCATATCTCTACCATGCACAAAGGAAGAACTTGAAGCAAACATGACATTTGAATCATAAGAACAATTCCTATAACCATTTCTAGAGAATTTTCTATCACTATAAATGAAAGCATGATTCTTTTGAACACTATTAGCCATAGGGGCCTTCCCTTTCTCCTTGGCGGAGATGGGAGCCTTATGACTTGTTGAGTTCTTGGCTTCCCTCTTAAAGCCAAGCCCATCCTTAATTGAGGGGTGTCTACCAACAGTGTAGGCATCCCTTGCAAATTTTAGTTTATCAAATTCATTTTTGCTAGTCTTAAGTTAGGCATTAAGACTAGCCACTTCATCATTTAATTTGGAAATGGAAATTAAGTGTTCACTACAAGCATCAACATTAAAATCCTTACACCTATTACAAATTACTACATGATCAATACATGAGCTAGATTTATCAGCTACTTCTAACTTAGCATTCAAGTCATCATTAATACTCTTTAAGTTAGAAATAGATTCATGGCATGTAGATAGTTCACATGAAAGCATTTCATTTCTTTTAACTTCTAGAACAAGAGAATTTTGTGCACTAACAAATTTATCATGCTCTTCATATAAAAGTTCCTCTTGTTTTTCTAACAATCTATTTTTCTCATTCAAGGCATCAATTAATTCATTGATCTTATCAATTTTAGTTCTATCTAAACCTTTGAATAAACTAGCATTGTCTACTTCATCATCACTAGACTCATCATCACTTGAAGAAGCATATGTAATAGTACTTCTAGTATTTACCTTCTTCTCCTTTGCCATGAGGCATGTGTGATGCTCGTTGGGGAAGAGAGCCGACTTGTTGAAGGCTGAGGCGGCGAGTCCTTCGTTGTCGGAGTCAGACGAGGAGCAATCCGAATCCCACTCCTTTCCAAGGTGTGCCTCGCCCTTCGCCTTTTTGTAGGTCTTCTTCTTTTCCCACTTTTCGCCCTTTCCTTGTTCCTGGTCACTATCATTATCAGGACAGTTAGCAATAAAGTGACCAATCTTACCACACTTGAAGCAGGAGCGCTTCCCCTTCGTCTTGCTCTTGTTGGGGTGCTCCTTGCGACCTTTGAGCACCGTCTTGAAGCGCTTGATGATGAGGGCCATTTCATCTTCATTTAGCCCGGCCGCCTCAACTTGCGCCACCTTTCTAGGTAGCGTCTCCCTGCTACTTGTTGCTTTGAGAGCAACGGTTTGAGGCCCGTAGATTGGGCCATTCAACGCCTCATCAACGTATCTCGCCTCCTTGATCATCATTCGCCCGCTTACAAACTTTCCGAGTATTTCCTCGGGCGTCATCTTGATGTACCTAGGATTTTCACGAATAGAGTTTACAAGATGAGGATCAAGGACAGTGAAGGACCTTAGCATAAGTCGGATGACGTCGTGGTCCGTCCATCTCGTGCTTCCATAGCTTCTTATCTTGTTGACCAGGGTCTTGAGCCTATTGTACGTTTGAGTTGGCTCCTCTCCCCTGATCATTGCGAACCTTCCTAGTTCGCCTTCCACCAACTCCATCTTGGTGAGCATGGTGACGTCGTTCCCCTCATGCGAGATCTTGAGGGTGTCCCAGATTTGCTTGGCATTATCTAAGCCGCTCACCTTATTGTATTCTTCCCTGCACAAAGATGCTAAAAGAACAGTAGTAGCTTGTGCATTTTTATGAATTTGTTCATTAATAAACATGGAGTTATCTGAACTATCAAATTGCATTCCATTTTCTACTATCTCCCATATACTTGGATGAAGAGAGAACAAGTGGATACGCATTTTGTGACTCCAAAATCCGTAGTCCTCTCCATTAAAGTGTGGGGGTTTACCAAGTGGAATGGAAAGCAAATGAGCATTGGAATTATGCGGAATACGAGAATAATCAAAAGAAAAGTTCGAGTTAACCGTTTTCTTTTTCTCCTCGTATTCGTCGTCCTTTTGAGAAGAGGAAGATTCGTTGCAGTTGTAGTAGACAACCTTCCTGATGCGTCTCTTCTTCTTTCCATCCTTCTTCTTTTGACTTGAGCCGGAGTCATTGACTTTGTCGTCCCTTGGCTCGTTGAAGATGGACTCCTTCTCATTGTCGTTGACCACCATCCCCTTTCCCTTAGGATCCATCTCTTCGGGCGATTAGTCCATTTCTTGAAGAGAACGACTCTGATACCAATTGAGAGCACCTAGAGGGGGGTGAATAGGTGATCCTGTAAAAACTTGAAACTTAAAGCCACAAACTTGATTAAGTGTTAGCACAATAAAATCAAGTGGCTAAGGAGAGCTCTTGTGAACCACAATTGACACAGTGAGAACAAGCACAAGAGACACAGAGATTTATCCTGTGGTTCGACCAAGTACAACACTTGCCTAGTCCACGTTGTGGCGTCCCAATGGACAAGAGTTGCACTCAACTCCTTTCAAGTGATCCAATGATCAACTTGAATACCACGGTGTTCTTTTTCCGTTACTCTTTCCCGTTTGCGAGGAATCTCCACAACTTGGAGCCTCTCGCCCTTACAATGAGATGATCACAAAGAAGCACAGATGTAAGAGTGGCAAAAGCAACACACACAAATCCACAGCAATACGCACACACACAGCCAAGACTTGAGCTCAAATGAATAACACAAGGTTCACCACTAACACAGAGCTCAAATCACTAAGAATGCCAATCGAGTGCGCAAAGACGGAGTGTGAATGATCAAGAATGCTTAGAGTGTGCTTGGTGTACTCCTTCATGCGCCTAGGGGTCCCTTTTATAGCCCCAAGTCAGCTAGGAGCCGTTGAGAGCAATCCAGGAAGGCAATTCTTGCCTTCTGTCGACTGGTGCACCGGACAGTTCGGTGCACCACCGGACACTATCCGGTGCAGATCTCTTTCCTATTCTGGCGCAGCCGACCGTTGACGATTTGGAGCCGTTGGCGCACCGGACACTGTCCGGTGCACACCGGACAGTCCGGTGCCCCCATCAGACCATTGGCCCGGCCACACATCACGCGCGGATTGCGCGGCCGACCGTTGGCTCGGCCGACCGTTGGCTCACCGGACAGTCCGGTGCACCACCGGACAGTCCGGTGAATTATAGCCGTACGCCGCCGTTGAGTTCCCGAGAGCGGCCAGTTGACCAGCGCCAGCCTGGCGCACCGGACACTGTCTGGTGCACCACTGGACAGTCCAGTGCACCCAGACTGAGCAGAGTCTTGGCTGCTCGAGCCAAGTCTTTTCCATTTGTCTTTTCTCTGATTCTAGCACTTAGACAAATATGTTAGTACACAAAAACCAATATACTAAGTCTAGAATCATACCTTTGTATTGATTTGCACTTTGTCCACCATTTGGCATAGTTTAACACATAACCTTTAGTGTTGGACACTTAATCACCAAAATACTTAGAAATGGCCCAAGGGCACATTTCCCTTTCAATCTCCCCCTTTTTGGTGATTTATGCCAACACAACAAGGAGCAACATATAGAAGTGCAACATCAATGCAAATGAGAACAAGAATTTGTTTTGATTCAAATTTTGGCATATTTGGATCATTCTTTGCCACCACTTGGTTTGTTTTTGCAAATCAAACTCAATTTCCTATCTCTAAGTCAAATTCACTTGTTGAGGCATAGAGAAAGGTATTCGAAGAGAAATTGATCAAAGATTCAAAAACTCCCCCTTTTTCCCATAATCAAACATTCTCCCCACAAGAGACCAACTTTTGAGAAAAAGAGATACTTACAGTATTTTGACAAAACAAAAGTTATAACTCTACTATTTTGAAAATTCTCAAGTGGTAGCTGATCCATTTGCTTTAGCCTTAATTTCTCCCCCTTTGGCATCAAGCACCAAAACAGGATCATTTTTGGCCCTTAAACCCCATTGCCTCACCAAAATCTTCAAATAAGAGTAAAAGGCAATAAGAGTATGGAGATGAACTTGGAGTAAGTTACCCTCTCATCGGAGTGCAGTGGAAGTCTTTCATGGTCCAAGTCCACCTTTCCCTTTCAATATATCTTTGAGACTGATTTAAGAAAACTCAAGCACATGGTTAGTCTCAAAGGATCAAGTTGTAGTACATCTCCCCCTAAATATGTGCATCACTTGCAAATGGACTTGTGAGGTCCGGGGAGTGCTTGTACAACTTGAGCACCATAAATAAACAACAAAATGCATAGAAGGAACATGATCAAGGCATAAAACACGTGTATGCTATACATCAATCCAAGTTCCGCGAATCTAAGACATTTAGCTCACTACACAGTAAATTATGAAGTAAAGTAGGTCATGATAGGTTTGAGGACACTTGCCTTCACCAGGTTGTTGCTCAGAGGGATCTTCGGCAAGACACTCAGGAACCATGAGCTTCTCGTTGTCTAAGTAAAGCGAGCATACATTCAATATATTTGGGAAGTAAAAATGAACATCACATCAAACATGAACAAACATTGGCACATAACTCAAAAAAGGTATAGTATTAAGTACAGGAGAATGAGATCAAGTTATAAAATGGACTAATCCTAATTGGAGAATTGATTACTCTCTAAGTGTTTGGAACATAGCTCAAAAAGGTTAAGTAGTGATTAAAACAAAGGAAAGCTAGAATTATAAGATAAACTACTCTCATTTAGGAATTTGATTATCTTTTAAGTATTATCCATAATTACATTCCTAATTCTATTTATGTCATTAAGGCCTAAAGGTTAAGCCAAAAATAAATCCAAGTAATGCATAACACTAATCTCACAAGATTGAATATACTTTATTCCTAGGGTTGTCCTTTTATTTATTTCATTAAATAAATAAATCAACATATACATTAATTCTATATTCTAAGTGTAAAAATCAAAGTATACAGATTACAGTTGGTCATATTTTATTTGAACAGAGAATAATTTTGTGAACATTTTGCAATTTGAACCACTAAATTTGGAGTTCATATGAAAAAGATATGAAATAAACAAGTTTTGAAGTTTGAAATATGAAATTAGGGCTAAATCTGTGATTAAATAAAAGTCCAGGGGTCTAATTAAAACAAACCAGGGACCTATGCGCTAAAACAGAGGACGGCGGGTTGATTTCCAAAAACCAGGGGGTTCTTAAGCAAAAGAACCACACGAAGGGGTATCGGGCTCCCTCAACCATTGGATCAGAAACCGACGGCGGAGATTAGATCACGCAGGCGCGCGCGGGCGCGCAGGCGCGGCTGACCAGCGAGGCCAGGGCGTCAGCGGGTCAGGCCGGGATGACCGGCCGGGCCCAAGGGCAGAGACGCGGGTGAGGGGGAGAGGGGAGAGCGGCCGGATCCAGATCGAAGGGCTGCGATCAGATCCACACAGGTGAAACCTAAACCACCCGATCTTGGATGGACGCCACTCGGTCCCGTGGCAGGAGTTCGCCGGAGATGAGCAGACCAGCCACGACAGGGCACTAGAGGCTCGGGGACTAGCCTAGGCGCAATCAGAGAGGTCTGACGAACTCGGCCATGGCCTTCACGCTGGCGCGAGGGCACTAGAGAGCGCAGACCACGACGGAGCGGGCTAATGGCGGCGCTGGATTGCTCCGGTGAGCAATCGCGCGAGCTTCAGAGCGAGGATAACCAAATTAAGGGCACGAGCAGGTTGCTCACCTCGAGCAGAAGCGCTCGTGTCGTGAAGTAGTGGCGGAGGTGCAGAGGCTCGATGGGGCGACGGTGGCGGACTCCGGCTGCGCAAGAAAACGCTCCGATGAGCGTGGACCGGCGTAGCAGGGAGGGAGAGGGCACACCGAAGGGTGTCCCGAGTAGCTAACGACAAGGCGAAGCTCACCGTGGCACTGGACGGGGCACAGGTGCAACGGCGGCCATGGAGCAAGCGGTGGACGTCGGTGGGTGGTGGCGGAGCTCTCGGTTCGCGCGGGCGGAGCGAGAGAGAGGGAGCTGGGCAGAGGGCGCAAATGGGAGAGGGGAGGTGGGTGAGCAGGGCGCTGGGGTCAAAAGGGGCACGAGGGCTCAGACGTGGCCGGAGAACGCGCGGTCGTGGGCGAGAGGTTAGAGATGGCTGACAGGTGGGGACGACGGGACAGAGAGAGGGAGAGCGGGTGCGCGCGAGAGAACTAGCGCCGACAGGTCTGGCCCACGGGACAGAGAGAGAGAGGGAGGGAAGCGCGCTCGGGTTGGCGCCGACAGGCGGGACCCGCCTGTCAGACGCAGGGGTGCGTGCGGCCTGGGCTTAAATGGGCTGGCTTGGGCCGAATTGGTCTTTTCTATTTTCCTGAAATTTATTTTGCCTTTTCTATTTATTTTCTCTAGGGTTTTCAATTCAAATTCAATTCAAGTTTCAAATTCAAACCAAATCAAATATGTGCAACAATTCAAAGAATATTTAGGCTCAATATGATGCAACATTCCATGACTCATATGTTTTGGGCAAAATAAAATAAATAATCCCTCACTAACACAACTAACTCTAATTAAAAGAGAAAGAGAGAGAGAAAACTAGAGAGAGAGAGAGAAACTAGAGTGAGATAGAGAAAAGTAACACCTGAATTTGGATGGTCATAAGAAAGAAATTTTATACCCCCAAATTCAGGGTGTTACATAGCCCCTCAGTACATTGGTCCCTATGAGGTCACCTAGATTTGTGGACCTGTGGCGTACCGAATCAAGATTCCACCAGAATTATCAGCTATCCACAACATCTTTCACGTGTCTCAGCTTAAGAAATGTGTTCGGGTCCCTACTGAAATCATAGAACAAGATAAAATCATTGTGGAACCCAACTTATCATATGAGGAACACTCTGTCAAGGTTCTGGATTGCAAAGAGAGAAAAACGAGGTGACAATCAGTCAAGATGTACAAGGTACAGTGGTGTAGCATCCCAAAAATTCAAATCTTGAAATTTTCTCAAACTCGCTCTACATTCAAAATGAATTTTAAATTTCATTTCAAAATGTTAGTTTGCGAGTTGATATCAACAAATAAATTATAGTGGTCTATATTCTCTCCAAAATCCTCCTCAAAATATCCTTCAAATATTTTCCAGTGATCCCCTCAAATTCTTTCCATAAACACTGCCCAGATATTTCCCAGTGATCCCCTTCAAGTTCTTTCCAGAAATACTACCCAAATATTCCACCGATAATTCTCCAAATATTTTCCTCTCGAGAAATACCTTCAGAATCATTTTTAAAGTCCCCACAAATATTTGCTTCATAATTTTCCTCATGCTCATACGTATACGTACGCCTCCGGTGTCATACGGTGAGCTCTACAAGCTAATTACACTTATACAAGACATCCATGCTAATCTCCCACTAATCCTCGCATCCTCTCACTAATCCTCTCATCCTCCCCCTAATTCCCACACCTTGGCTATAAATAGAGGGGCAAGGGCCTCCTCTCAAGCCACCCAAGCCATTTCATGGCAACTCTCTCCCCCCCACACACCCACTCCACTTCCCACACAAGCACACACTAGGACAAGGATCGTTCGATCGTTCTTCGATCGTTCGTCCACCTGTTCTTAGTTTGTTCGTTCGTTCGTCCGATCGTTCATGGTTCGTTCATCCGTTCGTCCGATCGTTCGATCGTTCGTCCAAATAATCTTTGTTCATCTGTTATGCTGCCGAAATTCCGATCGTTCGTTCGTTCGATCATTCGATCGTTCATCGTTCGTTCATAGTTCCTATTCATCGTTCATCGTTCGTTCATAGTCCCTATTCATCGTTCGTCCAGATAATCTTTGTCCAGCCGTTATGCTGCCGAAATTTCGATCGTTCGTTCGTCCGATCATTCGATTGTCCGTTCGTTCGTTCATAGTTCCTATTCATCGTTCGTTCATAGTCACTATTCATCGTTCATCGTTTGTTCATACGACTATTCATCATTACTATTCACCAGTGTTACTATTCATCCTCGTTACTATTTATTGTTACTATTCATCACCGTTACTATTCATTGATGATTTCTATAGTTGCTTTTTCGTCATCACTATTCATCGTTACTATTCATCGATTATCCGATCACCCCAAATTTCAACTACTCATCCATCATGTTGTCCAGTCCACCTAAGACCTGCGAGACCAATATTCCAGTCATATGAACTCCGGTGACTGTGATTTTCTTCCAGTGGGAACTTCCCATCTGGTCACCCATCCCAGAGTCCTCCAAGTTGAGCACGCTTAACTTTGGGATTCTTTCGAGCCAGGCTTCCAAACTCATATTCCAATAATTCTTGTTTCTAAATTCTTATCAAACTATTCCCTATCCAACCATGTCATCCCTTAAGCATGGTTCTTATTCCATAAAACTCCCAAAATTACTCTTGTCCTATATTCTGCCTATAAATTCCCTGTTCAGACTAAGTCAGTCGATTCACTCGTCACTATTCTCACCAACAGTGAGCTCTGTTGTACTACACCACATACACCTAGCTATAAATACACCTAGCTACCCTCTCCCTCTCCACACACTCAACACCCTCAACCAAGGCAAACACCCCACCTACCCAGTTACTCCGCTCTGCTGGCTACACGCATAGTGTCGCTTCGCCTCCAATCCACCCTCCTGGTAAGCATCTCCACTCCACCACCAGTAATACCACAACACCACATGACACAGATTCTGCTCAAGACTCTACCCATTCATATATCGTCGTTCTGACCACTATACTAAAGATTTGTTGGTATACTTGCTGGTTTGTATGTTTGCTTGTTCATGTTGCATAGTTATCGGAGCGTTTGTGCCGTCTCGTGGAGGCCAGTTCTGCAAGTCTACGCCAGGCGGTGGAGCCAGAAGCCAGTTCCGCGAGCTCTCACCCCCTTCGCCGGATAAGCACGGCAAGCTCACTGGATCCCTTTGATGCATAAATTACCTATGATTTTTCAACCACAACCCGCAGCCTGTTATTTTATGCATGATATGATTTTGAGACAAGTTATTATGGCCACCCAGCCGCTTGCCGCAATCAATCTTTATACTCCTTGACATATTTGTTACAAATGATTTGAGAAAAGGTGTAAGTTTTCAAAAGAAATTTTTTTCCAAAATGGGTATGATGAAGGGTTGTCACCCTTATCACCTTTTGAACGGGATGATCAGGGACTCCCTGGTTTAGGGGAGGGCCTCAGGTGTTGGCTCAGCCGGGTTAGGTGTGAGCAGAAGGATTTTCCCCTCATATAAGGACCGGTTTGTCATCCTTCACTACCTATACTTATGACAAGTACAACCACTTGAGACTGTATGGGCAGTCACTCAATCTGAACTTGTACAGTTCAAACCTTAGGGTTATGATGGCTCGGGAGCACCGGGAGGGTAAGGAGGGGGAATGTTTTGTCTGGTTTGGACATGGCGGTGGCCTGAATCCTTCCGGTATAAAAATTAAGGTAAGGACGTGCGAGGAAAGAGAGAGATTCGGCATTCAGATCTCACGACAGTGAGATTGCAGAAACCGGACTAGTGGGTAAAGTGTACCACTCTGTGCAGAGTTCAAACCTATTCAAATAGTCTGTGTCCACTGGAATGGACGAGTCTGGTGTGGTATGACAATTAGTGTTTTGTTTTCCAAAAATGATTTTGATAAAAGTGGTTTAAAAAGGTCCGGCGGTTGAGTCGTGAGCTATGGTGGATGGGAAGTCCAGTAGCTGTTTTTGAAAAATGAAAACCAGTGGGAAACTGCTGAGATACCTGGATGGTTTAGTCTAGGGGATTTTGCTCTATATTGAAAAACTTCGTGCTCCTTTGGGAGAGGATGCGCTTTGAAAAATACAAAATGTTTTACAAAATAACCTTGCATCAAATACTGCTATTTCTGCAAAATATTCTGAGCTCCACATACTCCATGCATTTTATCTAATTTCCCCATTCCGTGGGTGAAGGTGGGCTGTTGAGTACATAAGTACTCACCCTTGCTTATTTATTGTTTTTCAGAGAAGGAGATCGCTGATCGGGTAAGAGTTACGCCTGTTCCCAACCTTGCCTGTGGCTGTTGGATCGCTGATTTGCTTCGCTGTGTATATCGGGCTGCTTCAGCCCCACTCTGATGATATGTCCCGAGTTGTGGACCAACTCTTAAAGTTGATCGCCACCTTTATAGGTTTGTCTCGTTTAAGCAGATCTGGAATCATCTGATGTGTAAATGTGTTTACCAGCCTCCTGGGACTAGTAATTGTATCACATTTGAGTCCCAGAGGATTGGGGCGCTTCAGGTGGTATCAGAGCTGTTAGGTTGGCCGCAGGACATAACCCTTAGCCTTGATCCAAAAGTTTTTGAGTCAAAACTATTTTCTTAAAAAAATTCTTGCTCTCATCCCTTCATTTCAGAAATGTTTTCCCCTTGCCTTCTCTCAGAAGTCAGATGGAAGTTCGTTGCCAAACCAGCTTTTGCCAGAATGAAGATGGTTTCCCCAAGTTGCTGAGAGCATGCACAGTTTGCCTTGGAATCAGGAGCCAGCCAGAATATGATGGTCGTGAATTCATCGAGCATGGCACAACAAAGTGTGTCGTGACTGTATACATTGGATCCAGCCCGCACCATGTGGAATTGAGTGTCACTGCTATGGGGCACAGATTCAAAGACACCTGCCAAGTTGTCGCTCACAAGGCATTGAGGGCCCTGTGTCAGATTTATGAAGAAGAAGTGGTCGACACCCCGCTCAGATTCTTTCCGCCCTTTTAGAGAGACCACCCCGTTTGGATGGCTAGGATGTGTGCACTGGAAGGGTAGCAGCTACTTGAGTTTGACCCCACAGTCGTGTACCTCACTGCTTACCTGCTCACCCTAGATGCATAGTATGATTTCTTGGCTCGGCACCACCGTCAGATGATTGCCCGAGCAGAAGATGCAGAGAAGCGCAACCGTAAGCTCCATGTGGATCTCACCATAGCTCAAGCCCGTGTAGCTGCCTTGGAAAGTCATGAAGTCATTGCTGTCGAAGCCCTGAAGCAAGCCAAGGATGAGCACATCCAGAAGCTGATGGAGGCCTACTTGGTAACCCATAACCAACGTAGAGCCCTGCGGATCCAAGAGCCCGCTTCATCCAACCCAGTTCAACCCATGAGAGCTGAAGATCCACAGATTCTTGAAGGTCACCCGGTCTCTACCACAGGAGAAAAGAAGGCTTGGGAACTCCCGGAAGGAGCCATAGTCTTGGAAGGAATTCCAGTCTCCCCTCAGGCTATGGATAAGCAAGAGCACCCCACATCCTCCCAAGATCCCCCGCCAGAGTTGTTTGAGCCCTTCACCATGAAGAAGATTCCAGCACCCTCCCTTGAGGTCAAAGAAGAAGTTACAAGCACCCCACCAGCACCGCCGCCCTCTAAGGAGCTACAAGAGCCAGTCCTGCTTGAAGAAGAGTTCAACCCCGTCTTGCCATCTCAGTCGCCGCCAGAAGAAGTCATCAACATCAGCTCCCTCTTAACCCATCCAGGAGATGTCTCAGATTGAAGTTGTGCGCCAGCCTTGCCATAAGAGAAGTTGCCTGGTCTGAAGTTAGTTATGCCCATTCCTCTGCATGCATTGTGTAGTGAAGTTTTTCTTCACTTTGGCTAGAGCCCTGCATGTATGAGAGGTAATCGTGTAGACTCGTGTTTTGCAAAACTCTAATTGTGTGGCCCCCTAGGGCATTTCAAAATGAATTTTGCTTGATGTTTGCTCCCCTTTTATGTGCATATGAGATGCTTTAACATTAGTGCTCATAAGTCGCATTTAAGCATAGTTCTTAGTTCAGGAGCCGATCAATAGTAGTTATGCTTAGCCCCCAAATCTGAGTAGTCCGTGCTTTGAAAAACTCTATTCTTCCCATATTCAAAACATTTGAATTGTTTGTGCTTATCATTACTGAGCTTGTGTGTTTTCTTTCTTTTTAAGAAGGGTTTTCTCTAAAAACATAGATCACAAATTAGATCTAATCCTCACCTTATTCTTCCATTCTCCCCTTAACCCATCTCAAGAGAAAAGCGCCTTACCCAAGAAGATACCGGGAAGCTTACCCTTGAAGCATGGAATAAGCTATAGAAGGAACCTGTCTAGCCGCTTAGTCAAAAGGACCGACTGTGAGAATCAAAGCACTGCCCCTGAGTCAAAATAAACAGAAAAAGAGGACAAAAGAAGTTAATACCATACAGAGAGGCAAAGATTCTTGGAACCAAAAACCACAAAACCTGGGTCATTGACCCCACCACTCACCTGTGCCTCCCTGCACGTGTGCCCGCCTCCATGCGCACTACCTCCGCCCACGCCCCCTTTGCGGCGCACCCACCGCCACCATTGTCGCTGGCAACACTAGCCCCCTTCCCCTCCATCGCACCTGTTGCCTTGTGACACCTGCTCCATCACTGCCACTCCGCACCTAAGCACCACCATCAGTATCGCTCGCCTATAAAACCCCCCACCATCTCCCTCAACTCCCATCTTGCTCAAAAGCAAAGCACACATCAGATAAAATTCCCTCTGCCAAATCGCAAGCAACTCCATTTTCCACTCTCTCGCCCCTAAGATCACAATGCTTGGTGATTCTTGGGTTGAAGACTGTTGTACATGGTTCATAGTCTTTGGTTTCCTCCTCTGTATGATGGTAATACTCTTTGATAGAATGCTCGAGTGGGAAGAGCAAAGAGAAAGAAAGATGCAGTGAAAAGAGAAAAGAAAATAGTGAAGAGAAGATAAGAAGAAGGTTATCCCAGAATCAACCCTATGTCGGTCATCCCTCCGCAGCCTGCTCAAGCAGCAACAACAGAAGAAGGCCCCGTAACACTCTTGTTATGAGGTACTTCAAGAAGTTCAAATCCTCAAGATTCAAGAGTTCTACCCTCATTCTTTTTAAGTTGGTAGTGTTCCAGTATGGTTCCTGCTATGGAAAAGAAGAAGGTCTGTAGCAAGCTTGTGGAGTACTAGATCATTCAAGCATATAAGTTTCTAGATGAAGTGGTCACCCAAGTTTTGTTGATGAAGCACCAGAAGACCAATCAAGGAAGGAATCCATGTGGAAGTTCGCAAGAGAAAGGTTTGCGTGTTGGCATCGATGCTTCTTGAATAAGCTAGCTACCAAGCGAAAGCTAGAAGCCTGAAGATGATCTTTGAGTAGCCAGAATCAGCGTTGCAATCGGCAACCGGATACTCCTCAAAGGCCAGATTTTGTTGAAGCTCCATCTCCTCGAAGAGTCTGCAAAGTGAAGATATGTAGCTGAAGTAAAGCTATACCCATAACCCTTCTAAGCCGAATCTCGAGGACGAGATTCATTTTAAGTGGGGTAGATTTGTAGCATCCCAAAAATTCAAATCTTGAAATTTTCTCAAACTCGCTCTAAATTCAAAATGAATTTTAAATTTCATTTCCAAATGTTTGTTTGCGAGTTGATATCAACAAATAAATTATAGTGGTCTATATTCTCTCCAAAATCCTCCTCAAAATATCCTTCAAATATTTCCCCAATGATCCCCCTCAAATTCTTTCCATAAACACTGCCCGGATATTTCCCCAGTGATCCCCTTCAAGTTCTTTCCAGAAATACTACCCAAATATTCCACCGATAATTCTCCAAATATTTTCCTCTCGAGAAATACCTTCAGAATAATTTTTAAAGTCCCCACAAATATTTGCTTCATAATTTTCCTCATGCTCATACGTATATGTACGCCTCCGGTGTCATACGGTGAGCTCTACAAGCTAATTACACTTATACAAGACAAATCCATGCTAATCTCCCACTAATCCCCGCATCCTCCCACTAATCCTCTCATCCTCCCCCCTAATCCCCCCACCTTAGCTATAAATAGAGGGGCAAGGGCCTCCTCTCAAGCCACCCCAAGCCATTTCATGGCAACTCTTTCCCCCCACACACCCACTCCACTTCCCACACAAGCACACACTAGCATAAGGATCGTTTGGTCGGTCTTCGATCGTTCGTCCACCTGTTCTTAGTTTGTTCGTTCGTCCGATCGTTCGATCATTCGTCCGATCGTTCATGGTTCGTTCGTCCGATCGTTCGATTGTTTGTCCCTTCGTCCGTCCAAATAATCTTTGTTCAGCCGTTATGCTGCCGAAATTCCGATCGTTCGTTTGTTCGATCATTCGATCGTTCATCGTTCGTTCATAGTTCCTATTCATCGTTCATCGTTCATTCATAGTCCCTATTCATCGTTCGTCCAGATAATCTTGTCCAGCTATTATGCTGCCGAAATTTTGATCGTTCGTTCGTTCGATCATTCGATCGTTCGTTCATTCGTTCATAGTTCCTATTCATCGTTCATCGTTTGTTCATACGATCTATTCACCATTACTATTTACTGTTACTATTCGCCATCGTTACTATTCATCCTTGTTACTATTCATTGTTACTATTCACCAACGCTATTCATCATCGTTACTATTCATTGATGATATCTATAATTACTTTTTGGCGTCACTATTCATCATGACTATTCATTGTTACTATTCATCGATCATCCGATCACCCCAAATTTCGACTACTCATCCATCATGCTGTCCAGTCCACCTAAGACCTGCCAGACCAATATTCCAGTCATACGAACTCCGGTGACTGTGATTTTCCTTCCAGCGGGAACTTCCCATCTGGTCACCCATCCCAGATTCCTCCAAGTTGAGCACGCTTAACTTTGGGATTCTGTTAAACCAGGCTTCCAAACTCATATTCCAATAATTCTTGTTTCTAAATTCTTATCAAACTATTCTCTATCCAACCATGTCATCCCTTAAGCATGGTTCATATTCCAGAAAACTCCCAACATTACTCTTGTCCTATATTCTGCCTATAAATTCCCTGTTCAAACTAAGTCAGTCGATTCACTCATCACTATTCTCACCAACAGTGAACTCTACTGTACTACACCACATACACCCAGCTATAAATACACCTAGCTACCCTCTCCCTCTCCACACACTCAACACCCTCAGCCAAGGCAAACACACCACCCACTCAGTTACTCCGCTCTGCCGGCTACACACATAGTGTGGCTTTGCCTCCAATCCACCCTCCTAGTAAGCACCTCCACTCCACCACTAGTAATACCACAACACCACATGACACAGATTCTGCTCAAGACTCTACCCATTCATATGTCGTCGTTCTGACCACTATAGTAAAGATTTGTTGGTATACTTGCTGGTTTGTATGTTTGCTTGTTCATGTTGCATAGTTATCAGAGCATTCGTGTCGTCTCGTGGAGGTCAGTTCTGCAAGTCTACGCCAGGCGTTGGAGCCATTAGCCAGTTCCGCGAGCTCTCACCCCTTTCGCCAGATAAGCACGGCAAGCTCACTGGATTCCTTTGATGCATAAATTACCTATGATTTTTCAACCACAACCCTCAGCATGTTATTTTATGCACGATATGATTTTGAGACAAGTTATTATGGCCACCCAGCCGCTTGCCGCAATCAATCTTTATACTCCTTGACATATTTGTTACAAATGATTTGAGAAAAGGTGTGAGTTTTCAAAAAAAATATTTTCCAAAATGGGTATGATGAAGGGTTGTCACCCTTATAACCTTTTGAACGGTATGATCAGGGACTCCCTGGTTTAGGGGAGGGCCTCAGGTGTTGGCTCAGTTGGGTTAGGTGTGAGCAGAAGGATTGTCCCCTCATATAAGGACCGGTTTGTCATCCTTGACTACCTGTACTCATGACAAGTACAACCACTCGAGACTGTATGGGCAGTCACTCAATCTGAACTCGTACGGTCCAAACCCCAGGGTTATGATGGCTGGGGAGCACCAGGAGGATAAGGAGGGGGAATGCTTTGTCCGATTTGGACATGGCGGTGGCCTAACTCCTTCCGGTATAACCGTTAAGGTAAGGACGTGCAAGGAAAAAGAGAGATTCGGCATTCGAATCTCACAACTGTGAGATTGCAGAAACCGGACTAGTGGGTAAAGTGTACCCCTCAGCGCAGAGTTCAAACCTATTCGAATAGTCCGTGTCCACTGGAATGGACGAGTTTGGTGTGGTATGACAATTAGTGTTTTGTTTTCCAAAAATGCTTTTGAGAAAAGTGGTATTAAAAGGTCCGGCGGTTGAGCCGTGAGCTATGGTGGACGGGAAGTCCAGTAGCTGTTTTTGAAAAATGAAAACCAGTGGGAAACTGCTGAGATACCTGGATGGTTTAGTCTAGGGGATTTTGCTCTATATTGAAAAACTTCCTGCTCCTTTGGGAGAGGATGCGCTTTGAAAAATACAAAATGTTTTACAAAATAACCCTGCATCAAATACTGCTATTTCTGCAAAATATCCTGAGCTCCACATACTCCATGCATTATATCTGATTTCCCCATTCCGTGGGTGAAGGTGGGCTGCTGAGTACGTAAGTACTCACCCTTGCTTATTTATTGTTTTTCAGAGAAGGAGATCGCTGATCGGGTAAGAGTTACGTCTGTTCCCAACCTTGCCTGTGGCTGTTGGACCGCTGATTTGCTTCATTGCGTATATCGGGCTGCTTCAGCCCCACTCTGATGACATGTCCCGAGTTGTGGACCAACTCTTAAGGTTGATCGCCACCTTTATAAGTTTGTCTCATTTAAGCAGATCTGGAATCATCTGATGTGTAAATGTGTTTACTAGCCTCCTGGGACTAGTAATTGTATCACATTTGAGTCCCTCAGGATTGGGGCGCTTCAAGTGGAGTCATCACACAAAGGCTGAAGCAACATGGGAGACTGCAAACTATCTGAATAAAAACTTTCCTGGTTTTCTTTATAGACACAATGGTACGTACTCTTTTACCTTGTTGGATCATCCGAATCTTGGGACAAGATTCTTTTTAAAAGGTAATCTGTAATGTCTCGGATATTTAAACCAAAATAATCAAAGAAGGAGTCTACCAAAAGAACCCCTCATGAAAAAGGTTTGTCACATGAGTTGAATACAGTGTGAAAATATTATTACAAATCATCATTGGAGGGTTAAAAAACAAGCAAAAAATCTAGTACGTAAGACAATAAACTCAAAAACATTTTTTAAAAAATAATATATATATATATACTAATCGATGTTGTATTATAAAAGTAAAAAAAGATTATAAAAACTAATAGTAACTGAATTCTTTACTACTTATTAAGGCGGTAAGGGGTAGGCTGCCATTCCGTGTTCTGCCATTCCCATTCCCCCCTCCCCGCACTGTCTTTCTCATTCTCCCCTCCCCGCAAAGCCCATTCCCATTTCATTCCGTGTTCTGTCAGTGTTCTACCATTCCCATTACCCCCTCCCGCACTGTCTTTCTCATTCCCTCCTCCCCGCAAATCTCATTCCCCTCCTCCCCGTAAATCTCATTCCTATTCCCACGTGCATCACACGCCTAGCTAAAATTAAATTAAAAAAACACAAATATGACCCCAATAGGATTTGAACTTGCGACCTCTTAAGCAAATGTGCTCATAGCTACCACTACACCACATGTGTGTTTATGTCCATATCTGTTACAGTAAAAATATCTACTACATCTCTCCCAAAGCCCACCTGCTACCTTTGCACAATGTGTAGTAGCAAATAATTATCAACGAGATTCCTGAATTATATTTTTTGATAGAGGGAGTAGTATTTAAAAAAGAGCCTTGCATGCAATTTCTTTTGTTTGAATAATGTTTTCAACTTAAATTCTTTTTTTATATGTGTGACATTTATTCTCCATAATATTTTTTTCATGGATCTGACTTGTGAGTCATTTTCATAAACCAACGTCAAAGATGAATCCATGTTTCTTACTTGGAAACCCCGAACAAACACCACTGGCAGGAGGCGCTCGTGTTGGCGTCGCTCATCGACGACGAGAAGAAGCTTGGCGACTGCCAGTTCAACCTCTGGAAGCAGTACTACGTGGCCGCATGCGTCACTGTGTTCGGCAAGCTCCAGCGCAGCTGCCGCTTGGACGCGGTCCAGAGTGGCTGCACCGCGCTATCCATCTTCAAATAGGGGGACCTCATGGTCGTCGCCAATGCCGGTGACTCTCGGGTTGTTCTGGGCACCGCATCCAACAATGGCGCCGTCACACCGTCCAACTCATCATCCACCTGAAGCTCAACCTCCCACGTAAGTCACTACTGACCGGCCATGAATTCTTGTGCGCTGGGACGATGGCCGTTGCTGAAGTTGTGTGAGTGTCCTTGAACAAAATTTATGTAGAGGAGTAGCACATCCGGTGGTGCAATGGCTAGGTGTACTACCTCGTTGATGAGCCCGGGGTGCATTTCGTTTGACAGGCCAACCAAGAGTCATCAGTACTTGCCATGTCGTGCGCGCTCGACGACTACTATATCAAGGACTATGGCGTCATCTTGGCACCAGAGGTGACGCAGAGGAGGACCGACAGCAATGACCACTCGCCATCGTCGGGGTAGCTTTTGTGTCGGCCTGCCTTTAATTCTCTTCGCAAACACATACACTTGCTTTTTTTGTTTAAGCAAGCGTGTATGGTGGTGCGTACCTAATGACTTACAATGTACGAGGGAACTTCTACCGGCAGGTGTGACACATGCACTTCAATGATGAGACCATGCAAATCGTGGCATATATTGAAGCCTGCATGATACTGATGGTTGCAATGTAGTAGTGAAACAGCTAAATTAAAATAACAAAATTTATGTATGGCTAGGATTACAAATGGATTATGAAATATTTTTTTATAACAATATAAGACACATTTTGTATATAAGTATTATATTATTATATGTTCCCGTTGCAACGCACGGGTACTCACCTAGTAATAAAAGAAAACGAAAAAAGGAAAGAAAGAAAAACACAAACGCACGCACACGTCCCTTCGGGCCGGATGCCACGAACGCTCGTTCGCCACGCAGCGAGCGCTGCAAGCCACGTCTCAGGCCACGTGGCCTTGCCTGGATCCCCCACCACCCCAACCTGTCGTAGTAATATAGTAGCTCGTTCATTTACTCGCCTTCATTTTGTTTTCACCACTCAGCCTGGTAATAGCACTACATAGCATCAGTTGCTGCCACCCCCAGCCATAGCTAGCGGAGATCGTCGGAGCCGATCGTTTCACCTGCCGCAGCGACTAAGGCGGATTATCCTCCCTGTAGCACGCACTATTTTCATTTCTGTCGCCGACAGCACCCCACGACTTCTCCCATGTTGATATGGTAAGTAAAATCAGTTTCCCGTACTTTCCTAATATTAACCCTATTTAAGTACGTCAAGGCAAGTCGTCTCGAGTTAGTTCCTATTAGAAATCCCATCATCCATGGTTATGAGGATTGTTTGCAACAATTTAAACAAAACTGAAAACCTCTATATAAAATTTAGGAGCATATCAGCAGAAATAAAGTCAACTCGTATTAGGATCTTTGTAAATCTCTACATAATCATAGAGAAACTAGAAAAATGTCAAACTAGTTTTCGCACTCCTCGTGTCAAACTTAAGCTATATAGAGGAACTCAAGTGTTATATAATTTTTTGTGTAATTTAATCTTGTAAAATATGAGAATAGTTGTACGTCATTTTGTAGGCCTCAGCCTTGACCCCTAGATATATCGTGATTAATAACGGACTAGATCTTGTGGCCAATAGTAATTATATGCATAATCGATTCCTTACAATGAGACCTAGAATATAGATAGAAGTAAAAAAAATCTATAATGTAACCCTCACCGATCCGACTAGCAAGAATTATAATTTGAAATTTGATTAACGAAGCAAAGAGAAGAACGGTCTGGATACATAGGTTGGCCTAAGATACTTTAAATGTGTAGATACAAAAAACCACAGTCTTAGTTTGACACCACTTTCTCGAATATTTTATTTTAAAGAAATTTAGATATATGAAGGTGATACTAATGATAATGTTCTAATCAACTGTTACTGCATGTGCATCTCATGTAGACTGTAACATTGTTGACGGAGAGTACGTACTAGTCCCGACGTGCGAAAGTGTTCAACAAGGGAGTAATCTGACTGTGGTCGAGGTTGCCCAAGACCCGAATCCCACTTTGGAAGACATTTTCCCCGGCTCAACTCAAGAAGGCAAGTCCCGGTTTTATGCATAACCTGTTATATGTTATTTTACTGCAACTCTATTGTAGGCTTGTATTGTGCACTACATGCAGGAGTTGTTTGAAACCCTAGATGCATGAACTCAGGTTCCTTTTGAAATGTATACTAGTATGCTAGGTCGAGTAGCTGCTATGCTAATTAGAGATCTCGGTAGAAGTCGAGTGATTTTTCTAGCACTCGCGCGAGCTCAGGTATTGCTGGTCATACTTTTGATAATGGAATTTATGATTGTCTATGGACATGGATTCCAGGGGGATGCCCTGTCTATAGAACGGAATTTGGAATAAGAATTAACGTGTGGATACTTTGTATCAAGCATTTGAATGTACTAAACACATGCTGAGAAATATGGTAATCGGTAAGCTTAGTACCTGACTGAACTTGTGGACTTTCTTCCCACTTGCTCTGAAACGATGTTTCCCATAATAGCTAGTGGTGGATACAAGAGCAGTCACTGCACGGTGGGTCCAGGGCAGTGGGGCTTTGTATCCAAGGGGAGTGGGCTCTATTCCACATACTGGGAATCGACGGGGACGGTTGACGAGGGTGGGGCCGGAGTGCCACCGGCATGTCGTGTGTTTAGGTTCACTTTGCAAGGTTGAAACTCGATTCGAATCATCTGCTTCTCGCAGCTAATGAGACTGCTTGATCAATGTACTGCATTGAGTAAAAAGTGAAATGAGGTTGATACTTAAAGATGCTGCTTGTTACCATGATTGCTTAGAAAGGATGCAAACCTAGTTAAATGTACAACTAGAATTTGAAGCTAAAACTTGGCTCACAATTAAACAACTGCTTTTGGCAAACCAACCCCTCGACCAAAAGCCCTCATGTGTCTAGAGGTAGTGGAGTAGTTTCCACACATCGGGTAAGTCTCGCTGAGTATTAGTATACCACACTCATGGTTGCACTGTTTTTCCGGGTGGTCTCTCAACGAATAGGTCCTTATGGAGAGGTACTCGGGAAACAACCTGAGTCCTCTAAAGTATCACAAGTTCATCATCATAATAAAGATACCGTCATCGTATCATAAATGTTCTCATCATGTTCGTTGATTAAGTAAAGCAATAGCATGAAGCTAACCATAATAACCCAACAGGTAATTAAGGACAAGGTAAATAGAAAGATAGTCAATCCTTAGGTTTCAATTAAGTAATGCGGGACAACGAATTATAAGTAAGTAGGACATAATGGGTCAGAGGACACTTGCCTTCACCAAACAGATGCTCAAGATCTTCAACCTCGTAGGACTCGAAGAACTTGATCTCGGGACCAGTGGTTCACCAAATCTTGATCATTGATTCATCGAAGCTCAAACAGCGCGCGAACAATGTGTGACGATACGCGGACAACGCGTGGCGATGCACACGATCCGCACGTGCGACACGCGAAGACAACGTGTGGTGACGCGCGTAAAACACTATGTGCGACAACACGCGAACGACGCGCGATCCAGCACGCCATCGCGCGCGGACACAACATCCGCAACATACGAGAAATATTTAAATAGGTGACACGCATACACTAAGCGAGTATTAATGTAAAATATTTGAGTTGACATTAATCAAATTAACGCGTATTTGTAAAGCGCAAGTTAAAACTATAAATTAGTTTTAATTGGAAAGTCGTTCTTTAAACACTATCGAATGAACAAATAATTAATTACTTAAGACCTACGACATACTGTCGGGGACCATAATTAGGGGTACCCCCAAGACTCCTAATCTCAGCTGGTAACCCCCATCAGCACAAAGCCGCAAAGGCCTGATGGGCGCGATTAAGGTCGAGGCTCAGTCCACACAAGGGACACGATCTTGCCTCGCCCGAGCCCAGCCTTGGGCGAAGGCAGCCAACCCAGGAGGATTCACGTCTCGCCCGAGGGTCCCCTCAAGCAACGGACACACCTTCGGCTCGCCCGAGGCCTAGGCTTCGCGGAGAAGCAACCTTGGCCAGATCGCCACGCCAACCGACCATATCGCAGGAGCATTTAATGCAAGGATCGACTGACACCTTATCCTGACGCGCGCTCCTCAGTCGACAGGGCTGAAGTGACCGCGGTCACTTCGCCGCTCCGCTGACCGACTTGACAGGACAACAGCGCCGCCTGCCCCGCTCCGACTGCTGTGCCACTCGACAGAGTGAGGCTGACAGCAGCTAAGTCCAGCCTCGGGCGCCATAGGAAGCTCCGCCTCGCCCGACCCCAGGGCTCGGACTCAGCCTCGACCTCGGAAGATGGACTCCGCCTCGCCCGACCCCAGGGCTCGGACTCAGCCTCGACCTCGCCGCATCGCCCGACCCAGGGCTTGGACCGACCGCGTCACAGGAGGGCCATCATTACCCTACCCCTAGCTAGCTCAGGCTACAGGGAACAAGACCGGCGTCCCATCTGGCTCGCCCCGGTAAACAAGTAATGATGGCACCCCGCACTCTCCATGACAACGGCGGCTCTCAGCCCCTTACGAAAGCAAGGAGACGTCAGCAAGGATCCAACAGCCCCGACAGCTGTCCTTCCACGGGGCTCAAGTGCTCCTCCGATGGCCACGACATCACATGAACAGGGTGCCAAAACCTCTCCGATAGCCACGACGACATGTACTTAGGGCGTTGGCTCCTCTCAGCTAGACACGTTAGCACATTGCTACACCCCCCATTGTACACCTGGGCCCTCTCCTTACGCCTATAAAAGGAAGGTCTAGGGCTCTCGTATGAGAAGGTTGGCCACGCGGGAGAACGGGCCCCCCTCTCTTTCTCTCCCACGCGAACGCTTGTAACCCCCTACTGCAAGCGCACCCGACCTGGGCGCAGGACAACACGGAGGTCGCGGGTTCCCCTTTGCTGTCTTTTTCCCCCCTTCGTGTTCCGTCTCGCGCCGACCCATCTGGGCTGGGGCACGCGACGACAATTTACTCGTCGGTCCAGGGACCCCCCCGGGGTCGAAACGCCGACAGTTGGCACGCCAGGTAGGGGCCTGCTGCGTGTTGACAAACAGCTTCCCGTCAAGCTCCAGATGGGTAGTCTCCAACAACCTCTTTGACCCGGAATGATGCTCTGTTTCGGGAGTCTTGAGTTCATGTCCCTCGACGGCAGCTACGACATGATACTCCTTCCTCCGCCGCGCGACAACGACAATGACGGCCGTCAGCCCGCCCGCCAGCAGCGGAATCGACGACGTCTTCCCCACGTGGCGGAAGAGCAACATCCGGGACCGTCCCGTCACCTTCCCCACCGATGGAGGAGGAGACGGGGCAGGCATGGCCAAGCAGGAGGCGGCACCTCGTCGGCTGTCGAGCGAGTCGACGGCGCCAGCGCCCCAGCGGGGGATACGTCGGGCGTTGACCTCGCGTCTGAGACGAAGACGAGCGTCGTCTCCCCGCGACACGCCAACCCCAAGCAGATGGACGACGCCAACACGCTCGCGAAGGACTTGCTGGGCGTTAGCCTTGTACCTGAGACAACGGTGCAGTCCGTCCCTGATGTGACTTCGTCACCACCCGTCGATCAAGAGGTACCGTCCGTTTCCCATCCCATGCCTTTTAAATTCGGCTGCGACCCGCCAAGCGACCCCGCTTCGGTGGACGCTTTCATAAAGGCATGTCCAAACCCTCTAGGGTATCATATGCGGTCACCCTGGGACCGACTGACGGCCGTCTCGACCTACGGGCCCCTGGGTTCCGAGGAAGATGACGAGCCCGACTCTGGTTGGGATTTCTCTGGGCTCGGTGACCCTAGTGCCATGCGGGACTTCATGACCGCATGTGACTACTGCCTCTCCGACTGCTCCGATAGCGGCCACAGCCTCG
Organism: Zea mays; assembly: GCF_902167145.1. NCBI lineage: Eukaryota > Viridiplantae > Streptophyta > Magnoliopsida > Poales > Poaceae > Zea > Zea mays. The sequence continues at coordinate 103,300,726 of NC_050102.1, forward strand.
GCGACGAGGACTGTGGCCCAAGTCGCGAATGCTTTCACGTCGATCTAGGGGGTCTCGACGAAGGCAACCATCTTGGTATGTCGGAGGACGGTGATCCCCCTAGGCCTGTGCCTCGCGTTGACATCCTTCGGGAGCTAGCTGTGGTCCCTGTCCCTGCGGGGGGTCAGGACGCACAGCTCGAGCAAATCCGCGAGATACAGGCCAGGCTCGACGAGGAAGCAGGACAACTTGTGCAGCTTCGGCAAAATATCGAGCAGGAGTGGGCAGGCCGGGCACCAGCCGGAGAAGCGCGTCATCTGGCCCAGGACGTCCAGCACCGCATCACCGACGATGCTAGGGCAAGGCTACGCCCGGCTTCCAGTGGGGTTGGCCAGAGTCTGGCCGCAGCAGCAATACTACTCCGAGCGATGCCGGAACCATCCACCAACGAGGGGCGGCGTATCCAGGGAGAGCTCAAGAATCTCCTGGAAGATGTCGCGGTCCGACGGGCCGAAAGCTCTGCCTCCCGAAGGCAGGGGTACCCCCCGGAGCATCGCGCCGCGACTTCCCGGTTCATACGGGAAGCCTCGGTCCACACCGGGCGCACGCGGAACACAGCGCCTGCGGCCCCGGGTCGCCTCGGCAACGAGCACCACCGCCGCGATCGTTGAGCCCACCTCAACGAGAAGGTGCGCCGAGGCTACCACCCCAGGCGTGGGGGACGCTACGACAGCGGGGAGGATCGGAGCCCCTCGCCCGAACCACCCGGTCCGCGAGCTTTCAGCCGGGCCATACGACGGGCGTCGTTCCCGACCCGGTTCCGAACCCCGACTACTATCACCAAGTACTCAGGGGAGTCGAAGCCGGAACTGTGGCTTGCGGACTACCGGCTGGCCTGCCAGCTGGGTGGAACGGACGATGACGACCTCATCATCCGCAACCTTCCCCTGTTCCTTTCCGACGCCGCCCGAGCCTGGCTGGAGCATCTACCTCCTGCGCAGATCTCCAACTGGGACGACCTGGTCAAAGCCTTCGCCGGCAACTTCCAGGGCACATACGTGCACCCTGGGAACTCCTGGGATCTCCGAAGCTGCCGCCAGCAGCCGGGAGAGTCCCTGCGGGACTACATCCGGCGATTTTCGAAGCAGCACACCGAGCTGCCCAACATCACCGACTCGGATGTCATCGGCGCGTTCCTCGCCGGCACCACTTGCCGCGACCTGGTGAGCAAGCTGGGTCGCTAGACTCCCACTAGGGCGAGCGAGCTGATGGACATTGCCACCAAGTTCGCCTCTGGTCAGGAGGCCGTCGAGTCCATCTTCCGGAAGGACAAGCAGCCTCAGGGGCGCCAGCCGGAAGACGTCCCCGAGGCGTCCGCTCAGCGCGGCTCGAGGAAGAAGGGCAAGAAGAAGTCGCAAGCAAAACGCGACGCCGCCGACGCAGACCTTGTCGCCGCCGCCGAGCACAGGAACCCTCGGAAGCCTCCTGGAGGCGCCAACCTGTTCGACAAGATGCTCAAGGAGTCGTGCCCTATCATCAGGGTCCCGTCAAGCACATACTTGAGGAGTGCGTCATGCTTTGGCGCTACTTCCACAGGGCCGGGCCACCGGCGGAAGGTGGCCGAGCCCACAACAATGACAAGAAGGAGGATCACAAGGCAGAGGAGTTCCCCGAGGTCCACGACTGCTTCATGATCTACGGTGGGCAAGTGGCGAACGCCTCAGCTCGGCACCGCAAGCAAGAGCGCCGGGAGGTCTGCTCGGTAAAGGTGGCGGCGCCAATCTACCTAGACTGGTCCGACAAGCCCATCACCTTCGACCAGGGCGACCACCCCGACCGCGTGCCGAGCCCAGGGAAGTACCCGCTCGTTGTCGATCCTGTCATCGGCAACATCAGGCTTACCAAGGTCCTCATGGACGGAGGCAGCAGCCTCAACATCATCTACGATGAGACCCTCGGACTCCTGCAGATCGATTTGTCCTCGATCCGGGCCGGCGCGGCACCTTTTCACGGGATCATCCCTGGGAAACGCGTCCAACCCCTTCGGCAACTCGATCTGCCCGTCTGCTTCGGGACTCCCTCCAACTTCCGAAGGGAAACCCTCACGTTCGAGGTGGTCGGGTTCCGAGGAACCTACCACGCAGTGCTGGGAAGGCCATGCTACGCCAAGTTCATGGCCGTCCCCAACTACACCTACCTCAAGCTCAAGATGTCGGGCCCCAACGGGGTCATCACCGTTGGCTCCACGTACCGACACGCGTACGAATGCAACGTGGAGTGCGTGGAGTACGCCGAGGCCCTCGCCGAATCTGAGGCCCTCATCACCGACCTGGAGAGCCTCTCCAAGGAGGCGCCAGATGCAAAGCGCCATGCCGGCAACTTCGAGCCAGCTGAGACGGTTAAGTCTGTCCCTCTCGACCCCAGCAACGACGCCTCCAAGCAGATCCGGATCGGCTCTGAGCTTGACCCCAAATAGGAAGCAGTGCTCGTCGACTTTCTCCGCGCGAACGCCGAAGTTTTTGCGTGGAGTCCCTCGGACATGCCTGGCATACCGAGGGATGTCGCCGAGCACTCACTAGATATCCGAGCTGGGGCCCGACCCGTGAAGCAGCCTCTGCGCCAATTCGACGAAGAAAAGCGCAGAGCCATAGGCGAGGAGATCCACAAGGCTGCAGGGTTCATCAAAGAGGTATTCCATCCCGAATGGCTTGCCAACCATGTGCTTGTGAGAAAGAAAGGAGGGAAATGGCGGATGTGTGTAGACTACACTAGTCTAAACAAAGCATGTCCGAAAGTTCCCTACCCTCTGCCTCGCATCGATCAAATCGTGGATTCCACTGCTGGGTGCGAAACCCTGTCTTTCCTCGATGCCTACTCAGGGTATCACCAAATCAGGATGAAAGAGTCCGACCAGCTCGCGACCTCTTTCATCACACCCTTTGGCATGTACTGCTACGTTACTATGCCATTCGGTTTGAGGAATGCGGGTGCGACATACCAAAGGTGCATGAACCACGTGTTCGGAGAGCACATTGGCCGAACGGTCGAGGCTTACGTCGACGACATCGTAGTCAAGACGAGGAAAGCCTCCGACCTCCTCTCCGACCTTGAAACGACATTCCGATGTCTCAAGGCAAAAGGCGTAAAACTCAACCCCAAGAAGTGTGTCTTCGGAGTCCCCCGAGGCATGCTCCTGGGGTCCATCGTCTCCGAGTGGGGCATTGAGGCCAAGCCGGAGAAAATCGCGGCCATCACCAACATGGGGCCCATCAAGGACTTGAAAGGAGTACAGAGGGTCATGGGATGCCTTACGGCTCTGAGCCATTTCATCTCGCGCCTCGGCGAAAGAGGCCTGCCTCTGTACCGCCTCCTGAGGAAGACCGAGCGCTTCACTTGGACCTCCGAGGCCGAGGAAGCCCTCGGGAACCTAAAGGCGCTCCTTACAAGTGCGCCCATCTTGGTACCCACCGCTGCCGGAGAAGCCCTCTTGATCTACGTCGCCGCTACCACTCAGGTGGTCAGCGCCGCGATTGTGGTAGAGAGACGAGAAGAGGGGCACGCATTGCCCGTCCAGAGGCCGGTCTACTTCATCAGTGAGGTACTGTCCGAGACCAAAATCCGCTACCCGCAAATTCAGAAGCTACTGTACGCAGTAATTCTGACGCGATGAAAGTTGCGACACTACTTTGAGTCTCATCCGGTGACTGTAGTGTCATCCTTTCCCTTGGGAGAGATCATACAGTGCCGAGAGGCCTCGGGTAGGATTGCAAAGTGGGCGGTGGAGATCATGGGCGAGACAATCTCGTTCGCTCCTCGGAAGGCCATCAAGTCCCAAGTCTTGGCAGACTTTATGGCTGAATGGGTCGACACCCAGCTTCCAGCAGCTCCGATCCAACCGGAACTCTAGAACATGTTTTTCGACGGGTCGCTGATGAAAACAGGAGCGGGCGCGGGCCTGCTCTTCATCTCACCCCTCGGGAAGCGCCTCCGCTACGTGCTGCGCCTCCATTTCCCAGCATCCAACAACGTGGCCGAGTACGAGGCTCTGGTTAATGGGTTGCACATCGCCATCGAGCTAGGGGTCCAACGCCTCGACGCTCGTGGCGACTCGCAGCTTGTCATCAACCAAGTCATGAAGAACTCCCACTGCCGTGAGGTTCGGCGCCTGGAGGACAAGTTCTACGGGCTTGAGCTCAACCACATCGCCCGACGATACAACAAGACTGCGGACGAGCTGGCTAAGATAGCCTCGGGGCGAACAACGGTCCCCTCGGACGTCTTCTCCCGAGACCTACATCAACCCTCAGTCAAGACTGATGACACGCCCGAGCCCGAGAAGGTCTCGGCCCTGCCCGAGGCGCCCTCGGCTCAGCCCGAGGCACCCTCGGCCCCCGAGGGTGAGGCACTGCCCGTCGAGGAAGAGCGGAATGGGGTCACGCCTAATCGAAACTGGCAGACCCCGTACCTGCAATATCTCCACTAAGGAGAGCTACCCCTCGATAGAGCCGAAGCTCGGCGACTGGCGCGGCGCGCCAAGTCGTTCGTCTTGATGGGTGACGGGAAGGAGCTCTACCACCGCAGCCCCTTAGGCATCCTCCAGCGATGCATATCCATCGCCGAAGGTCAGAAGTTATTACAAGAAATACACTCGGGGGCTTGCGGTCACCACGCAGCACCTCGAGCCCTTGTTGGAAACGCTTTCCGACAGGGTTTCTACTGGCCAACCGCGGTGGCCGATGCCACTAGGATTGTACGGACCTGCCAAGGGTGTCAATTCTACGCAAGGCAGACACACCTGCCCGCTCAGGCCCTACAAACGATACCCATCACCTGGTCGTTTGCTGTATGGGGTCTGGACCTCGTCGGTCCCTTGCAGAAGGCACCCAGAAGCTACACGCACCTGCTGGTCGCCATCGACAAATTCTCCAAGTGGATCGAGGTCCGACCCCTAAACAGCATCAGGTCCGAACAGGCGGTGGCGTTCTTCACCAACATCATCCATCGCTTTGGGGTCCCGAACTCCATCATCACCGACAACGGCACCCAGTTCACCGGCAGAAAGTTCCTGGACTTCTGCGAGGATCACCACATCCGGGTGGACTGGGCCGCCGTAGCTCACCCCATGACGAATGGGCAAGTAGAGCGTGCCAACGGCATGATTCTGCAAGGACTCAAGCCGCGGATCTACAACGACCTCAACAAATTCGGCAGGCGATGGGTGAAAGAACTCCCCTCGGTGGTCTGGAGCCTGAGGACGACGCCAAGCCGAGCCACGGGCTTCACGCCGTTCTTTCTAGTCTATGAGGCCGAGGCTATCCTGCCCACAGACTTAGAATACGGTTCCCCGAGGACGAGGGAGTACGACGACCGAAGCAATCAAACCAACCAAGAAGACTCACTGGACCAGCTGGAAGAGGCTTGGGACATGGCCTTATTACACTCGGCGCAGTATCAGCAGTCCCTGCAACGCTACCACGCCCGAGGGGTTCGGTCCCGAGACCTCCAGGTGGGCGACTTGGTGCTTCGGCTACGACAAGACGCCCGAGGGCGCCACAAGCTCACGCCTCCCTAGGAAGGGCCATTCATCATCGCCAAGATTTTGAAGCCCGGAACATACAAGCTGGCCAACAGTCAAGGCGAGGTCTACAGCAACGCTTGGAACATTCGACAGCTACATCGCTTCTACCCTTAAGATGTTTTCAAGTTGTTCATATACTTCATTTACATATAAAGTCTAACAATCAAGGAAGGGTCAGCCTTGCCTCGGCAAAGCCCGACCCTCCCTCGGGGGCTAGAAGGGGCGAACCCCCTCTACGTCAAAATCTTCCTCAGAAAAAATTTTTCTGCCAGAAACGTCTTTCGTGCTCTTCGACTGCTTCGAAAGTGGGATCCCGAAAACGACGGAGTACACATAAGCAGCCAAGGTCGACCAAGCCAAGGGACTCCTACGCCTCCGGGATACGGATACTTCACTCATCACCTTCTGCGATAAGTAACTCACGCTCGGATAAGCGATTCCGCTGGCCGAACAAGTCTTAACGCTCGAAAGCTCTTCTGCCGAAACGATTTTTCGTGCCTTCTCGACTATATCGATAACAGAATCCTACGGACGAGTAAGAGTACACGTAAGCGGCAAGGCCGACCGAGCCGAGGGACTCCTACGCCTCCGGGATACGGATACCTCACTCGTCACCTTCCGTGAAATGTAACTCTCGCTCGGACAAACAATTCTGTTACCGACAAATAAGTCCTGATACTCAAAACAACGGGAAAGGAAACGCAGCTTTACAACACGACGACAATATGTTTGGGCCTCGGCGGCTGCAAAAAACATACGCACACTACAGATAAACTGTTCCTGCAGGATCAGACATCAGTGGGGGAGCAGCAGCACCCTCGGTGTCGACTCCACCTTCGGCGGAACCCGACCCGGCCTCGGATGGCAACACGGTCGGAGGATCTCCACCTTGAAGGAACCTGTTGGCACCACGCCTGAGCCATCACCGCCAGGGCCTCCTCCAGGAATCCGTCCCGAACAGACGGCTCGACCGGCCGCTCCGTGGCCTCAACTAGCTGTACCCCGAGGACATCAGCCCGGCTCATGGCCTCGGCAACCCGACTCCAGCGCTGGTCCCTCCAGCGGACGGCCCGGCCAGGCTCCGGCCGACGAAGTCTTCTTTTCGAGCCAACTCTGCCTCTGTCCATGCTGACACCGCTGCCTCCGGCTCCGGCTCATCGCAGAGCGGCCGAGGGTTTCTTTAACTAAGCAAGAGAAGCCTCGGGCGGCAAGGCCGACCGAGCCAAGGGACTCCTACGCCTCCGGGATACGAATACCTCACTCGTCACCTTCGCACGAGGCAACTCACACTTGGTTAAGCGGTTCAGTTAGCCGACAGGCGAGTCCTAGTGCTCGAAATGAGGAAAAAACATGGTATTACACCAAAAATACCTAGATGTTCAGGCCCCGACAGCCACAATGAACAAGACACCGGCACTCAAGGTGCCATTACAAACGGAACTCCGGTTCCACCCCCGCAGGTACGAACAACCCCCCACGTTGGAGGGCCTGCGGGGCGACAAAACCCCAGGTGGCTCGCCGACGCCCACTCCGGCAGCAGCGACAACGACCTCCGCTCCGGGCGGCCAAACAACAGCAGCGATGACCTCAGGGCAGACGCTGCTGCGATAAGGTCCTCGCCCACGTCCCCACTCGAGGGGCGAGGACAAGCTATCAAAGCCAAAGAGCCGGAGGCCCGGGGCGCGGTTGGTGGCGGTGATCCCGTCGGAGACGAGGACTTCTTCAGCCGCCACCACCTCAGCACCGACGACGGCAGCCGTCTGCCCACCGGCAGATCCCCACTCGGGTCCTCCCGGGCGGGCGAACACCGACCTCCACGCAGGGGCGTCGTACCGGAGCAAAGGCAGGACAGCCCAAGAACACGAACGCCGCCCTAGCAGCGCGCGACGTCTTGGGCGGTCCCCCGGTGCGCGCGGCGCGATAGCCGCACTCCGCCCAGCGGGGGAAGGCGGCACCGGAAGCTACGCCAGAGCCAGCTGAGCCAGCGAGCCCAACACGCTGAAGCTGACGACGCTCGCGGCCGATGTAATACCCACTTTGTAAAGAAAGGTCTAAAAAGAGAAATTATGTTACTCTATATCTATATGTGTTACCAGTGTTTATCATTTCATGTGGACACATCACTTACCCCAATAAATAAGCAACAAAAGACACTCAACTAAATCATGCATCATGCTGGGATTTTATTTTATGTGCCTTTGGCGACAATATAAAAATAATAATAATAATGTGACCAGAAATATATTAAAAACCCAAAAGTGGAATTTAAATTCTAAAGGAAATTTAGAATTTGAGATGTGAGAAAAGAGAAGGAAATACTATACAAATGAGATAAAATAGATATATAAAATAACTAGATTTAGTTATTTAAATTTAACCTAAGTACGAACTCCACAAATATAAACTCAAATTTTGAATTTGAATTTGTAAAGGGAAAAGAAAGAGAAAAGAAAAATGGAAATGAAAAAGAAAAGCCTGAAACGTCTCTTGGGCCGAATTTTCCCTTCCTCGGCCCACGTAAGCAACTATCCCTAGCCAGCCCGCGCGCGCTTGCCTCACCGTCTCTAACACGCGAGGCCCCTACGCCAGAACGGGCCATCGCGCACACTTGTGCCTTTGCACTCACGGACGGGCGGGGCCCACCGCTCAGCCATACCATCTCCGCACCACTCGCTTTTCTGCTACACTGTCGGATGGGCCCTACTGGCCAGTGAGCGGCCGTCGCGAGTTCACGGACTCCGTCTTCCCCGTGCAGTCGGGCGCAACAGCTCAACTGAGCTCGGCGGATCGCGCCCACCAAAATCGGATCGTGTTGATCGCGCGGGAGTCATATAGGGCTCGGTCGTCGACCCGATTGACCCGTCCCCTTTCATCCCGCCTTCCCTACTACAAACGCAAGCGTTGCTCGCCATCGCGGAAGGAACGGTGGCCGCCACCTTTCGGCCCTGTTATCTTCCCCGATTGGCCACTGGAAAGTACTTGTGGAGTGTCGCAGGAGTGTGGGGGTGGTTGTCGCGGTGTCCTTGGGCGATCCGGAGTCTCCGTCGGCGAGTAATTCCTCACCAGAATTTGGTGTGCCTGGCGGATCTTCCCTGCGTCGTCACCGGGGTCTTGCGGCTTCGAAAACCACGGTGAGAACCCCCTCATTTGATTCCTGGTTGCAAATACTCGTCGTGGGACATGTGGATTGAAGTTTGGGCTCCGGTGTGCGGCGATTGGGTGACTCCGGTGAGTGCGCCACCGCGGAACCATGGTGGCGCCGCCTTGGTTCGGCCGTCACCGGGGAGGGGTTTCGATGGTTGGTGCTGACCGTCGATCATGGGGTGAACGGTTGGGATGGCTCTGCGCGTACCCCTTTCGCATAGGTTAACCGGGACCGTAGGATCGGAAGCGTTTGGGTGCGATTGGATATAGGTTAATTAAATCTGAGCCGTTGGCGCGCGATCAAGCGGTATCTGGGAGCGCCAGCCCTGAACCAGGGAAGATCTAATCCAGGCCATCCGCGCATGATCGGACGGCCGTTAACACTTCGTACCCCTTCATTTGCGCAGTTGCGAAAAGAACCTTATGATTTTAGAGAATCAACCCGCGGTCCACAGGAACTATTCTCTGTGTCTTAGGAAACTTACCCCGAGGCCCCTGCTTTTCTCAGTAATGTTGCGCCCAGACCAGAGAGTAGAAAAATCAGAGAAATTAAATTATAAATGGATTTTCGATATATAAATAATTGTTATAACTTGCTAAATTCATAGAAAATTCATTTTTGGTCCAAATTACTCCATTCCACTTTCTAAAATTTTGTAATATTATTCTCTATCACTTAGAGTCTCTGTTTTATCATGAAAACAGTAAGAAAAGTTATTTCTCACTTAATCCTATTTAAAACACATGAAACCTTTGAAAATTCATAACTTAAATTCTATAACTCCAAAAATTATGATTCATGTTCTTAGAATTTTATTTTAATGTGTAGATTATTACTGTGTATTTTGTTTATATGTTTGGTGTAATGTTAATTTCTCTATATGCACTGTGCTTGTTTGTATTGTGGCGAGTAGAAGAACACGTGACTGGGGATCCTTGTGAGCAGCAGGTTGAAGTAGATGAGCAGGAGCTCATTGAAGGCAAGTTGTGCCCTTGACCACTTTTTACCCAATAATGTTCTTTAATATCATTTATTCATGCATAGGTTAATTTTGATGGGACCCAATAGGTTACCCTAGATTGTTTATCTCATTACCTTGTTTACCCCTGAATCACTTGGGTAGTTTGCTATTGCTTTACATGGATTTGGGATAATTATTTATCATATCTATGTTCCAGTTATTTTGTTATTCTATTTATGTTCATGTCAAGATCATTAATGTTAATTGGAACATAGAGCTTAACTTGAGAAACACGTGCCACCACAAGGGTTTATGGACGCCCTTGGCTGATTAATTAGGAAAGCTAGTGGAGGACTACCTTACCCGAAAGGGGCAAGGGCAGTAGGGGAGTGGTCAGTGTAGGGAGGTCCTTGGTTGATTTTGCTGCGATGGTGGTCAGGCAAGAACCCTGCATTGGAGCTTCCTATAAACTGTAGCGGGTTTTCTGAAGCTAGTGGAACTTTGTAAAGGCCTCATAGTGTTACCCTGCCTCGCCTCCTCGGTAGAGGTGTATGGGAAGTCGCGATTCCTTGGCAGATGGGTAACATGACTTGTGGGTAAAGGGTACCACCTCTGCAGAGTGTAAAACTGGTATACTAGCCGAGCTCACGGTCATGAGCAGCTCAGGACATTCTGATGATTAATTTATGATACTAAATTCAATTTGTCATATGCATTGCATCGCAGGTGATGATGTTACTTTTGTTCTACTACTTAATTGGGTTGGTATTTACTTATACTAAGTAACTGCTAATAAAATTTTGACCAACTTTAAAAGCAATGCTCAGCTCTAACCATCCTCTTTGGTAAGCCTTACACTTCACGTGAGCTCCCACCTTTGGCGAGTTCATGCACATTATTCCCCACAACTTGTTGAGCGATGAACGTATGTGAGCTCACTCTTGCTGTCTCACACCCCCCACACAGGTCAAGAACAGGTACCACAGGATGAGGCGCTTGAAGGATGTTGTGATGTGTTCGTGAGAGATCTAGGCCGTCGTCTCCCAGTCAACTTTGGGTTGCTGGACCGTTGTCTCTTTATAATGTAAATATTTGTTTATTTTGTATAGAACTCCTGTTATATAGTAAAATGTGACATTCGATCATGTGCCATGATTCATCATATGTGTGAGACTTGGTCCCAGCACACCTGGTGATGATGTTCGCGCCCGGGTCTTGGTTCCCCGAAACCCGGGTGTGACAGAAGTGGTATCAGAGGAATGTTGACTGTAGGAGGAAACCTAGATAGAACTGGACAATCATTACTTACTTACCTTTGCTTCTCTGATTCTTTTCTAAACTTTTCTTAATCTTTTCTCATCTATTTCCGCTTCACTCTGATTATTCTTACCTTTTCTTTCTAAAAGACAAATGTGGATTTCACACTTTGAAATTCCATACCTAAAGTGACTCTTAGGACTAGGAGACCTTATCTTAGGAACAAAAACAAAACTATTTTTATAGGTATCTATGTGTTTGAATGCTTGTTCTTATGATACATGTTTGATTTGGATTTTTGATTGAGTGTGATGAGTTGTGGAGTAATGTCCACAATTACATCTGCATATACATATAGGCATAAATATAAATAAATAAAATTCCTAAAATAACTAGACAAACTAGATTATCCCTCATTAAAGTATCTAGCCTAACAATATCCATCTTATCTTAAAAGATTCTCTCTTATCTTAATAGATTCATCTTATCTTGAAAGATTCATCTTATCCTAATCACCTTACTTATCTCATCCTAAAGTAACAACCGTGAGTTAATCCAAAGAATTTATTTAGATCTTATCTAGTCTAAAATAGTCATATCAATTATTCTAGATCTGATCCAATCTAATAGGTTAATCTAACCTAACGAAGTCTAACCTTAAGTTGAGCTAACCTAAGGACAGTAACTTAACAAGTTAACACTAGTGAAATAAACTAGATGCTACTCCTATGAACCTTGTTCTCCCCTTATGCACTTAAACCTAAATTAGTGCATTAGACCAACTCAACCGTGAGCATAAGAGCTAACCCAACCAATAGTGTTATGGTGGATTGCATAATCTGTCTACCCCACCTAACATCAAACAAGTTTTTGACCAACATCATGTAGTCTATCTCACCTATATCTACCTTAACCATACTCCCCACTCCGATAATATACACTAATGTCGAATCAGTAAGACCAAGACTGGAGAAGAAAAGATCAACATCAAATCAAGCATGGAAGGATAAGATTCAAGGCAGATTTTCAAAAGAATCAAGAGCCACAATCTTGGATGGAGTCTTTTCTTATCCTACTCTTTCTTACCCAAACCAATAAATGCTTTAAAGATATCTTTTATCCTGCATAATAAAGTGGCTATACCCATGCTTTTCTAATCACCTGATAATTTGCGATAAAAAAAGAGAAGAGTTTTGGTATTAAAATCAATTAGAAACTAACCCATAGACAATAAACAATTTCTTCTACATCCTCTTACAAATCTCGAGGACGAGATTCTTGTTAAGGGGGTAGGATTTGTAATACCCACTTTGTAAAGAAAGGTCTAAAAAGATAAATTATGTTACTCTATATCTATATGTGTTACCAGTGTTTATCATTTCATGTGGACACATCACTTACCCCAATAAATAAGCAACAAAAGACACTCAACTAAATCATGCATCATGCTGGGATTTTATTTTATGTGCATTTGGTGACAATATAAAAATAATAATAATAATGTGACCAAAAATATATTAAAAATCCCAAAAGTGGAATTTAAATTCTAAAGGAAATTTAGAATTTGAGATGTGAGAAAAGAGAAGGAAATACTATACAAATGAGATAAAATAGATATATAAAATAACTAGATTTAGTTATTTAAATTTAACCTAAGTACGAACTCCACAAATATAAACTCAAATTTTGAATTTGAATTTGTAAAGGGAAGAGAAAGAGAAAAGAAAAATGGAAAAGAAAAAGAAAAGCCTGAAACGTCTCTTGGGCCGAATTTTCCCTTCCTTGGCCCACCTAAGCAACAATCCCTAGCCAGCCCGCGCGCGCTTGCCTCACCGTCTCTGACACGCGAGGCCCCTACGCCAGAACGGGCCATCGCGCACGCTTGTGCCTTTGCACTCACGGACGGGCGGGGCCCATCGCTCAGCCATACCATCTCCGCACCGCTCGCTCTTCTGCTACACTGTCGGATGGGCCCTACTGGCCAGTGGGCGGCCGTCGCGAGTTCACGGACTCTGTCTTCCTCGTGCAGTCGGGCGCAACAGCTCAACCGAGCTCGGCGGATCGCGCCCACCAAAATCGGATCGCGTTGACCACGCGGGAGTCATATAAGCGCTCGGTCGTCGACCCGATTCACCCGTCCCCTTTCATCCCGCCTTCCCTACTACAAACGCAAGCGTTGCTCGCCGTCGCGGAAGGAACGGTGGCCGCCGCCTTTCGGCCCTGTTATCTTCCCTGATTGGCCACTGGAAAGTACTTGTGGAGTGTCGCGGGAGTGTGGGGGTTGTTGTCGCGGCGTCCTTGGCGATCCGGAGTCTCCGTCGGCGAGTAATTCCTCACCGGAATTTGGTGTGCCTGGCGGATCTTCCCTGCGTCGTCACTGGGGTCTTGCGGCTTCGAAAACCACGGTGAGAACCCCCTCATTTGATTCCTGGTTGCGCATACTCGTCGTGGGACATGTGGATTGAAGTTTGGGCTCCGGTGTGCGGCGATTGGGTGACTCCGGTGAGTGCGCCACCGCTGACCCATGGTGGCGCCGCCCTGGTTTGGCCATCAGCGGGGAGGGGTTTCGATGGTTGGTGCTGACCGTCGATCATGGGGTGAACGGTTGGGATGGCTCTGCTCGTACCCCTTTCGCATAGGTTAACCGGGACCGTAGGATCGGAAGCATTCGGGTGCGATTGGATCTAGGTTAATTAAATCTGAGCCGTTGGCGCGCGATCAAGCGGTATCTGGGAGCGCCAGCCCTGAACCAGGGAAGATCTAATCCGGGCCATCCGCGCCTGATCGGACGGCCGTTAACACTTCGTACCCCTTCGTTTGCGCAGTTGCGGAAAGAACCTTATGATTTTAGAGAATCAACCCGCGGTCCACAGGAACTATTCTCTGTGTCTTAGGAAACTTACCCTGAGGCCCCTGCTTTTCTCAGTAATGTTGCGCCCAGACTAGAGAGTAGAAAAATCAGAGAAATTAAATTATAAATGGATTTTCGATATATAAATAATTGTTATAACTTGCTAAATTCATAGAAAATTCATTTTTGGTCCAAATTACTCCATTCCACTTTCTAAAATTTTGTAATATTATTCTCTATCACTTAGAGTCCCTGTTTTATCATGAAAACAGTTAGAAAAGTTATGTTGGGACCATGCTTCGTCGCCGAAGGTCTTGTAGAAAGAAACAGCCTCGGCTGAAGCTGCTCGTTCGTGATGCCGAAGGTGCCATTTCGTGAAGCTTCGGAATTACAAACCGACTTAAAGATAGAATGACCTTTTAGTCCATAAGAGTGCGAGTCATTGTTGTAAACTTTTATGAGGGGTACGATTGTAATTTCTCACGGGCTGTGTCCTGTGCCTATAAATAGTGAACAGTATTCCTTTACTGTTCACGCATTCAGGAAATTGCAATTGCATCACTCGGAAATTATTCTTTGTCAAGGCAGAGGTATTAATGTGTCTAAATATTATATTTGAACATCTTAAATTCATATATAATAAATAAATGATGTTATTTATTTCCAATTCACTTGTTTTTAATGTTTGATGACTTACATTATTTCATATTATCTTTGTGATTTCGACTATGAAGGTATAACCTTCGTAGTTCTGCCATTATAACCTTCGTCCGAAGCATACCCTTGGGGAAATAATGTTTCAGAGGACGAAGGGCATTGATATTTAACATTTTATGTTGCCTTGTTCTTAATTCATAGCATTTGAGAACAAGTCTCCAACATTGGCGCCCACCTCCGGTGAACTCACTTTCACTTTTTTGAGCTGATGGCTTCGCTCAACGACCAAGTTGGAGCTGCTTCGGCTCCGAAGCTGGTACTCCCGATAACAGGCGGTTCATGCTCAGAGCCAGCCAACAAGAAGCAGAAAAAGGAAGCACAAAGAAGGGTACAGCATGTCGGAGTGCAAGGACCCTTCATCAAGTCAAGATGGTCACACATTCCAATTACCTTCTCCCAAGAGGATCTTCATCTCAAGGATTACCCAAACAACGATGCTATGGTTATCTCTTGTGTGATCAAAGGATTTCTGGTCCATAATGTTTTGGTTGATACAGGCAGCGCAGCTGATATCATATTTGCTAAAGCCTTCAGACAGATGCAAGAGCCTGAAGATAAAATTCATGATGCCACACATCCCCTTTGTGGCTTCGGAGGAAGGCAGATTGTAGCACTCGGCAAAATCACAATGCCAGTGACCTTCGGGTTTATCAACAACACAAGGACTGAACAAGTTGTGTTTGATATTGTTGACATGGAATACCCTTACAATGCAATCATTGGTCGTGGCACTCTCAATGCCTTCGAAGCAATTCTTCACCCAGCTTATCTTTGCATGAAGATACCTTCGGACCAAGGGCCCATTGCTATTCATGGAAGTCAGGAAGCTGCCAGAAGGGCCGAAGGAAATTGGACAGACTCAAAAGCAATCCATAACATAGATGGAGCTAAAGCTTGTGAGCAGTACAAGTTCAGAAGAGAAAAAGCTGCTTCGGCTGATCAGCCGAAGCCCATGCTCTTATGTGAGGACATAACAGAGCAGAGGGTCCTATTGGGATCTCAACTGTCCGAAGAGCAGGAGAAAACCTTGATAAGGTTTTTATTCAACAACAAAGATGTTTTTGCTTGGTCAGCTAATGATCTTTGCGGAGTAAACAGGGATGTTATTGAGCACTCGCTCAATGTTGATCCATCCTTCAGACCAAGAAAGCAAAGGCTTCGGAAGATGTCTGATGACAAAGCCGAAGGTGCTCGCAACGAAGTGAAAAGACTCCTCAGTGCTGGAGTTATCAGAGAGGTAAAATATCCAGAATGGTTGGCTAACACTGTTATGGTAAAGAAGGCCAATGGTAAATGGAGAATGTGCATCGATTTTACTGATCTCAATAAGGCCTATCCGAAGGATGAGTTTCCATTGCCAAGGATAGATTCCTTAGTCGATGCAGCAACTTCATCAGAGCTTATGAGTCTGCTGGATTGCTATTCAGGTTATCACCAAATCTGGATGAGGAAGGAGGATGAACCGAAAACCAGCTTCATAACCCCCAGTGGAACATATTGTTACCTTCGGATGCCTGAGGGGCTCAAGAATGCCGGAGGAAGTTTCAGCAGAATGACAGCAAAGGTCCTCCATTCTCAGATAGGCAGGAATGTGCTAACTTATGTTGATGATATCATTGTAAAAAGCACGAAGCAAGATAACCACATTGCTGATCTACAGGAGACCTTCGCTAATTTTAGACAGACTGGCTTAAAACTGAATCCAGAAAAATGTGTCTTCGGAGTAAAGAAGGGGAAATTTCTTGGTTGCTTAGTTTCAACAAAAGGAATTGAGGCCAATCCAAGAAAAATCGAAGCTATACTTCGAATGGAACCACCAAGTACAAAGAAGGGGGCTCAAAGATTGACAGGAAGGCTGGCATCTCTCAACAGATTCATATCTAGATCAGTAGAGAGAAATTTATCATTTTTCAAAGTATTGAAGTCAGCCGAAGTTTTTCAATGGGGACCAGTCCAGCAGAAAGCCTTCGAAGAACTGAAGCAATACTTGATAGATCTAACAACACTAACTCCACCAACGCCAGGGACTCCTTTGTTATTATATGTGGCAGCTTCGCACTCAGCGGTAAGTGCAGCACTTGTCCAGGAGAAGCTTGAAGGCCAAGCTAAGAAACAGGCCCCAATATATTTTGTATTCGAAGTTCTTAGCTTATCAAAGAAAAATTATATAGAATTGGAGAAAGTACTGTATGCTGTTTTGATGGCCTCCAGGAAGCTTCGGCATTATTTTCAAGCTTACAATATAATTGTTCCTTCTTCACAACCTTTGAAGGATATTATGAGAAAACGAGAAGCTACTGGAAGGATTGGAAAATGGGCCGCAGAGCTCAATGAATTTTGTATTGATTATGTTCACAGATCTTCGATTCAGTCTCAAGCATTGGCAGACTTCATTGCTGACTAGACGCCAGGGGCTCAGGAGGAGGAAATGAATAAAGATGTCGAGGCATGGACAGTGTTTTGCGATGGGTCTTGGGGAACCTTCGGAGCAGGAGCTGCTGCTGTGTTGGTTTCACCTTCCAAAGTTAAAACTTGTTATGCGGCGAGACTTGATTTCAGTTGTACAAACAATATTGCTGAATATGAAGCTCTGCTTTTGGGTCTTCAGAAGTTAAAAGCAATGGGGATCAGAAGGGCCATTCTTAAAACTGATTCCCAAGTTATTTCTGGTCATATTGACAAGAGCTATAAAGCAAGAGACCCGAAGCTTGAAAAGTATTTAGATACAGTCCGAAGGATTGAGGCTTGCTTCGAAGGATTCTCTGTCAAAAATATTCCTTGTGGAGAAAATGAATACGCTGATCTAATGGCTAAGTCAGCAGCATAGGGGCTGCCTTTACCTTCGGAAGTATTTTTCGAAACAATAAAAGCACCTTTGGTTGAGCTTCTTGAAAGAGCGGTCCTTAACATATCCCTTGTCTATAGTGAAGATTGGAGAACTGAAATCATTTCTTTTCTTCAGGGTAATTTTCTTTCAGATGACGAAGCTTATAACAAGAGGATAGAAGCAAGAGCTCGACCATATGTCATAATAGAAGGGGAGCTATACAAGCGAGGGGTTTGTTCCCCGTTGCTCAAGTGTTTATCCAGATCCGAAGGCATAGAATTGATGAAGGAAATACACGCAGGCCTGTGTGGATCACACATTGGATCTAGGCCTTTGCTTGGGAAAGTTTTTCGTCAAGGATTTTATTGGCCAAAGGCAGCTTCGGATGCAGCGGATTTAGTCCAAAGGTGCGAAGGTTGTCAGAAATATGCAAGAGATCAAAAACAACCTTCGTCTTTAACTCAATTAATACAACCCACTTGGTCGTTGCAAAGGTGGGGCCTTGATTTACTAGGCCCATTACCACCAGCACAGGGGAACTTAAGATATGTGGTAGTGGCAGTGGAATATTTTTCCAAATGGATTGAGGCAAAGCCCTTAGCCACAATAACTTCATTTACTATTCAAAAGTTTTTCTGGCAAAACATTGTTTGTTGCTTCGGAGTGCCGAAGGCCATTACTGTGGACAATGGGACACAGTTTGATTCTGAAGCCTTCAGAGAATTTTGTGATCAAATTGGCACGAAAATCCATTTTGCATCAGTCCGACATCCAGAGTCAAATGGACTTGTCGAAAGAGCTAATGGGATCATAATGACAGGAATAATGAAGTCAATCTTCAATCAGCCCAGGGGAAAGTGGCCAGACGAGTTAATCAAAGTGGTGTGGAGCCATAACACAACCATATCAAGATCAACAGGTTTTACGCCCTTCAAACTATTGTTTGGTCACGAAGCAATAACCCCGGAGGAGGCCAAAGCAGGATCAATAAGAACAGTAGCTTCGGCAGAAGGCGAGGACGAAGCTGATTGCTCTGTAGAAAAAGATGCTATAGAAGGGTTTAGACTTCAAGCTGTGGAAAACATCAATAAATATCAAGCTGAAACAATAAAATGGCGTGACAGAAAGGTCAAGCTGAAGAACATTGAACCAGGACACTTGGTACTTCGAAGAGTAGCCAACCCTGAAACAGTAGGCAAATTACAGCTGAAGTGGGAAGGCCCCTTTTTGGTAGTATCTTCATCAAGACCCGGTTCCTACAGATTGAAGGATATGGACGGCAACGACATCCCTAGATCATGGAATGCGGATGAGCTTCGGCGATATTATGTTTAGCTTGATGTAATTTTTTCTATTCTTTTTTGTGGCACCCTTTTCCTTTCCAAAGGGGGAGAAAGGTTTTTAATGGGGCCACAACTTGTAATTTTTCTTTCCTTATTTCGGTTCTATAAAGGTGATATCCCCCAAAAAATGTAAATGTAAAATGCCAAGGGAAAAGAAAAGAAAGCAGGGAGAAGCTCAAAAGTCGTTCCTAAGGGAATGCAGAGCTTACAGCGAAAAGTCAACGCTGCTTCCGCTGAAAGTAAAAGGCGAAGAAGCTCCTAAGGGAGGCTTGCAGCGAAAAGTCAACGCTGATTCCGCTGAAAGTAAAAGGCGAAGAAGCTCCTAAGGGAGGCTTACAGCGAAAAGTCAACGCTGATACACCGAAAAATGAACGGTGAAGCCGAAAAGTAAACGGCAAAAAGATTTGAATCATTCCTAAGGGGATGAAGGGCTGTGATTATGGTTTTTAAACATGTGTCCCAATATTCATTTGCACAATACATTTCATCATGTCATTTGCATTCATAAACATTCATTTAGACATATGTAGAATCATCATCATACCACACAGACAAGACAGGTGCTTCAGCAATGAGGAAAAACTTCGAAGGAAAATTTTTTATGCTTCGTTGTGAACGAAAAGAAGGGAAGGTGTTTTTCGCCTTCGGCTCAAAAGAGAACTTTCATCCACAGCAAAGCAGGTTGTACACAGATAGCAGAAACAAAATATATTACAAGGTATGTACAAATTTACATGAGTTGTTTCATAACTATATTACAAAAGTTTCAACATAATTTTTGCAGGAAAATATATTGTAAGCAACTATCAAACTTCAGGCTAGGCTTCGTCAAACTTTAGCTTCGTCATTCTTCAGCTTCGTCATCCTGCGTACATCAAACAGCAGAATAAGGTGCAAATTCAAGGAGAAAGTAAAAATAACAAATATAAGTTTCTTACCGGCTTAAGATGACTTCGAGCTTCGTCACCTGCCATTTTTCGCCCGCCACTTACCCAGATCTGGGTCATGAATCTATTTCCAATGCTTCGGGCCAGGCTTGGGATATCTATCAGATCTGATGCTGATAAGCTGAAGTTTGGTCTATTCACAATATTTCCATGCGTACAGCCAGCCTTCAGAAAAGCGATAGCTGTACCCCGAGAAGCTACCAGGGCGCAGAAGTCGGCATGCCCACCAATAACTTCGTCAAGGGCATCAACCTCGCCTTCAATATATTCTAATGTGCTGGGCAGATTTTCAGCTGAAGGTGTAAATTTTGCAGAGCTGGCTCCGACAGAATGAAACACATCCTTCAGCCGCTGCACGCATCGGCTGCCGAAGCTTAGGCATTTCCCTTGAAGTTCCTTCAAGGATTTTTGCAAATTTGAATTCTTGTCCATTTCAGTTTTAAGGCTTGCTTCAAGGTGTTTCTTTTCTTGCTCAAATTTTTCTGATTGTTTCAGCAATTCATTCTTTAAGCTGTCGTTCTCTGCTTGGACTCCAGCCAAGGAACCTTCTATAGACTGGATAACAAAGTCTTTCTTTTCTAATGCACCTTCGTGCTCTTTAACCATGATTTCAAGGTCTTGGATGGTGAAGTCCTTCTTTTTCAGATCGGCTTCGTAATTTTCAACTTTTTCAGTCAAACCTTGGATGATGGCTTTGTTCTTCTCGTCTTCGAGATCTTGTTGCATTTTTAGAACCTTACTTAACAATATGCTCTGTCAAAACAATATTCGTTAAAAAATGACCTAAATAATAATAATAATAAAATAGCAATAATATTTGTTACCTTAAAATTAGCATAAAGCAAGCTTCCGGCGATATGGTGTCGTTGGTAGTGGCAGAGGTCCGCTTCTAGCTTCGGCAGGCCAATGTTTTTGGAGAGGGTTCTAACAATTTTAGCTTCGCTGCGGTTTCGAAGAAATCTCAGCTTTCCCTCGTTAACCCCACCAAACAGTGTAGCCCCTGGCTTATACCTGCAGGATATGGCATATTTTTTAAGCTCTTCTTTTTCAGCATCTGTCAATTCTTGCCCAAGTAAATCTTGAAAGTTAAAATCTTTCTCTTCCAAAATCTCTTCAACTTGTTTTTTCCCCTTTTCAATAACTGTGCTCGTTGTGGCCACAGCAGCTTCTTCCTCAGCCATTTTCAGGAGTATATTATCAATAACTACAAGTGTGTCTTCCAGGTTCAGATCTTCTGTGGCCCCGGTTTCGGCCCCGGTAGCTTCGGCTGCGCCGGTTTTAGTTTCAGGGGTTTCCACTCTGGTGGCTTCGGCTGCGGTGTCTTTTGTTTCGGTGGTCTCGACAAAAGCAACTTTTGACACTGTCGTCGGTGGCAGCGTCTGATGAATCACATCTGCTATCTGAATAATTCTTCGTTTTTTCCGCAGTGCAGGGCCTTCTTCTGCCGAAGCTGCTTTGTCCTTCTGAAAAAACTTCGTCAGTTCCGGCGCCAGCGGACTTAGCTTGACAGGCAAGGGTTCAGTCATTACCTTCATAATCTCTTCTACATCGGCAGAAGAAGGCGTTGTAGGAGTATCTTCTTTTCGAACCAATGTTTTTGGTTCTGGAGATGCAGTTTTTCTCTTTCTTGCAGCAGCCACCTTCGGCTCAGGGCTCAGCTTCTCAGGGCTCAGTTTCTCAGAAATCTCCTTTTTCTGTTTGGCCACTTTGGTGCTCTCTTCGACAACAGCACTAGCAATTCTTTTTCTCTTCGGGCCGCCAGCATCTCCGCCCAATCGCCCATAGTCAGGATATTTGAAGCCTATAGCATCAAGTACTCTATTTAGCCTTCGTTTCGGCCGGGTGCCGAAGGCTGCTGTCATCAATTGGTCCTCCTTTTTAGAGTAATTTCCAAGAATTTCAGTACTCATTATTTCGATTGTATCGAGCCATTCTTGGCAAGGAGCCTTAAAATATTTCTTGAACTTATAATGGTAGGGTAGCCGGACAAGCTCCCCATCTTTCTTCCCCCCTGTAAGCTTCGGCATAGTCCACTCCTTCATAGTTGGAAATACTCTAAAGGCAAGAAATTCCTGCACTAAATCCCTAGTGCCAATGTGCTATGCAATAATTCTGAATTCAGCCAACGCTTTTTGGGTTGGACCTTCTGGTGTCATATTGCATTGAGGTCGGGTTTCTCCAAAAATTAGTTCAAGCGGACTCTGTACAAGCTTCTCCTTGTCGTCATCAACCTTGACGTAGAACCATTCCGATTTCCAGCTTGCCGACCACTTGCTTCGATAGCTGATGACAGGAAATTTTGTGGTTTTTCGATATGCAAAGTTGTAACAACCAAAATTTTCATGTAGCCCATCCTTTCTGGCCTTTGTTTGGTAGTGTAGCTCGTGTACTCGGCAGAAACCTTCGGCAAATGGCTCCACTGATTGGCTTCGGAGAGCCCAAATATAAACGCTAAGCCTAACAATGGCGTTAGGAGTCAGTTGGTGGAAATAAATCCCAAACTTTTGAAGCACATCAGCAATCATCCTATTCAAAGGAAATCTCAAGCCAGCTTTAAGAAAACTCTTGAAAATCACTATCTCATCCTTCTCTGGCTTCGGGGTAGTTTCCTCTCCACCGAAGCGAATCAGTTTTTTCTCATCTTCGCTGAAGTAGCCCGATTTCACCATCTTGGGAAGATCAGCCTTGGAGATAGTTGACTTCCCAAAGTCCAGATGGCTAGGCTTGCTCGGTACTGAGATATTGTAATCATTGTCAGAGTCAGCCTCCTCAATATCTCCTTGTTCTGCTTCGGCAGCGGCTTGTTCTGCTTCGGCAGCGGGAACTTCTTCCGATGTCACCAATCCAGATTGTTGCATTGCTTCCGAGATAGGAACAGTCTCCGCACCTTCGGTTTCCTCTCCCTCACGCTCAACTCTAGCAGTAGAGCGCACTCTGGCCATTTAATTTTGAATTTCTTAAAAAATTTCTTGGAAAATAATAGTCTTCTCTTCCAAAGCTATTCTTCTGACGAAGTAAATTCTAAATTGAAGCTTCGTTTGAATGCGAAAGTTAAGCTTCGGCTATGGTCAAAAATTTTGGCAGCAAAACAGTATAATAGCAATGAATGCTGTGGTAACTTCACACCTACCCGTCTGTTTATATAGTGTTGCAGGTAAGAAGGTGAATCGTCAGGATTTTTACACCAGGCAAACAGTTGCTCGCACCCGCTGAACGGTGGGCCGCAAGAACCAGAACAGTAAATCTGCATGGTGGGACCGCTGCACGCTTGAAAGCTGTATCGTTTCTCGACAACGAGCTCAGGGAAGGTGTTTTTCGGACCTTCGGCTTCCTGAAGCCTAAGAGACTTTTTTCACGGATCAAGCTCGTTACGAAAAACGATCTAGCACCGCGAAGGGGCTACTGTTGGGACCATGCTTCATCGCCGAAGGTCCTGCAGAAAGAAACAGCCTCGGTTGAAGCTGCTCGTTCGTGATGCCGAAGGTGCCATTTCGTGAAGCTTCGGAATTACAAACCGACTTAAAGATAGAATGACCTTTTAGTCCATAAGAGTGCGAGTCATTGTTGTAAACTTTTATGAGGGGTACGATTGTAATTTCTCACGGGTTGTGTCCTGTGCCTATAAATAGTGAACAGTATTCCTTTACTGTTCACGCATTCAGGAAATTGCAATTGCATCACTCGAAAATTATTCTTTGTCAAGGCAGAGGTATAAATGTGTCTAAATATTATATTTGAACATCTTAAATTCATATATAATAAATAAATGATGTTATTTGTTTCCAATTCACTTGTTTTTAATGTTTGATGACTTACATTATTTCATATTATCTTTGTGATTTCGACTATGAAGGTATAACCTTCGTAGTTCTACCATTATAACCTTCGTCCGAAGCATACCCTTGGGGAAATAATGTTTCAGAGGACGAAGGGCATTGATATTTAACATTTTATGTTGCCTTGTTCTTAATTCATAACATTTGAGAACAAGTCTCCAACAAGTTATTTCTCACTTAATCCTATTTAAAACACATGAAACCTTTGAAAATTCATAACTTAAATTCTATAACTCCAAAAATTATGATTCATGTTCTTAGAATTTTATTTTAATGTGTAGATTATTACTGTGTATTTTGTTTATATGTTTGGTGTAATGTTAATTTCTCTATATGCACTGTGCTTGTTTGTATTGTGGCGAGTAGAAGAACACGTGACTGGGGATCCTTGTGAGCAGCAGGTTGAAGTAGCTGAGCAGGAGCTCATTGAAGGCAAGTTGTGCCCTTGACCACTTTTTACCCAATAATGTTCTTTAATATCATTTATTCATGCATAGGTTAATTTTGATGGGACCCAATAGGTTACCCTAGATTGTTTATCTCATTACCTTGTTTACCCCTGAATCACTTGGGTAGTTTGCTATTGCTTTACATGGATTTGGGATAATTATTTATCATATCTATGTTCCAGTTATTTTGTTATTCTATTTATGTTCATGTCAAGATCATTAATGTTAATTGGAACATAGAGCTTAACTTGAGAAACACGTGCCACCACAAGGGTTTATGGACGCCCTTGGCTGATTAATTAGGAAAGCTAGTGGAGGACTACCTTACCCGAAAGGGGCAAGGGCAGTAGGGGAGTGGTCAGTGTAGGGAGGTCCTTGGTTGATTTTGCTACGATGGCGGTCAGGCAAGAACCCTGCATTGGAGCTTCCTATAAACTGTAGCGGGTTTTCTGAAGCTAGTGGAACTTTGTAAAGGCCTCGTAGTGTTACCCTGCCTCGCCTCCTCGGTAGAGGTGTATGGGAAGTCGCGATCCCTTGGCAGATGGGTAACATGACTTGTGGGTAAAGGGTACCACCTCTGCAGAGTGTAAAACTGGTATACTAGCCAAGCTCACGATCATGAGCAGCTCAGGACTCTCTGATGATTAATTTATGGAACTAAATTCAATTTGGCATATGCATTGCATCGCAGGTGATGATGTTACTTTTGTTCTACTACTTAATTGGGTTGGTATTTACTCATACTTAGTAACTGCTAATAAAATTTTGACCAACTTTAAAAGCAATGCTCAGCTCTAACTATCCTCTTTGGTAAGCCTTACACTTCACGTGAGCTCCCACCTTTGGCGAGTTCATGCACATTATTCCCCACAACTTGTTGAGTGATGAACGTATGTGAGCTCACTCTTGCTATCTCACACCCCCCCCACAGGTCAAGAACAGGTACCACAGGATGAGGCGCTTGAAGGATGCTGTGATGTGTTCGTGAGAGATCTAGGTCGTCGTCTCCCAGTCAACTTTGGGTTGCTGGACCGTTGTCTCCTTATAATGTAAATATTTATTTATTTTGTATAGAACTCCTATTATATAGTAAAATGTGACATTCGATCCTGTGCCATGATTCATCATATGTGTGAGACTTGGTCCCAGCACACCTGGTGATGATGTTCGCGCCCGGGTCTTGGTTCCCCGAAACCCGGCTGTGACAGCCGACCAACCCCGCGTTGTCGAAGTCCGCTCCTTCCGTCGGGCCGGTGAGTGCCCTCTCCCCTGAATGCTGAAGGAGAGGGTGACCCACGAACCCGTGCGGGAGGTAGAGCTCCGGCTCAGCCCGGCCTCCGCCCCAGCCAGGATGATGAAGATCCTTGAAGCTGAGGGCGGGGCAGAGGCCGCAGCCCGGCTCGCTTCTCCCCACCATCAAACTGGTGGTCACCGTCTTGGGTGACCATCAGCGAGGGGATGCGCTGGGCTGCCTGATGAAAATCCTTGAAGCCGAACGATGGCTGAAAGGTACCAACTTCCGCGAAGTTGCTTTCCTCCAACGGCGACAAGACGAAAGCAACGCGAGCGCTCCCCATCCGGGAGCTCGGAAGGTGGAGGGGCGCGATGCATGAGGAGAGTGCGAAGACATGGTTGCCGTCCAAGGGGGTCACCCTCCTTTTAAAGACGACTCTCCCCACTTGCGTCCTCAGCCGTCGCGGACTGAGTCTTCACCAATGCTCTCCAAAGTCTTCCCCCTACGACACGGGGGCTGGGTCCCACGCGTCATGCAAGCTGGCCCAGGACGGAAGAGGCCAAACCACCGCGCGCGGTGCGCGTAACTGCCCAACGGTTACAAGCGCTCCTCCACTTTCGCCCAGACCAGCGGGTGAAAGGGCGAACCGCCATGCAAGAGGCATGCAACCGCACCAAGGGGGCGCACCCTTTCGACTTCGACGCGTCCAGCGTGGGGGCCCAGGCCCACACGTCATGTAACCGGCGCGCCGGTTACTACGTGCGAGAAACTACACCGCCACTTGCGCTAGTACCGCGCCTCCTCGACTGCGGAACCAGTGCCGCGACTCGAGGCGACCCTGCGCACGGCCCAACAGTGTCAACCGAGCGCATCGGTCACGGGTCAGTCAGCCGCGGGAGAAGGCGCGACGGTCGATATGGCCAAAAGTGGGCCGGCAGTAATGGCAGTGGCAGACGGGCGGAAGCAGTAGTCAAGTCGTCTACAGGCTCACGTCCCCCCCGGGGATAGCAAGAGAGCCCCCTCCCACGGCGTGAAGACGACGCGCCCGTGTCCCGTTCCTCGAACGGCTCGCGCACGCACAACGGCTGCCCCACGAACCACTCGTCCCATCGCGTTAACTCTGCGGCAGGACAGGCGGCACCTTTGGCAGGCGAAGCAGGCGACGCTTCACCTCCGCCATAATGACCGCGTCAAAAAAGGTGCGCCACGTCGTTCAATTTCGTATCCTTTTCCTCTTCCTCTTTCTCTCTCTTGCTACAGGGTCCAAGAAAGGGGATACACCGAAAGGGATCCTTCTCCGCGAAGGAAGCGGGCCCCACGCCTACTACTGATCAGAGGTTCGAAGGCTGGCCCCTCGGAAGGGTTCGACAGCCGCCTCAGAGCGCTTGGGCTCCGAGCCCACCTACTGATCAGAGGTTCGAAGGCTGGCCCCTCGGAAGGGTTCGACAGCCGCCTCAGAGCACTCGGGCTCCGCGCCCACCATTGGTCAGAGGTTCGAAGGTTGGCCCCTCGGACGGGTTCGACAGCCGCCTCAAGCCACTAGGGCTCCGCACCCACTACCGATCAGGGGTTCGTAGGCTAGCTCCCGAAGGGTTCGACAGCCGCCTCAGAGCACGCAGAGCAAGGGATGACTCTGGGTACGTCCGATACATGGCTGAGGCTCAGGCTACGCTCCCGAGGTACCCTAGGACATTTCCGAGACCAGCAGGAGCGATTCTGTAACGGAATCCCATCAGAGGGAGGCATCTAGCCCTCGGACCCTATCAAACGGGACCAGGTCCGGCAAATCACCTGCAGGTACTTTTGGAGCGCGCCTCTGGGCCACTAGCCGACCCTTATCGAACGGGGCACGGGCGTCCACTCGGATCACCTGTTAGCAACTCACTGGAGACACCATGTTTGGCGCCCTCCGAGGGCAACATGGCGCTTTCCCCCCTCCTCCTTGCGGAAAGGCGACGTAGGGGCGTATGAAAAAAGCCGAGTCAGTCCTTGATCGTCCTCTCGCTCTGTGCGGAGGCTCGGGGGCTGCTCTCGCAAAACCGGCTCCGGCCAAACCGTTGACAGCGTCAACATACCAGCCCGAGAACTTGGAACCTGACTATGCACCCGGGCTACGGCCAGTTCGCATGAGGGAACAACCAGACCGGCCAAAGCGTCACAAAACGCGCTAAGACCTCGAAGGAGTCAAACCACTCCTCCGAGGCCTCGGGAGCTACACCCGGCGGGTGCGCTCGCGGGCACCCACCGGAACGAAACGCAACCGAGAAAGGCCGGTCCCCTTGCAAAAAAGTGCGACAAAGCCTCCAAGCGAGTACCAACACTCCCTTCGAGGCTCGGGGGCTACTGTCGGGGACCATAATTAGGGGTACCCCCAAGACTCCTAATCTCAGCTGGTAACCCCCATCAGCACAAAGCCGCAAAGGCCTGATGGGCGCGATTAAAGTCGAGGCTCAGTCCACACAAGGGACACGATCTCGCCTCGCCCGAGCCCAGCCTCGGGCGAAGGCAGCCGACCCAGGAGGATTCACGTCTCGCCCGAGGGTCCCCTCAAGCAACGGACGCACCTTCGGCTCGCCCGAGGCCCAGGCTTCGCGGAGAAGCAACCTTGGCCAGATCGCCACGCCAACCGACCATATCGCAGGAGCATTTAATGCAAGGATCGACTGACACCTTATCCTGACGCGCGCTCCTCAGTCGACAGGGCCGAAGTGACCGCAGTCACTTCGCCGCTCCGCTGACCGACCTAACAGGAGAACAGCGCCGCCTGCCCCACTCCGACTGCTATGCCACTCGACAGAGTGAGGCTAATAGCAGCTAAGTCCAGCCTCGGGCGCCATAGGAAGCTCCGCCTCGCCCGACCCCAGGGCTCGGACTCAGCCTTGACATCGGAAGACGGACTCTGCCTCGCCCGACCCCAGGGCTCGGACTCAGCCTCGACCAGGCGGCACATCGGCGAGCATCAAGCGCAGGATGAGGTGCTAGGGGGCAAGGGAGATTTGGGTCACAGGGAGGTTGAGGAGAGACTGCGGGCTAGAGAGGCCGCGAGGGAAGGGCGGATTTCACGGACCACGGTGGGGGAGGCGAGATTTGTGGGGGACGCGCCCGTGCGTGGAGGGATCTCGCAATGGACGCGAAGGTGGCTGCCACAACAGGGAGGCGGGACGGGCATCAACAGCGGGGGCGCGCACGAGCGGGGCGCACGGGCAGACGGGCGTTGAGAGGCAGAACATGGCGCACGGGTGTGGACGCCTACAATGAGGACTTATAGAGTAGTAGAGATATATTATTGAGTTTCCAAGATTTTGTAGTTTACGCAAATACTAAATTTAGGTATTTAATTATTATTAGAAAAACTAAAATTCATAATTTAATACTCGAAGAAACGTTTTGAAGGTTCCAAAAGCCTTCGGAAACAAGATCAAGATAATTCGATATAGTTTGAAAAACCTTTGCACTCATAAACACTATGCAACGACATGAATGCAACAATCAAAGCTTCTCTAGGATTTTATTTTACTACGCCAAAAACTCACATATATATATATATAATAAAGTTAATGTCAATTATTTAGAAACAAAAAAGAGGGAAGAAAAGCAAGTAAAGAAGAGGGTAACACCTAAATTTGGTGGATATTATAAAAGAAATTTTATACCCCAAATTCAGGGTTTTACATGATCGTTGCTCCGTTGGCTCATCGGACATGTTCGGTGCACACCAAACAGTCCGGTGAATTATAGCGGATTGACAACCCGAGAGCGGCCAATTCGTGGGGTGCTCGGCCTGGGCACCGGACAGTGTCTGGTGCGCCACTGGCAGCACCACTGCTTGTCTTTGCTGCAAACTTTGTAGAGTTCTCAACTTATTTTCTTTGTTGGTTTATGTTGAACTTTATGCACCTGAGATAAATGATAACTAGGCAAACTAGTTAGTCCACGTGGTTTGTGATGGACATCAAACACCAAAATCGATTATAGAAAATGTATAAGCCCATTTCCCTTTCAATTATGTTGGGGAGTACCTGTAACAGTCTTGTGTCTAGCAATATCATGATCAGCACAAAGAGAATTAAACTAACTATTTTAAAATTTTAAGTCATTATCGGTTCTCAATTTCTTAATTTTTCTACCAATCTGAATCTTTCCATTGCTTGAATGCTATATATGTTTCTTCCACCCACGCCCATTATTATCAGCACAAGCATGTCACCCTTTTACTGCCTGGCCTACATCCTTGTCATTTGTCTGCTTGTTTTATGGTGTAATCCAATATGCAAATGAGATTGAAACAACTTTTCCTTTCTAATGCTTTCCCTAATGCAATATGTTTTCCTTTTATAATTCTTAAAGAATGACGTGTCTCCATCCCGCGCAACAACTTTATTTTTCATCAATAATAACATGTACAACCTCATTTAATATGAGATTTTTTTGAAATGTCTCTAGGGGTTAATTGAAAAAATACAATGATGCGGTCTAAAAAAATCATAGTGAGACTACAAGTGATGTTGTCAGCAAGCACTATATGTTGTAGGCCGTGAGTAGTAGTCTAATAATATATATTTAACACTTTTGTCAATAAAACTGTGTTTGGCACTTTCACTCTTGCTGATATAGACTAAATCATCATGGATATAGAGGTGGATGAAGAAAAGGTTGATATAGGCAATATTGTTAATCCATCATTTAAGGTTATGGGGGGAAGTGGTTATTCAACACAAATGCCAAGCAAATGCAGTGACATACATGAATTGGGTAAGAGCTGTTATCAATAACTACATTAGAATAATTGTGACAATATTTTTTTGTTTGACACCTAATTATTTTCTTGTGCACCATAGATAATAATGAGGGAGAGAATATTAAGGCCAGTGTTGGTAATATTGTAGAACAATCGCTTGATGTTGTGGCAATAGGCAGTGACTATATTTTTGACCCAGTTCATGTGTCGGCTAAATCCGATGTTGAAGAACAACCGAGTTGGCTCTCTTATCCAAATTTCTAAATGCTCTCTTCTCAAGATTACTAAATGTTGTCTTATAATTTTCTACTAAATAATGCTTTTGTCAATATATTGATGTTTCTTTTACTCCTCACACAGATGTGACTCCCTTGCCATCCTTGGATGTTCAAAATGAATCAACTCAAATAAGTTTTGATGTTGATACGTTGGAGCAGATCGAACAAGATAACTTGGACACTTTGATTAGGATATGTCACCATAACAAACCAAAGAAGTTGAATGTAGCTCGAGTTTTACCCAAAGGTAATTATTTTTGGTTCTTACCTTGTTGCATCCTATCGGTGTTCTCATATATCATTTGCATATGAAGTATAATTTGTTCATTATATATATATATATTATACGTGCACCACAAAAGATCTTCAACTTATTGAATACATAAAATCACTACTGGGAAAAAAGTTGTGGTGAACATCGACACCGCTTGGTTAAATAGATACGATATGGAATGTCTTTTTCATGGTGACTTGCAATTGACTGGCGAGGCAAGTACATCTATATTATATAATATAAAATATATATCTTTATATCTATCCTATTATATTATAAGGTATTTAAATTTAAATCTAACATATAAATTTAATCTACTAATTGTATTCTTTTGGTATACAGGTCCTCGGTACATATATACATTCTATTAGAGATGAAGAGCATATACTTCATATAGAAGGTGAAAAGTTCTTCTTGGAGAGCACGTTCATTTCCAGCTTGCTTAAGCGTGATGGTGATCCTAAGATACTCTTAAATTGTAAGGAAGACACACTTGAAAACAGGGTGGACAACTATTTACAAGCTGACATGGTTAACTTAAAAATCATCTCATTTCTAATACATGTAATATATTGGTGCACAACACTTACAAACTAATTTTTATGCATTTGTTCGATGCAGATGTTCATTCCAATAAACATAGAAAGTTTTCATTGGTACCTGCCAATTGTCAATGCTAAAAAAATGAGGTACATATAATCGATTCAATGGGACCACAAATAACGGATCATCGAGACCTTTATACTACAGTGAGTAATTATTCCTTATATATATGATTATTTCAGCGTTACATTATTTGCTATCTATCAATCCTAAAATGTTATTTGTTTACCGGATAGTTAAAAGGTCTAGAAAGGCAGATTAAACTTTTAGCAGAACATAAAGAACTTAACCGGGATAAGTGGTCGAACGTTTGTAAGGAAAATGGACCCCAGGCCATTTGGGTTAATAGATTTTGGTGTTTGATGATCAACATAACTTGTGAACTAATGTGGTTGCTAGTGTTTGTGTTTGTAGTTCACAGGATGCTAAAGTTACTTGGACCAAAACATTGAGGAAATCAACACCTCAAAAGAAGACATTAAGAAGATCAAGTGAAGTCCAAGAAACAAAGAAGTGTTGCCTGCGGACTGTCAGTGCGAGGAGCACCGGACTGTCTGGTGCACCAGGAACAGTAGCCCTAACGGCTAGTTCCAGGTGGCACTGTGGAGGGAAGACCACCGGACTGTTCGGTGCATAAAGCCTACGCACCAACAGTCGCCTGCTCTGACAAACCTAACGGCTAGGCACACCGGACAGGGGCAAAGGAATGTCCGGTGACCCCACCGGACTGTCCGATGCATCACAGAAAGCAGTAGCTTTCCTCCAATGGCTAGTTTTGTGTTGGGGGCTATAAATACACCTCCAACCGGCCATTTCCAAGTGTGGGAGCCCAAGAGACATACCAAGGCATATAGTAGACATTCCCAAGTGCTCTTACACCCAAGTGCTTAATAGAATCACTCGGTGATTAGCGTAGGTGCTTTGCGAAGTGCTTAGGTTAGTTAGACCGCTCTAGAACTTGCTCTAGGTGAATCCTAGTTAGTTGAGTGAGTTTAGATAAACCACCAACCCTCAGCTCTTACGCGAGCCATAGAAATTGTACCGAGTGGGGCTAGAGTCTTGCGATATCGTGACAACCGCGTTTGTGTCACGGCCACCACCGTGTACCAGAGGGAACAAGGCCCACGGCGTTTTCACCTGAAAGCTCGATAGTGGAGACAGCGGGGAACGTTCGAGAGGAGCCAGAAGCGGAGCACCACTTGCGCGTGGAGAAGGCCCGCGGCTCTCTACGGAGATACTCGACCAAGGTGCTTGGCCCTCGCGTGGGCTTCCCTTTGCATAGGGGCACCAACGAGGATTAGTCGGGACCTTGCGTGGTTCCGCATACCTCAGTAAAAATACCAGCGTCATCCACGAGAGTTTGCATCTCTATCTTGCTCTTTAAGTTTTGCATTTATATTAAGCATTTAAGTTTCAATCTTGTATTCATACTTACATAGTGTAGATTGAAACTTAGCCTTTGCGGTAGAGATAGCAACACTTATACAAAACCTAGTTTGCACATTCTAGTTTGATTATTTGCATAGGTTTTGCTCTAGGGATTTATTTGTGGCTTAGTTTAGTAAAAGTTTTAGAAGTCCTAATTCACCCCCCCCCCCTCTTAGGCGTCACCCGTTTCCTACAAGTGGTATCAGAGCC
Source organism: Zea mays (assembly GCF_902167145.1). Lineage (NCBI taxonomy): Eukaryota > Viridiplantae > Streptophyta > Magnoliopsida > Poales > Poaceae > Zea > Zea mays. The sequence goes on from NC_050102.1 coordinate 103,333,381, forward strand.
TGGTTTGGCTCATTTGAAATGCTTTAGCTTCACCGCTAAAAAGAGTCGACGCTTTTTAGAGAAAGGGATGGATAACCATAGGCCACCACACTTCGACGGCACTAACTTCCCATATTATAGTGCTAGAATGGCTTGTTACCTAGAGGTCGTTGATCTAGGTGTTTGGAGAGTCACTCGTGACGGGATGAAACCTCCCAAGAATCCCGAGAAACCCACCACAAGTGAGGAAAAAGAAATTCATTTAAATGCTAGAGCCAAAAATTGCTTGTATGAATCTCTTAGCATGGATATTTTTAATCAAGTATTTACATTGAAAACTGCTAATGAGATTTGGCTAAAATTGCATGAGCTCCATGACGGCACATCCTATGTCCGTGAGCAAAAACATTGCCTAGTCTTAAATGAGTATAATTCTTTTGCTATGAGAGATAACGAGCTTGTTAGAGACATGTATTCTCGGTTGAATCTTATTATTAATGAGCTCAACTTTATTGGCATAAATAAGCTAGGTGATGCGGACATTGTGAGGAAGATTATCTCCCTGGTATCACAATAAAGATACGGGAGCATCATCACTATTCTTCACAACATGGAGGACTTGAGTACCATGACCCCGACCATTGTGATTGGGAAAATCGCGGCCTTTGAGATGTCGCGAAAAATGTGTCATGGAGAGGAGCCAACTTCCTCAAAACCATATGCTTTTGCATGTGATGAAAGGAAGGGTAAAAAGAAGGCTCCCACTCCAAGTTCCTCAAGTGAAGAGGAAGAAAGTGATGATGAAGGAGATAATCAACCATCAACATCATCCTCCAAAGACGAAGAAACAATCCGACGCGTCGGAAAGGTAATGAGGATGATCTGCAAGATTAATCTAATGGGTGTGCCCCTGTAGGTAGAAGATCTTCTCTTTAACATTGACAGGAAAAAGCAAAGAAAGAGAGGATGCTTCGCATGCGGGGAGAAGGGCCACTTCAGGGACAACTGTCCAACTATGGTCGAACCCAAAAAGGAGAGGAGCAAAGTCAAGGCGCTAACAAGTGTCAAAACTTGGGACGATTCTTCGAGCGAAGATGAACCTCCAAGGACGCACAGCCACCGATCCTCATCACGCTCATCACGGTCATCACGCAAGTGCCTTATGACAAGAGGTAAAATGAGTATTCCATCCACTAGTGATGAAAGCAGTAGTGATGATGAAGGTGAAGGAAAGCCCTCCGTAGATGAGCTTGCGGAAGCTGTTAAATTTTTTCAAGATGTATGCACTAAACAAAAGGCTCTACTTAAAACTTTGAAAAATAAGTTGATTAGCTCTCAAAATGACTACAAAGGTCTGCTAGAAAAATTTGAAGCTTTTGCAAATTTGAATTGCGAGCTATCAACTAAAATTGAGCAATTAGAGTCTAGTGCTACATCCACAGCTACCGATGATGGCCTTATTAAAAAGAATGAAAAACTGAAGGCTAAGTTAGCTAGCTCTCAAGAAGCTATTGAAAATTTGCTAGAGAAAATGGAAATTCTTAGCATACACAATAATGAGCTAACTACTAAGCTAGAAAACATTGGTAGCACCCTAGGGGCTTCTTTAGTTGAAATTCCTGAAATTATTAAGAAAGATGCTTCTACTTCTTGCTTTGATTTAATTGATAATTCTAACCCCTGCAACCAAGTTCTTGTTAAGAGTATTGTTGTAGAAACATGTTCAAATGAGGTTGCAAAGGAAAATGAGCAATTAATGCAAGAAGTGGCTCACCTTGGCAAGGCTTTGTACAACAAGAAAGGCAAAGCCAAACAAATCCAACCTCCACAGGATAAAACCACTGCAGGAGTGAACAAGCCTATGGAGGTTGAAACTTTGATTTGTAGGTTATGCCACAAGGAAGGCCATAAGTCTTTCCAATGCAAGGTGATGACCGGGGATAAGCAAAAGCAAAAGCTCAAGCAAAAGGTATCAAGCAAAATCTCCAACACCTACATCAACAAAAGGTGGACAAAAAGGCTGCTACACCATATTTGATCAAAAAAGAAAAAGAATGGAAAGGTGATAGCAATCAAGGCCAACAAGCAAGCCAACAAAGGAAAGGGGGCCAAACACATCTGGGTGCCAAAGGAAATAATTTCAACCATGAAAAGCACCAAGAAGGTTTGGATCCCGAAAGGGAAATGAGTAGTCCGAAGGACCATGGGAAATTTGGAGACTTGGCAAAGTTAGGATGTATATCATGGGATACATCATATTGGATCAAGTTTATTGCCAAGTGGGTTAGTGAATATTTTGGACCCAAATTTCCCCACCCATGACTAAGGTAACTAGATTTATTGTATTCCTTATTTTTAGATATGTGCATCTATTTTCTTATATCTAGTTTTACCTCCCATGCCTAGTATTTCAATTTGTACTTATTTGAGATTAACAATGCATGCATACTAGGTAATCACATGGTAGGATTGCTCGTTCTCATTTCATATTCTTGAGCAAACCTACATGGTTTAAAATTATTTAAGCATGGCATATAGCTTATTTAACATCACTAAGTAAATGACACTAATGCTTCAAAAGCCTATATCCTACAATTGGTATCATTTAACTTATATGTGCCAAAACACGGATTATAGATAATTTGCCCCTCTTGATATCAAATCAAAATGCATGTCTCCTACAAGTATTCAAAACTTGTATGCACACTTTCAGGGGGAGGTTACTCTATAATCTAAGACTTTAAGACTAATATTGTTTTCAAGTCTATTTCATGTAGTAGTCTCATTGTAAGGAAAATGAAGTCCTCGTGAAAGGGAAATGGACTTAATCATTTCCTATAATCGATTTTGGTGGTTGACGTCCAACACAAACCAAATGGACTAACTAGTTTGTCTAGATGTCATGTATCTCAGGTGCATAAGGTTCAGCATAAACCAAGAAAGAATTCAAGTTGGGGACTCAAATTTATTTGGAGCAAAAGTGCTTGAGTGTGCTGAATTTCGGTGCACCGGACACTGTCCAGTGTGCACCAGACACTGTCCGGTGCACTAGGTCCGAGCTGAATCAAACCAGCCACTCTCGGGAATTCCAGGAGCAACCTCCACTATAATTCACCGGACTGTCTGGTGAGCCAGCGGAGCAACGGCTCCCTGCGCAGCAACGGTCGACTGACACAATGAACAGTGTCGCGACAGAAGTTAGAACGCAGAAGTCAGAGGTCACCGGACTGTCTGGTGCAGCAAGACGACAAGGCGCTCCAACGGTCAACTCCTCCACACCCTAACGGACGTGTTGATGTGGCGTGCACCGGATAGTGAACAGTGACTTTCTGGTGCGGCCATCGCCAGCAGCCTTTGCCAACGGCTAGGAAGTGGTTGGGGGCTATAAATACCCCCCCCCCCCAACCACCTCATTCATTGGCATCCAAGATTTCAGAAGTTCACATTCAATACAAGAGCTCTAGCATTCACTCCAAAGACACAATTCCAAAGATCAAATCCTCTCCAAGTCCCAAATTCATCTCAACCACTTAGTGACTTGAGAGAAAGAGTTTTTGTGTTCATTTGCCTTTCTTCCTTCCTCACTTCTTTTCTAAGTGCTTGTAAAACTAAGCAATAGACACCAAGTGATTAAGGGTTTTAGTGACCCATGTGATTAAGGAAAAGGCTTACTCGGTCTAAGTGACCGTTTGAGAGAGAGGGAAAGGGTTGAAATAGACCCAGCCTTTGTGACCTCCTCAACGGGGACTAGGTTCTTTGGAACCGAACCTCGGTAAAACAAATCACCGTGTCTACTCGCTTTGATTCTCGCTTGATTTGTTTGCCCTCTTTCCTCTCTCTAACGTTTCCTTGCTAGTATTAATTCGAGTTTGCTCCCATACGTCATCTGCATCCTTTGAGCAACTCTTAGCAAGAGAAATAATATTTCGGACTTGAATTTAATCCTAACGCTAACCCCGGCCCTAGTGTGTGTTTAAGTTTATAAATTTCAGGTTTTGCCTATTCACCCCCCTCTAGGCGACTTTCAATTGGTATTGGAGCCAGTACTTCATTAAGAGTCTAACCAACTCAAAGTGATGTGTGGAGATCACGCCAAGAGGGAGATCGTGACCGGCGACAAGCCCGCAGGCTCGGGGAAGACTCTCTCAAGAGAGTCCGGCAACAAGTATAAGGAGGAATCCTCTTCCTCCATCAAGTCACATCGGAGTGGTGACAAGAAGAAGAAGAAAATGAAGAAGGTGATCTACTACGCGACCGACTCTTCATCACCCTCCACGTCCGGCAACGAGTCGTCCACTATTTCTAAGCGCCATGAGCACAAGAAGTATAGTAAGATGCCCCTACGCTATCCCTGTATTTCCAAGCGCGCTCCTTTACTTTCCGTTCCCTTAGGCAAACCACCATATTTTGATGGTGAGGACTATTGCATGTGGAGTGATAAAATGAGGCACCATCTAACCTCACTCCAAGAAAGTATTTGGGATATTGTTGAGTTTGGAGCGCAGGCACCTCAAGTGGGGGACGAGGACTACGACTCAGATGAGGCCGCCCAAATTAGGCACTTCAACTCCCAAACAACTTCTATACTCCTCACCTCCTTGTGTCGAGAGGAGTATAATAAGGTGCAAGGGTTGAAGAACGCTAAAGAAATTTGGGACGTCCTCAAAACGGCGCACGAAGGGGACGAGGTGACCAAAATCACCAAGTGTGAGACGATCGAGGGAGAGCTCGGTCGATTCGTCCTCAACAAAGGGGAAGAGCCGCAAGCTATGTATAACCGGCTCAAGAGAATGGTGAACCAAGTGCTCAACCTTGGGAGCACCAAGTGGGATGACCATGAGATGGTCAAGGTTATTCTTAGATCACTTGTTTTTCGTAATCCCACTCAAGTGCAACTAATCCGTGGAGATCCTAGATATAAACAGATGTCTCCCGAGGAGGTGATTGGCAAGTTTGTGAGCTTTGAACTTATGATCATAGACTCCAAACACATTGTCAACTTAGAGCAAGGCGCCACCTCTACACTCGAGGTACAACCCATTGCATTTAAGGCAATGGAAGACAAGAAGGAGGAGTCTACACCAAGTAGGCTTCCAATCGACGCCTCCAAGCTCGACAACGAGGAAATGGCGCTCATCATCAAGAGTTTTCGCCAAATCCTCAAGCAAAGGAGGGGGAAGGACTACAAGCCCTGCTCTAAAAGGGTGTGCTACCGGTGTGGTAAGTCCGGTCACTTTATCGCTAAATGTCCCTCTAGTGAAAGTGACCGGAACGAAGACAAGAAGGGGAAGAAGAAGGAGAAGAAGAGATACTACAAGAAGAAGGGCGGTGAGGCGCACATGGGGCGCGAATGGGACTCCGACGAGAGCACCACCGACTCCTCCTCCGACGAGGATGCCGCCAACATCGCCGTCAACAAGGGCCTCCTCTTCCCCAACGTCGACCACAAGTGTCTCATGGAAAAGGATGGCAAAAAGAAGAAGGTACACTCTAGAGCCACACCCAAATATACAACATCTAGTGATGAGGGTAGCTCTAGTGAAAATGAAGATAATTTACTCTCTCTCTTTGCCAACCTCACCATGGACGAGAAGGATGTTCTCTTGGAATGCCAAGAGGACTTGCTCGTTAAGGAAAATAAAAATTTTGTTAAATTGAAGAATGCTTATGCTCCAGAAATAGAAAAGTGTGAAAACTTAACTAGTGAGCTTAGCATGTGTAATGATTCAATTTCTAGTCTTAGAATTGAGAATGATAATTTAAATGATAAGATTGAGGAATTGAGTATTTGTAAAGCATATACATCTATTGTTGAAAAAGTTGCTATTTGTACTAGATGTAGAGATGTTAATGTAGAAGCTATTGATGATCACCTTGCCATGATTAAACAACAAAATGATCACATAGTCACATTAAATGCCAAAATTGCCGAGCATGAACTTGAAAATGAAAAGTTTAAATTTGCTATAAGCATGCTCTATAATGGGAGACGCCCTGGCATTAAGGATGGCATTGGGTTCCAACAAGGGAGCCAATCCAATGTCAAGCTTAATGCCCCTAAGAAATTGTCTAATTTTGTAAAGGGCAATGCTCTCATGGTCCAGGATAGAGAGGGTTACATTTTATATCCTGCAAACTATCATGAGCATAAAATTACGAAAATTCATGCTAGAAAATCTCACACTGTTTCTCATCATGCATTTATGTATAAAAGTGAGGCTTCTAGTTCTAGGCATTCCACTCATATCAAAATGCCTAAAAAGAAAACTCCTAATGCATCAAACGAACATAGTATTTCATTTAAGACTTTTGATGATTCTTATGTGCTTACCAACAAATCAGGCAAAGTAGTTGCCAAACATGTTGGGGGCAAACACAAGACTTCAAAGACTTTTGTTTGGGAACCCAAGGTGCTTGTTTCTAATGTAAAAGGACCCAAGACCGTTTGGGTACCTAAGAATAAGGCCTAAATTTGTTTGGTAGGTTTATGCATCCGATGGATCAAGTTGGATAATCGATAGCGGGTGCACAAACCACATGACAGGGGAGAAAAGGATGTTCTCCTCATACGAGAAAAATGAAGATCCCCAAAGAGCTATCACATTCAGGGATGGAAATCAAGGTTTGGTCAAAGGTTTGGGTAAAATAGTTATATCTCCCGATCACTCTATTTCCAATGTTTTTCTTGTAGATTCTTTAGATTACAATTTGCTTTCTGTTTCTCAATTATGCAAAATGGGCTACAACTGTCTATTTACTAATGTAGGTGTTACTGTCTTTAGAAGAAGTGATAATTCAATAGCATTTAAGGGAGTGTTAGATGGTCAGCTATATCTAGTTGATTTTAATGATAACAAAGCTAGACTAGACACTTGCTTAATTGCTAAGACTAATATGGGCTGGCTCTGGCATCACCGACTTGCCCATGTTGGGATGAAGAATCTACACAAACTTCTAAAGGGAGAGCACATTTTAGGACTAACAAATGTTCATTTTGAGAAAGACAGTATTTGTAGCGCATGTCAAGCAGGAAAGCAAGTTGGAGTCCATCATCCACATAAGAACATAATGACGACTGACAGGCCGCTCGAGCCACTCCACATGGATCTATTTGGCCTGATCGCTTACATAAGCATCGGCGGTAGTAAGCTGTCTAGTTATTGTGGATGATTATTCTCGCTTCACTTGGGTATTCTTTTTGTAGGAAAAATCTCAAACCCAATAGACTTTAAAGAGATTCTCAAGACGGGCTCAAAATGAGTTCAGATTGAGGATAAAAAAGATAAGAAACGATAATGGGACGGAGTTCAAGAACTCTCAAATCGAAGGATTTCTTGAGGAGGAGGGCATCAAGATGAGTTTTCTTCTCCCTACACACCTCAATAATACGGTGTAGTGGAGAGGAAAAATAGAACTCTATTGGACATGGCAAGAACTATGCTTGATGAATACAAGACACTAGACCGGTATTGGGCGGAGGCGATTAACACCGCCTGCTACTCCATCAACCGGTTATATCTTCATCGAATCCTCAAGAAAACATCATATGAACTCCTCACTAGTAAAAAGCCCAATGTTTTTTATTTTAGAGTCTTTGGGAGCAAATGCTTCATTCTTATTAAGACAGGTAGAAGTTCTAAATTTGCTCCTAAACTAGTAGAAGGCTTTTTACTTGGTTATGACTCAAATAGAAGGGCATATAGAGTCTTCAACAAATCCACTGGATTAGTTGAGGTTTCTTGTGACATTGTGTTTGATGAGACTAATGGCTCCCAAGTGGAGTAAGTTGATCTTGATGAACTAGATGATGAAGAAGCTCCATGCATCGCGCTAAGGAACATGTCCATTGGTGACGTGTGTCCAAAAGAATCCGAGGAGCCCACACAAGCACAAGATCAACCATCATCTTCCATGCAAGCATCTCCACCAACTCAAGATGAGGATCAGGCTCAAGAAAATGAAGATGAAGATCAAGATGATGAGCCACCTCAAGAAGACAATGATCAAGGGGGAGATGAAGACAATAATGACAAAGAAGATGATCAAGAGATTCAAGATCAAAGACCGCCACACCCAAGAGTCCACCAAGCAATTCAAAGAGATCACCCCGCGCGTCAACTCCATTCTTGGTGACATTCATAAGGGGGTAACCACTAGATCTTGAGTTGCACATTTTTATGAACATTACTCTTTTGTGTCTTCTATTGAGACATACAGGATAGAGGATGCATTAAGAGATCTGGATTGGGTGGTGGCAATGCAAGAGGAGCTCAATAACTTCACAAGGAATGAGGTATGGCATTTACTTTCACGTCCTAATCAAAATGTTGTAGGTACCAAGTGGGTATTTCGCAACAAGCAAGATGAGCATGGTGTGGTGACAAGGAACAAAGCCTGACTTGTGGCAAAGGGATATTCATAAGTCGAAGGTTTGGATTTCAATGAAACCTATGCACCTATAGCTAGGCCTTAGTCAATTCGTATATTACTTGCCTATGCTACCTACCATAGCTTCAAGCTTTATCAAATGGACGTGAAGAGTGCCTTCCTCAATGGGCATATCAAGGAAGAGGTCTATGTTGAGCAACCTCCCGGCTTTGAAGATAGTGAGTATCCTAATCATGTGTATAAGCTCTCAAAAGCGCTTTATAGGCTCAAGCAAGCCCCAAGAGCATGGTATGAATGCCTGCAAGACTTCCTTATCACTAATGGCTTCAAAGTCGGAAAAGCCGATCCTACTCTCTTCACTAAAACTGTTGCAAAGGACTTGTTTATATGCCAAATTTATGTTGATGATATTATATTTGGGTCTACTAACAAGTCAACTTCTGGAGAGTTTAGTAGGATCATGATACAGAAATTCGAGATGTCTATGATGGGGGAGTTAAAGTATTTCCTTGGATTTCAAATCAAGCAACTCCAAGAAGGCACCTTCATCAGCCAAACCAAGTACATTCAAGATATACTTAAGAAGTTTGGAGTGAAGAATGGCAAACCCATCAAGACACCCATGGGAACCAATGGGCATCTCGACCTCGACACGGGAAGTAAATCCGTAGATCAAAAGGAATATCGGTCGATAATAGGTTCTTTACTCTACTTATGTGCATCTCGACCGGATATTATGCTTTCTGTATGCATGTGTGCAAGGTTCCAGGCAAATCCTAAGGAAGTTCACATTAGGGCCGTGAAAAGAATTATGAGATATTTAGTTTACACTCCTAAGTTTGGGCTTTGGTACCCCAAGGGATCTACCTTTGATCTAATTGGGTATTTCGATGCGATTATGCCGGATGTAAAATAGATAGAAAGAGACATCAGGGACTTGTCAGTTTCTAGGAAGATCCCTGGTGTCATGGGCTTCAAAGAAACAAAACCCCGTAGCTCTTTCCACCACCAAAGCCGAGTATATTGCCGTAGGACATTGTTGTGCGCAATTACTTTGGATGAGGCAAACCCTTAGGGACTATGGCTACAAGTTGAGCAAAGTCCCTCTCCTATGTGATAATGAGAGTGCAATCTGCATGATGGATAATCCTGTTGAACACAGTTGCACTAAACACATCGACATCCGGTATCACTTTCTAAGAGATCACCAACAAAAGGGGGATATCGAAATTGCTTATGTGAGCACCCACAACCAATTAGCCGATATCTTTAACAAGCCACTAGATGATAAAACCTTTAGCAAACTTAGGAATGATCTAAATATACTTGATTCTCAAAACTTTGATTGAAACATTGCACACATAGCTCATGTATATACCTTTGATCATGTCTCTTTCATTTGGTACAAATGCATATTTCTTATTCTTATTGTGTCAAGGCTAAGACTAATGTGCTTTCAACTGTATTTCTATAATTAGTCTTAGAATGAAAGGGAAATGGAGTATTCAGCAAAGACAAGGATTCCACTCCAACTCTAACGGTATCATTTACCCTTTACTGTTACTCATGTCACTCTCATTGGTATGACCCTTCATTAATATTTATTTTACCATTTGGGAGAAAATGTCATAAGGGCTCTCAAGTTCTCTGTTTTTGGCGCTTAATGCCAAAGGGGGGGAAGGATTAAGCCCAAACCAAAAGGACCGCACCACCATTTCAAAAAATTCACAAATGTTTATTTCAAATGGGATTTGAGTTAGTCTCAAATTGAATTTTCAATTGGTATCTAATTTTCAATTGGTATGTAAAAGTAAGATCTCAATTGGTATCTCATTTGGTATTTCAAAATTGTTTTTCAAATTGGTATCTATTTCAAAACCCTCTTGAAAGCTAAGAGGAGAATTCATTTAGGGGGAGCTTTTATTTAGTCAAAGGAAAAGCATTTGAAATAAGGGGAGGAATTTCAAATCTTAAAATGCTTCTTGAATCATATTCCTATACCTTTGACTATTTGCAAAAGATTTTGAAACGATTTTCCAATAAGATTTGCAAAAACAAACAAGTGGTGCAAATGTGGTCTAAAATGTTAAATTAGAGAAAAGCAATCCATTCATATGCATAAAGCCTTTCATTGGTTTAATTCCAAATAACCTATGCACATCTATCTCAATTGCAAACTAGTTACATTTCTACACTTCATATTTGCTTTGGTTAGTGTTGGCATTAATCACCAAAAGGGGGGAGATTGAAAGGGAAATGGACTTAATCATTTCCTATAATCGATTTTGGTGGTTGACGTCCAACACAAACCAAATGGACTAACTAGTTTGTCTAGATGTCATGTATCTTCGGTGCATAAGGTTCAGCATAAACCAAGAAAGAATTCAAGTTGGGGACTCAATTTTATTTGGAGCAAAAGGGCTTGAATGTGCTGAATTTCGGTGCACCGGACAAGCTGAATCAAACCAGCCACTCTCGGGAATTCCAGGAGGAGCCTCCACTATAATTCACCGGACTGTCCGGTGTGCCACCGGACTGTCCGGTGAGCCAGCGGAGCAACGGCTCCCTGTGCGCCAATGGTCGACTAACACGATGAGCAATGATGAATAGTGCCGTGGCAGAAGTCAGAGCGCAGAAGTCAGAGGTCACCGGACTGTCCGAGGTGGCACCGAACTGTCCGGTGCAGCAAGACGACAAGGCGCTCCAACGGTCAACTGCTCCACACCCTAACGGACGCGTTGACGTGGCGCACACCGGATAGTGAACAGTGATTGTCCGATGGCACACCGGATTGTTCGGTGCGCCCATCGCCAGCAGCCTTTGCTAACGGCTAGGAAGTGGTTGGGGGCTATAAATACCCCCCAACCACCTCATTCATTGGCATCCAAGATTTCAGAAGTTCACATTCAATACAAGAGCTCTAGCATTCACTCCAAAGACACAATTCCAAAGATCAAATCCTCTCCAAGTCCCAAATTCATATCAACCACTTAGTGACTTGAGAGAGAGAGAGTTTTTGTGTTCATTTGCGCTCTTGTCGCTTGGATTGCCTTTCTTCCTTCCTCACTTCTTTTCTAAGTGCTTGTAAAACTAAACAAGAGACACCAAGTGTGTGGTGGTCCTTGCGGGGTCTTAGTGACCCATGTGATTAAGGAAAAGGCTCACTCGGTCTAAGTGACCGTTTGAGAGAGAGGGAAAGGGTTGAAATAGACCCGGCCTTTCTGGCCTCCTCAACGGGGACTAGGTTCTTTGGAACCGAACCTCGGTAAAACAAATCACCGTGTATACTCGCTTTGATTGTCGCTTGATTTGTTTGCCCTCTTTCCTCTCTCTAACGTTTCCTTGCTAGTATTAATTCGAGTTTGCTCCCATACGTCATATGCATCCTTTGAGCAACTCTTAGCAAGAGAAACAATCTTTCGGATTTGAATTTAATTCTAACGCTAACCCCAGCCCTAGTGTGTCTTTAAGTTTATAAATTTCAGGTTTCGCCTATTCACCCCCCCTCTAGGCGACTTTCACCCCGGAGAAAGACAACAAGATTCCACTTCAAAATCTCCAAGAACTCTCATGTCTCACAAGCATGCCATTGGTCTTCAATTGGTCTGCCATTGACTTTCAGTTGGTATCTTTGAGACTACATTCAGTATCATTTACATGTCTTCTCCAATATTTGATTAGACTACATTTCATATCTTATACTTCCCATGTTGCTAAAATGCATATATTGTTGACTCATATTTTGTTACCTAAGCATAAGGGAAGTTAGTCTATTCAAATCATGGCTTGCACCTCTATTTCTCACATGCCTTTTCCTAAGTAGAAGATCTCTGTCAGGGGGAGTTTTTTCTTCATCTCTAAAGGGGGAGAAAAATTCTTTCTAAAGAAGAACACTCATTTAGGGGGAGTAACAATTTAGTTCTTCAACTAGTATTAACTGACAAATCCTTTATGAGGGCAAGTCTTATTTGCTTCCTACATAGTTTTAATGTCTTCCTTTTTGGTGGTTGATGCCAAAGGGGGAGAAGTTTAGGGACCAAAGCAATGAAATTAGTATCAAACACCAAACACCACCAATTTAAAATTTTTATTCTTCAAGTGGTTTTGGTTCTTTGGTCTAAAATAGGAAGTAAGTGAATTATGGAGTTAGGGGGAGGCTTAAGTCCATAATGTCACATTGTGGGGACAATCATGCATCCTAGCAAGTAGATTGCATATTTTTCAATCAAGTTTTATAATATTTGCTTGCTTTGGTTGTGTTGTCATCAATCACCAAAAAGGGGGAGATTGTAAGGAAAATGGACCCCGAGCCATTTGGCTTAATAGATTTTGATGTTTGATGATCAACATAACTTGTGAACTAATGTGTTTGCTAGTGTTTGTGTTTGTAGTTCACAGGATGCTAAAGTTACTTGGACCAAGACATTGAGGAAAGAAACACCTCAAAAAATACATTAAGAAGATCAAGTGAAGTCTAAGAAACAAAGAAGTGTTGCCTGCAGACTTTCTGTGCGAGGAGCACCGGACTGTCCGGTGGCACACCGGAGTGTCCGGTGCCACACGCTGGACTGTCCGGTGCACCAGGAACAGTAGCCCTAATGGCTAGTTCTATATGGCACCGTGGAGGGAAGACCACCGGACAGTCCGATGACCGGACTATCCGATGCATAAAGCCTGCCCGCCAACGGGCACCTGCTCTGACAAACCTAACGGCTAGGCGCAGCAGACAGGGGCACCGGACTATCCGGTGACCCCACCGGACTGTCCGATGCACCACAGAAAGCAGCAGCTTTCCTCCAGTGGCTAGTTTTGTGTTGGGGGCTATAAATACACCCCCAACCGACCATTTCCATGTGTGGGAGCCCAAGAGACATACCAAGGCATATAGTAGACATTATCAAGTGCTCTTACACCCAAGTGCTTAATAGAATCACTCGGTGATTAGCGTAGGTGCTTTGTGAAGTGCTTAGGTTATTTAGACTGCTCTAGCGCTTCCTCTAGGTGAATCCTAGTTAGTTGAGTGAGTTTAGATGAACCACCAAACCCTAATATCTTGCATGATCCATAGTAATTGTACCGAGTGGGGCGAGAGTCTTGCGAGACCGTGAACCCGCATTTGTGTCACGGCCGCCACCGTGTACTGGAGGGAACGAGGCCCGCGGCGTTTTCAGTCGGAAGCTCGATAGTGGAGACGACGGGGAGCGTCCGAGAGGAGCCAGAAGCGGAGAACCACTTGCGCGTGCAGAAGGTCTACGGCTCTCTACGGAGTTACTCGACCAAGGTGCTTGGCCCTCACGCGGGTTTCCCTTTGCGTAGGGGCACTAATGAGGATTAGTCGGGACCTTGCGTGGTTCCGGATACCTCGGTAAAAATACCGGCGCCATCCACGAGAGTTTGCATCTCTACCTTGCTCTTTAAGTTTCCACATTTATATTAAGCATTTAAGTTTCAATCTTGTATTCATACTTACATAGTGTAGATTGAAACTTAGCCTTTGAGGTAGAGATAGCAACACTTACACAAAACCTAGTTTGCACATTCTAGTTTGATTATTTGCATAGGTTTTGCTCCATGGATTTTTTTTTGTGGCCTAGTTTAGTAAAAGTTTTAGAAGACCTAATTCACCCCCTCTTAGGCGTCACTCGTTTCCTACAACGTTGATGTTACATCATGGCCATTTATAGAAAAGATCACAAAGCAAATGCAAATCGATGGGTAAAATTGTTGTGACCATTACTTTACAAAATTGATTGTGTTTGTTTTCATATACATAGAGACTCACCTGTTGTTCTTAAATTATGTTTAGGGTTTCTTGCGGTCTATGGATGGTGAACTATATGGAATATTGGATAGGGTCTTCTCTGTCTGATAACGTAACTCAGGTAGAGGGGTTTCATTTCATAGGAACAATGTTTATTTTGTTCTAATTTATATCACTTGCAGAATGATATAACAAAGTACTCAAGATTAAACACAAAGAAAGGACATCAAGGGACTGACCATCATGCGGATGAAGATGGAGGAAGTTCATATGATGTTGAGATAATCGAGACTCCTTGTGAGTTACCTAAATCGTTAAATGCATCATGCCAGGTTCAACCACTTATATCATCATGTGCTCTGCCCGCTACATTAACATCAACAAACACACAAGAACTGGTGCATTATGCACATATATCATGGAGATAGACGACACTGAATATTTGGAGTAAGTTAATTTTTATTTAATATATTATATGTATGATAAATATTCAGCATCTATGATCTTTCTTTAACTATGAAAACAAATGTTTATTGAAAGGGAAATAGGCTCACACCTTTTCCTAAATGATTTTGGTGGTTGAATTGCCCAACACAAATTATTGGACTAACTAGTTTGCTCTAGATTATAAGTTCTACAGGTGCCAAAGGTTCAACACAAACCAATAAAAAGTCCAAGAAAGGGTTCAAATAAAAAGAGCAAAAGACAACCGAAGGCTGCCCTGGTCTGGCGCACCGGACAGTGTCCGGTGCACCAGGGAGATCAACTCCGAACTTGCCACCTTTAGGTTTCTGGAAATGCCCTCCACTATAATTCACGGACTGTCCGGTGTGGCACCGGACTGTTCGGTGTGCCAAGTGGAGTAACGGCTACAGCGCCAACGGTTGTCTGCAAAAGGTGAACAGTGAGCTACAGTGCACGGACTACGCGCAGAAGTCAGAGCAGGCGCAGATGGCGCACCGGACAGTGAGCAGTGACTGTCCGGTGCACCACCGGACTGTCCGGTGACCCCATTTGTCAGAGCTCCAACGGTCGAACCCTAACGGTTGGGTGACGTGGCTGGCGCACCGAACTGTCTGGTGCGCCCTTCGACAACAGCCTTCCCCAACGGCCACTTTGGTGTTGGGGCTATAAATACCCCCCCCCAACCACCACACTTCAAGGCATCCAAGTTTTCAGCCAACACATTCAATACAAGAGCTAGTGCATTCAATACAAGATACACTTAGAGTGAATCAAAATCTCTCCAAGTCCCAATTCCACTCAAAGCAATAGTGAGTAGAAGAGAGAGTTTTTCCGTGTTCTTTTGAGCTCTTGCGCTTGGATCGCTTTTCTTCTTCCCCATTTCTTGTTTCCAAGATCTTTGTAAACAAAGCAAGAGATACCAATTGTGTGGTGGTCCTTGTGGGGACTAAGTGTCCCAATTGATTGAGAAGAGAAGCTCACTCGGTCTAAGTGACCGTTTGAGAGAGGGAAAGGGTTGAAAGAGACCCGGTCTTTGTGACCACCTCAACGGGGAGTAGGTTTGCAAGAACCGAACCTTGGCAAAACAAATCAACGTGTCATCCGCTTTCATTTGCTTGTGATTTGTTTTCGCTCTCTCTTTCGGACTCGATTATATTTCTAACGCTAACCCCGGCTCGTAGTTGTGCTTAAACTTTATAAATTTCAGATTTGCCTATTCACCCCCCTCAAGGCGACTTTCAATTGGTATCAAAGCCCGGTACTTCATTAGAGCCTAACCGCTCGAAGAGATGTCGGGAGCTCACGCCAAGAAGGAGATGGTGACCGGCGAGAAGCCCGCCACAAGCCACGAGAAAGCTCCATCGGGAGAATCCGGCAACAAGAAGAGGGAGGAATCACCTCCCCGCGTCAAGTTGCACTGGAGTGGCGACAAGAAGAAGGAAATGAAGAAAGTGGTCTACTACGAGACCGATTCTTCGTCGCCTTCCACCTCTGGCTCCGACACGCCGTCCATCACTTCTAAGCGCCATGAGCACAAGAAGTTTAGTAAGATCCCCTTACGCTATCCACGCATTTCCAAACGCACTCCTTTACTTTCCGTCCCATTAGGCAAAACACCGGTTTTTTACGGTGAAGACTATTGTATGTGGAGTGATAAAATGAGGCACCATCTAACCTCACTCCACGCTAGCATTTGGGACATTGTTGAGTTTGGTGTGCAGGAACCATCCGTGGGGGATGAAGTCTATGACTCGAACGAGGTAGCCCAAATCCGGTACTTCAACTCCCAAGCCACTACTATACTCCTCGCCTCTCTAAGTCGAGAGGAGTATAATAAGGTGCAAGGGTTGAAGAGTGCCAAAGAAATTTGGTACATGCTCAAGACCGCGCACGAAGGAGATGAGATGACCAAGATCACCAAGCGGGAAACGATCGAGAGGGAGCTCGGTCGCTTCATGCTTCATCAAGGGGAGGAGCCACAAGCGATGTACAACCGGCTCAAGACCTTGGTAAACCAAGTGCGCAACCTCGGGAGCACCAAATGGGATGACCATGAAATGGTCAAGGTTATTCTTAGATCACTCATTTTTCTTAACCCTACTCAAGTTCAATTAATTTGTGGTGATCCTAGATATAAACTAATGTCCCCCGAGGAAGTGATATGAAAGTTTGTGAGCTTTGAATTGATGATCAAAGGCTCCAAACAAATCATTGAGCGAGGCGCCACCTCCACACCTGAGGTGCAACCCGTCGCATTAAAAGCGATGGAGGAGAAGAAAGAAGAGTCTACATCAAGTAGGCTCCCCATCGACGCCTCCAAGCTCGACAATGAGGAGATGGCTTTAATCATCAAAAGCTTTCATCAAATCCTCAAGCAAAGGAGGGGGAAGGACTACAAGCCCCGCTCCAAGAAAGTTTGCTACAAGTGTGGTAAGCCCGGTCATTTTATTGCAAAATGTCCATTATCTAGTGATAGTGACAGGGGGCGACGACAAGAAGGGAAAGAGGAGGGAAAAGAAGAAATACTACAAGAAGAAGGGCGGTGATGCCCATGTTTGCCGGGAGTGGGACTCCGATGAGAGCTCCACCGACTCCTCCTCCGACGAGGACGCCACAAACATCACCGTCAACAAAGGACTCCTCTTCCCCAATGTCGGCCACAAGTGCCTCATGGCAAAGGACGGCAAAAAGAAGGTAAAATCTAGAGCCTCCACTAAATATGCAACATCTAGTGACGAGGAGAACTCTAGTGATGATGAGGATAATTTGCTTGCCCTTTTTGCCAACCTCAACATGCAACAAAAAGAAAAGTTAAATGAATTGATAGGTGCTATTCATGAGAAGGATGAACTCTTGGATAGCCAAGAGGACTTCCTTATTAAAGAGAACAAGAAGCATGTTAAGGTTAAAAATGCTTACGCTCAGGAAGTAGAAAAATGTGAAAAATTAACTAGTGAGTTAAGCACTTGCCATGATACTATTTCCAATCTTAGAAATGAGAATGCTAAATTAATTGCTAAGGTTGAGAATTTAAATGTTTGTGATGATTCTCTTGTCAAACTTAGAAATGATAATGCTAATTTAATTGCTAAGGTTGACAAGTTGAATGAATCCATTGCTAGCCTTAAGATAGAAAATGATAAATTGATTGCTAAGGCTAAAAATTTAAATGTTTGCAATGATATTGTTTCCAATCTTAGAAATGAAAATGCCATGTTATATGCTAAGATTGATGAATTAAATGTTTGCAAACCCTCTACATCTACCATTGAGCATGTTACTATTTATACTAGATGTAGAGATATTAATGTTGATGCTATTCATGATCACCTAGCTTTAATTAAACAACAAAATGATCACATAGCTCAACTTAGTGCTAAGATTAATGAGCATTACTTAGAAAATGAAAAATTTAAATTTGCTAGAAGCATGCTCTATAGTGGGAGACGCCCAGGCATTAAGGATGGCATTGGCTTCCAACAGGGAGACAATGTCAAGCTCAATGCCCCTAAGAAATTGTCTAACTTTGTTAAGGGCAAATCTCCCATGGCTCAGGATAACGAGGGTTACATTTTATATCCTGTTGGTTATCTTGAGCACAAAATTAGGAGAATTCACTCTAGGAAGTCTCACTCTGGCTCTCATCATGCTTTTATGTATAAGAGTGAGGCATCTAGTTCTAGGCAATCCACTCATGCTAAATTGCCTAAAAAGAAATCTCCTATATCATCAAATGAACCTAATATTTCATTTAAGACTTTTGATGCTTCTTATATGCTCACAAACAAATCAGGCAAAATAGTTGCCAAGTATGTTGGGGGCAAACACAAGGGGTCAAAGACTTGTGTTTGGGTACCCAAGGTGCTTGTTTCTAATGTCAAAGGACCCAAGACCGTTTGGGTACCTAAGAACAAGGCCTAAATTTGTTTTTTAGGTTTATGCATCCGGGGGCTCAAGTTGGATAATTGATAGCGGGTGCACAAACCACATGACTGGGGAGAAAAGTATGTTCTCCTCCTATGAGAAAAACCATGATCCCCAAAGAGCTATCACATTCGAGGATGGAAATCAAGGTTTGGTCAAAGGACTTGGTAAAATTGCTATATCACCTGACCATTCTATTTCCAATGTTTTTCTTGTAGATTCTTTAGATTACAACTTGCTTTCTGTTTCTCAATTATGCAAAATGGGCTACAACTGTCTATTTACTGATATAGGTGTTACTGTCTTTAGAAGAAGTGATGACTCAATAGCATTTAAGGGAGTGTTAGAGGGTCGGCTATACTTAGTTGATTTTAATAGAGCTGAACTCGACACTTGCTTAATTGCTAAGACTAACATGGGTTGGCTCTGGCATCGCCGACTAGCCGACGTTGGGATGAAGAATCTTCATAAGCTTCTAAAGGGAGAGCACATTTTGGGACTAACAAATGTTCATTTTGAGAAAGACAGGATTTGTAGCGCATGTCAAGCAGGGAAGCAAGTTGGTGTACATCATCCACACAAGAACATCATGACGACCGACAGGCCGCTTGAGCTACTCCACATGGATCTATTCGGCCCGATCGCTTACATAAGCATCGGCGGGAGTAAGTATTGTCTTGTTATTGTGGATGACTATTCTCGCTTCACTTGGGTGTTCTTTTTGCAGGAAAAATCACAAACCCAAGAGACCTTAAAGGGATTCTTGAGACGCGCTCAAAATGAGTTTAGCTTAAGGATAAAAAAGATTAGAAGCGACAATGGGACGGAGTTCAAGAACTCTCAAATTGAAGGTTTTCTTGAGGACGAGGGCATCAAACATGAGTTCTCTTCTCCCTACACACCTCAACAAAATGGTGTAGTGGAGAGGAAGAATAGAACTCTACTTAACATGGTGAGGACCATGCTTGATGAGTACAAGACTTCGGACTGGTTTTGGGCGGAAGCAATCAATACCACTTACTACACCATCAATCGTCTCTACCTTCACCGAATCCTCAAGAAGACATCATATGAACTCCTAACCGGTAAAAAGCCCAATGTTTCATATTTTAGAGTCTTTGGTAGCAAATGCTTTATTCTTGTTAAAAGAGGTAGAAAATCTAAATTTGCTCCTAAGGTTGTAGAAGGCTTTTTACTAGGATATGATTCAAACACAAGGGCATATAGAGTCTTTAACAAGTCCACTGGACTAGTTGAAGTTTCTTGTGACATTGTGTTTGATGAGACTAACGGCTCTCAAGTAGAGCAAGTTGATCTTGATGAGCTAGATGATGAAGAGGCTCCATGTGTCGCGCTAAGGAACATGTCCATTGAGGATGTGTATCCTAAGGAATCCAAAGAGCCTCCACATGCATAAGATCAACCATCTTCCTCCATGCAAGCATCTCCACCAACCCAAGATGAGGATCAAGCTCAAGATGATGAAAATGAAGATCAAGAGGATCCACCTCAAGAGGAGGACAATGATAAGGGGGAGATGCTAATGATCAAGACAAGGAAGATGATGAGGGTCCAAGACCGCCACACCCAAGAGTCCACCAAGCAATACAACGAGATCACCCTGTGAACTCCATTCTCGGTGACATTCATAAGGGGGTAACCACTCGATCTCGTGTTGCTCATTTCTGTGAACATTACTCTTTTGTGTCTTCTATTGAGCCATACAGGGTGGAAGACGCATTAAGAGATTCGGATTGGGTGTTGGCAATGCAAGAGGAACTCAACAACTTCACGAGGAATGAGGTATGGCATTTAGTTCCACGTCCTAATCAAAATATTATAGGAACCAAGTGGGTCTTCCGCAACAAGCAAGATGAGAATGGTGTGGTGACAAGGAACAAAGCCCGACTTGTGGTTAAGGGATATTCACAAGTCAAAGGCTTGGATTTAGGTGAAACCTATGCACCCGTAGCTAGGCTTGAGTCAATTCGTATATTACTTGCCTATGCTACTTACCATGGCTTTAAGCTTTACCAAATGGACGTGAAAAGTGTCTTCCTCAATGGACCAATCAAGGAAGAAGTCTATGTTGAGCAACCTTCCAGCTTTGAAGATAGTGAGTACCCTAACCATGTTTATAAACTCTCTAAGGTGCTTTATGGGCTCAAGCAAGCTCCAAGAGCATGGTATGAATGCCTAAGAGATTTTCTTATCGCTAATGGCTTCAAAGTCAAAAAAGACGATCCTACTCTCTTTACTAAAACTATTGCAAATGATTTGTTTGTATGCCAAATTTATGTTGATGATATCATAATTGGGTCTACTAACGAATCTACTTGTGAAGAGTTTAGTAGGATAATGGTTCAAAAATTCGAGATGTCTATGATGGGGGAGTTGAAGTACTTCTTAGGATTTCAAGTGAAGCAACTCCGAGAGGGCACCTTCATAAGCCAAATGAAGTACATTCAAGACATACTCACCAAGTTTGGGATGAATGATTCCAAGCCCATCAAGACACCCATGGGAACCAATGGGCATCTCGACCTCGACACGGGAGGTAAATCCGTAGATCAAAAGGTATACCGGTCGATGATAGGATCTTTACTCTATTTATGTGCATCTCGACCGGATATGATGCTTTCCGTATGCATGTGTGCAAGATTCCAAGCCGATCCTAAGGAAGTTCACCTTAGGGCCATGCAAAGAATCTTGAGATATTTAGTTCATACACCTAAGTTTGGTCTTTGGTACCCCAGGGGATCCACTTTTGATTTAATAGGTTACTCAGATGCTGATTGGGCAGGGTGTAAGATTGATAGAAAGAGCACATCAGGGACTTGTCAGTTCTTGGGAAGATCCCTGGTGTCTTGGGCTTCAAAGAAACAGAACTCAGTAGCTCTTTCTACCGCCGAAGCCGAGTACATTGTCGCAGGCCATTATTGCGCGCAATTGCTTTGGATGAGGCAAACCCTTAGGGACTATGGTTACAAATTAACCAAAGTTCCTCTCCTATGTGATAATGAGAGTGCAATCTGCATGGTGGATAATCCCGTTGAGCACAGCCGCACTAAGCACATAGCCATTCGGTATCACTTTTTGAGGGATCACCAACAACGGGGGGATATCGAGATTGCTTATGTTAGCACCAAAGAACAATTAGCCGATATCTTTACCAAGCCATTAGATGAGAAAACTTTTACCAAACTTAGACATGAGCTAAATATTCTTGATTCTAGGAATTTTGATTGATTTGCACACATAGCTCATTTATGTACCTTTGATCATCTCTCTTTCATGTGCTATGACTAATGTGTTTTTCAAGTGTATTTCATGCTAAGTCATAGATTGAAAGGGAAATGGAGTCTTTGGCGAAGACAAGGCTTCCACTCTACTCCATCGAATTATTCATCCTTCGCCGTCACTCCGCACCGCTCTCCAATTGGGTATAATCTTCACTCATATATTGTTTGCCAAAGGGGGAGAGAAAGTAAAAGGGCTTATATTTCACTCACAAGTATCCGTTTTTGGCGATTCATGCCAAAGGGGGAGAAAATATTAGCCCAAAGCAAAAGGACTGCACCACCACCAATTTCAAAAAAAATGTAGTCTTTCACTTTGCATTAAAAGAAGTTTTCAATTGGTATCTTATTTGTGATATAATTTCAAATTGGTATGACCTCTTTCAAAATTAATATCTAAAACCCTCTTGAACACTAAGAGGAGAATTTCATTGAGGGGGAGTTTTGTTTAGTCAAAGGAAAAGCATTTGAAACAGGGGGAGAAAATTTCAAATCTTGAAAATGCTTCTCAAAATCTTATTCATATACCTTTGACTATTTGCAAAAGACTTTGAAAAAGAATTTCCAAAATATTTGCAAAAACAAAACAAGTGGTGCAAGCGTGGTCCAAAATGTTAAAATAAACAAAGCAATCCATGCATATCCTATGAATGTATAAATTGGTTTAATTCCAAGTAACCTTTGCACTTACCTTATGCAAACTAGTTCAATTCTGCACTTATATATTTGCTTTGGTTTGTGTTGGCATCAATCACCAAAAAGAGGGAGATCGAAAGGGAAATAGGCTCACACCTTTTCCTAAATGATTTTGGTGGTTGAATTGCCCAACACAAATTATTGGACTAACTAGTTTGCTCTAGATTATAAGTTCTACAGGTGCCAAAGGTTCAACACAAACCAATAAAAAGGCCAAGAAAGGGTTCAAATAAAAAGAGCAAAAGACAACCGAAGGCTGCCCTGGTCTGGCGCACCGGACTGTCCGGTGTGCCATCGGACAGTGTCCGGTGCACCAGGGAGATCAACTCCGAACTTGCCACCTTCGGGTTTCTGGAAATGCCCTCCGCTATAATTCACCGGACAGTCCGGTGTGGCACCGGACTGTCCGGTGTGCCAAGCGGAGTAACGGCTACAGCGCCAATGGTTGTTTGCAAAAGGTGAACAGTGAGCTACAGTGCACGGACTGCGCGCGCAGAAGTCAGAGCAGACGTAGATGGCGCACCGGACAGTGAACAGTGACTGTCCGGTGACCCCACTTGTCAGAGCTCCAACGGTCGAACCCTAACGGTTGGGTGACGTGGCTGGCGCACCGGACAGTATCCGGTGGCGCACCGGACTGTCCGGTGCGCCCTTCGACAGCAGCCTTCCTCAACGACCACTTTGGTGGTTGGGGCTATAAATACCCCCCAGCCACCGCACTTCAAGGCATCCAAGTTTTCAGCCAACACATTCAATACAAGAGCTAGTGCATTCAATACAAGATACAATTAGAGTGAATCAAAATCTCTCCAAGTCCCAATTCCACTCAAAGCAATAGTGACTAGAAGAGAGAGTTTTCCGTGTTCTTTTGAGCTCTTGCGCTTGGATCGCTTTTCTTCTTCCCCATTTCTTGTTTCCAAGATCTTTGTAATCAAAGCAAGAGACACCAATTGTGTGGTGGTCCTTGTGGGGACTAAGTGTCCCAATTGATTGAGAAGAGAAGCTCACTCGGTCTAAGTGACTGTTTGAGAGACGGAAAGGGTTGAAAGAGACCCGGTCTTTGTGACCACCTCAACGGGGAGTAGGTTTGTAAGAACCGAACCTCGGCAAAACAAATCAACATGTCATCCGCTTTCATTTGCTTGTGATTTGTTTTCGCCCTCTCTTTCGGACTCGATTATATTTCTAACGCTAACCCCGGCTTGTAGTTGTGCTTAAACTTTATAAATTTCAGATTTGCCTATTCACCCCCTCTCTAGGCGACTTTCATTTATTTAATAGGAAACATTGGATTCAGAGAACCAAGCCTTATCCAATTTATTTAAGTCTTCAAAAGCTTAAAAGTATATTGGATGTAAATAAACTGATGGATAAGGATTGCTTCAACATAGCTGTTTTCGGATGATCGCATGCAGTGATGCCTTGTTCTTGTTGGAAAACTTATACCACTACATGGACCTACAGTCTTGTGTATGTTGATTAGTGATTAATTTGTTTCCATATAAATATGATCATTATATCACTATATGTTACTGAAATGACAATAAACAGTCCATATCTAATTATGGTCAAGACCCTCGCCTTCGTGCAAAGCTAGATACCAATGTATTGGCAAATTTATTTGAATGTTGGCTTGACATGGAGTATAATACTTTAGATTGCAGCCAAGTAAGCTATACTCCTTTTGTTTAACTTACATATTCTATTGCCCTTTTGTTTCTTGGGTCACTTCAGTTTATATGTATTTAACATGAACACCAGAAGCATCTATATAATGGACTCCATGCCTCTACCATCATGGTTTAAAGGGTAACGATCCAAGCATGCATTATATTCATAAAACACACAGTATTGCCATAATATGAATGCCACCATGGAATTGGCCAATCATGCATGGAAGGACTATATTTATATGTGGCGTCGTATAGTACCATCATGGGTTCCAAAAACATTAAACTGGTAATTTCTTATACCTTGAAGACAACTAAATAAATTTGGCTATATATATGTAAGAATGAGTTATTTTAATTTGTAGGGATTTGTCAGGCTTTCTTGTTATCACCTAAATAGCGTCGAACAGTCTGTCGGTAAAGAGTTTTGGCGACAGACAATGTGTGTCGGCGAAAGTCCTGTCGGCAAAAAGATTTACCGGTAGACATTGATCTACCGACATACTATCTGTCGGTAATGTTTATGTTTTTGCCGACAGACATATCTTTGCCGTCGGACAGACTATAGCCGACATATTTTTGTGTCGACGCCTTGTGTGTCGCTAAAAGTCTATATGCCGACAGATTGTCTGATGTTATTTCCTATGTGCAGCCAAAAAAAGAATACATGCATACAAATATATGCTAATGAAACAAATAATAAACTAATTATGATGCACATTGTAGGACAAGTTGAATAATATGTAGCTCAGAATATATGAAATTTGATTACTAAAAGAATTGCAGGACAACTTGAATAATATGTAGCCCAGAATATATGTTTGGATTCCAACATATATTTGTTTAGAACATGTTTTCTGTGATGAACATATAAAAATAATAGCATACATGTTTCCTAAATTTTGAAGTGATCTTTCAGTTCTATTACATGCAAAAGTATATAGATTCATCTAGCAAACTAAATTCTCTCCATCGCCTAGGTGTTACGCCAACAGCTACCATGCATGTGAGTAATTATTTTTTCACACTTTAAGCAATCTGATCCTTGCTTCCAACTCCTCTTCCTACAAAATATTTTGATAATATGTCAATTACTATCAGCAGGTCCATATATAAACTCCCAACAGAAAATATAAACTGAAAGTACAATAAAGGTTTATTAATACATATATTTATGTACTGAATGCACATGATTACAAAGAAATAGAACATGAATCACATCTCTCTTCATTAAATTATATATCATGTCATCCTACTTGCCTATGTGATATGTTATTTAATGAGAACGAAACTATTATGAAATACTCACACATAATGGCCTTATCACGAAAAAGAAAAAGGAAGGAAAAAAGTACTTGCGATTGCACGATGAAAAAAAAGAAAAGAGAAGACAGATGAGCTGCCCTGCCCTGACCCCCGTGAGGCATATGCATTCCTTGCACCAACCAATGGAGCCTAAAGGAATTGAAGGCGACTGGAGCTATGGCCCTTGAACGCGACTGAACCAACGGACAGCTGGTTAATTGCAGCTTCGCTTCCCTTCGACGTCAGCTCACCACTCACCAGTTTGAGCAGCTCAGTTTCAAACAGCAACAACAATCACATGTTTCATAATTCATAGAATACAGAGAATGATCCATTGCAAACACAATTACATATTAGAGACAAGAATTGTCTACAAAATCAGAGAATGATTCAGATGCACAGTTATGCAATAGTACCATTCACTCTGTTTTTAATCCATCTCTACACTTATACACAACTATAAATGAAGAAAATATTTACCTGCCACTGCTGTAGAACCTTGGGTCAGTGTTGATTTTTTGTTACGACTCATCTAAAAATACAGAACATTAGAAGTTTGTTCTATTAATTACATAAATAAAATACAAGGTTGTAGTATTACCTTGTTCGTTGGCCATGCAACAGGCATAAAAAGTGCATCCCCCATACTCTCTACACCTAAGTATGGTCGTGGTAGAGTACTTTCCCTTTTTAGCACACGAGTCACAAAAACCTGTGTAAACTCCCTTCCAAGAGGAACATCTCCAACCTTAGTGGTTGGGTCGGTTGAGATAATATTTGCTATTGCAACAGGAACTTTTGATCTCATCATAGAATATAATATGACTTCTTTACCAACCTAATAAAATATGCGAAGTAAGATTACAAAGTTCAAATAATAAAACATAAATATGAAGTGATAGATGAGAAATTACATGATTATCATATGCATTTTGAGGTGATCCATGATTTCTTTGAGGTACCATTGTTGCAATATCTCGCCTGTGACTTTGCTCTTCAATAGTATTAACATCTTCACGATTCCTTGGACGGCCCATAGTGCTTGCAACTCGCCTAGTAAGCTGCAAGTCATTTTCAACCATATTTTGTGAATAGTCATTACCATTGTAATCATGTGCCACCTCATCTGACCAATGCACCCTTGAGTTCTAAAGAAAAAAAAAGGGAAAAAGTGTTAGTGAGATAAAGGAAACAAGCCTAATTAACAGGATAGACGGCGAACTGCTTGATATATGCTACACTGGCTAAACATATGCAATATTATATCACCTGTCGAGAATTAGACCCATGTTGTGATGGGCTTTCTATATGTTGCACCCCTTGAGCTGCTACCATCATTTGATAAATTTGATCCATTTTTTCTTTCATTTGATTCATATCCTGTCTTAAGGCTTTAACCTCTTGCTCAGACTGACTGCGAGCTTGCAATGCCATTTGAAGCTTTGTTGATATTTTCATTTGAGTTCCAGGGGTGCCTACACCTTGTGGAGTTGGTCCTAAGCCTAAACCACAAATACGACCTCTTGGTTCTTTCTCTCCAAAAACATGTGCATATAAATCAACATCTTCAATACTTATGTCCTTCAGTTCTGGGTTCTTAGCAACAACTTCTTCAAATTTATTCTTAAGAGGACCACACATATATTATCCTTTGTTAACTTATATTTTAATTATTACATAAATCAAAAATATGTGTGTACTCACAATGAATATTTCTGCTCCAGGTAGAGGCACAATATCCCCTTCTTTGTTCTTACGCGTGTCTGTTCTAACATATATTTCATCTCTTCTCGCAGGGCGTCCTTGTTGCTCGGCCTACAAGAAAAAATGATTTGGTCCAGTAATTGACTAGATTTTTCATAAATTAAACTAATGATCATACAAACTAGTGATTATATTTTTTTACCAGTTCATGCCCCACACGAGCATAACTCTTGCTGCCAGCTGCATGCGACATAGTCAGCTTTGAACGGTTATCTTTACCTCTGTTTGTACGAACCTACAACATAAATAAGTTTAATGAAGGTTTATGTATCAAAAAAGCAATTCAAAACAAATCAGCAAGTACCTCGGCTTCTGGAGACATCCAATAAGTTATCAACCACTCCCAATCAGATTCTTTCACCCTTTCATCCCTTTTAGCAATAAGCTCTTCAAAACTCAATGTTTCATCAAAATATTTGTTCTTTAGGTCAGCCTTAAACTCTCTCCACTTTTTTGCTGCAGATGTTATAACATAATCTATACCAGATTCATCCACTTCATAGTATTCCTGTTTCAACAAAAAATGTAGTTGATTACCAAATCTACTGACAATAGGCTAAGCCAAATTATCTCACTAAATCAGATTACCTTCACTTTTGTCCATAACTCAAACTTCTTTTTAGAATCAACTAGTCACCAATCCTCACAAGAAACCGGGATATTTTTCCTCGCCAAAGTTCCTATGAAATTACCAAACTCTTTGTTGTTCCTACCAACTGGTTGTCCATATTCATTAAGGGTAATGCAGATTTTAGGCCACCACTACTTAAATATATGTTCTTCTTCAAGGTTGGGCCCCTTCCTTTCCTTATATTTTGATGCCCAATAGGTTGCTCTGCTTATTACAGGAGATAAAACAGATGAAAACATTTCTTGATAACTATTTTCAAAATTGCTACAATAAATTTAAAGTTTGTTTGATTTTTACCTTCATCATTCATGGGATTTTCAGATTCTTCATAACTATTTTCATAAGTACTATCCTCATGGTTATCATCAACAATATCCCTTTCAGTCCTTGATCGCAAAGTAGGAGCATTAGTTGAAGCTGCTAATGTCCTTGTCTACACTCAAAGAAATGAAAACATTACTAATAATGAGGAGTACATGTCCGAGTAATAATGAGAGAATCAATAGATCTAGCATGTGAAATTGTATGTGTCGGACTGTAGCAGCTCTGTTCATGTGGATCACTAGAAAATGCCAGAAAATGGAACTGTCGAGTACATGCCAGAAAATACTAGAAAATGGAACTGTCGGACAATTAGTAATGTCGGACTATAGCAACTATGTTAATATGGAACTGTCGAGTACATGCCAGAAAATACTAGAAAATGCGAAATTGTATTTCTGGAGCACAGGTAACCTTTAACATTTTCTTACTGTTTGAATTTTAGCATGCTGTTTGAACTGTAGTGTTCATGTCGGACAATCTAGCATGCTATTTTTTCCCACACTTGCTCTGTTCAAAGTCGTTCCCAGTAGCAGCTTTGAACTGTAGCAGCTTTGTTAACAGAGCTGTTTGAACTGTACGAGCTCTGTTAATATATTTCCCACTCTAGCATGATGTGATATATAATGCATAATAGAATAAAATTAAAAACGCTAGTATGCATCCTATTGGCTCGATGTTTACAAATACTCTTACTGGCTGGATGTTTAGCCAGTATGCATTCTATAACTACTGATGGACATGAATAACAACTCATTTTTAGCAAAAATATTTTCAAATACTAAGCGCGCAAAGACCCTTCTGCTAGATCAAGTCTTTCTTTTTCTAAAAGACAAACTTAACATCAAAATTCAAAACTAATGGGAGATGTGACATGTCAGTTGCCTGATATGATATAAGCCAGAAAGTTGAGCTACCTCAGTTGGTCAAGGATGTGGATGTAAGCCAGAAAGCTCTGAGTTTGAGTGCCTATTTTCTTCTTATGAAATGCCACCTAGTTCCTCATAAGTTGGTCTAGTTTTTTATACGCCAGGTTCTTATGAGAAGTTGGACTAACCCATGCATACAGTGGGCAAGATTAGGTGGAATCTCAATAGACATTGTTTCAAATCAAATATAGAAATGCAAGTAAAGAGACAGGTGGACAAAAAACTGAAACCAAAGATTCTCATTTAACCTTCCACATATTTGGATGGTGACCATCAAATTGTGGGAAATTGAGGTTTGGAAAGGAAACAACCAGATGATGTGAGTATGGAGGCAAAACTACAGAGAAGCATGCAACAAAGTGATCTTCAATGGGAACCCCCTTCAGAGGGTTAGTCTAATTGACTTGAATACTTTTCCAGTATGCCTGAGTTCCACTTTGAAATATATTAACTTGTTGGTTTTGGAAACTCTATAACTGTACTATTAAATTAAATGTAAAAAACATGAACTTATTAAATAGGGAAATATATTAACCTTGTGTTTCTTATTGGCTCGATGTGATCCATTTGCTTCTTCATTAACCATAGTACTAGGTACATGGAGATTAAGAGATCTCATCCTCTTCACATTTTCTTTTATGTTGGCAGCCCTTTGTAGTTCATATTCATTGACCTCCGTTTCTTTACCCATTCCTCTTCCTCTTACAAACTTTCCTCCTGAATCAAGACATAAAGAGATTACAATCACGACAAAGAGATTACAACGTAAAATGAAACATTTTTGCGTAAACAAATATAAACATATCTTACTTGCTAGGTTGGTTTTCAGCAATCATTATTCCATCTATATCAGTCCTAACACAACTACCACCAATAGATACATTAACTTGTGTGTTTGCATCCAAATTTGGCAAGAAAGAACCTATTTTTGTACTATTGTCTAGCCTTTCTTCCATATCATACATGTCACGTTGTTTTGACTTTAAAATAGCAAACCAATTAGCATCAATAGGATCTTGCACATAGTAAACTTGAGTTGCCTGAGATGCAAAAATAAATGGCTCATCTAATTCCTTGTCACCGGTATTGAATAAATGCTTGAAGTTGACCATTGTCACCCCAAACTTGTTTATTTTGACCCATTTGTCTCGTACTCGGTTATCAATGCAATCACATTTGAACAATACTATTTTTCCCTGGTGATGCTAGTTCAGCTCAAGAATGTCTTTTATAACACCATAATAAGTTTTGCTCATTGATATTGGGTTATTATTGTTTGTCCCGCGAAAGGGCCTCTAGCCTAGTGGTTGAGGACTTCCGAGTAGCACCTCCAAGTCCTGGGTTCGATTCCCCTCGGGAGCGAATTTTCAGGCTTGGTTAAAAAAATCCCCTCGTTGTGCCCCATCCGCTCTCGGGTTACGATGTCCTGTGCGCCACCATCCGGTTGGGCCGTTGCAGAGTGGACAGTTGACGCCGACCCGTTAGTGATGGGGGGCCAGGGTTCGGGGATTTTCTCGGTCGGGACCATTGTTTCGGTCTCTTCTTAATATAATACCGGGAGGGCGGTCTTTCCCTCCCCGGCCGAGTTTTTATTGTTTGTCCCATCAAAACTTGCTGCATGTGCAACTAGGGCTACACCACTACACTGCACTGACCTACCCACATCATAAGAATGTGTATGGAAATTTATCCCATTTATAGTATAACTGTCATAAGAATGTGCAACCATGTTAGGCTCCTTAGCTAATATTGTTATCTCCTCAGGTAATTCTTCACCCATTGTTTCCACCTGATGATATTGAAGATTGTTATTGCACTAAAAAATAATGTGGAACTATATTCTATATAAACATTTTCCTAGATACTTACGTGTGACTTAAACCACTCATGAAAAGTCTCATAGTGTAAACGACTGATTGCTCTTTGATTTTGATGACCAGCAGAGTAAAGGTATTCTATATGTTTACTAAACAAACATTATAATTTAGTAATCATGAAATAAATGGATGATACTGATTATAACATATAATGGTTAACTTACTTCAAGTAAGGCTCTATATGGTCATAGTTGAACAAGACATATCTATGTGCTTGAAGCCATGTTTTGGGGTCTAATGTGACACTATGCTTACCAACCAATCCTCGACCTATGTTATGGAAGAAAGGGGTGGTATTGATTAAATCAACATCGAAGCCATCATCATTTCTTTTTTCCGGTTAAATCTAGTTTCACCATGTAAATAGCGAGAACAGAATGTGAGACTCTCATCAAATAGATAACTTTCTGCAATTGACCCCTCTAGGTGACTCCTAGTGCGAACATGGCCCTTACATCTCATTAAAAACCTATACAGGAAAATGGCATATATGTTAAACCTTCCTTTGAGTAAAACTAAGTTTAATTTATTGCTAAAATATATTAAAATTTACCTCTCCACTGGGTACATATTACGAAATTGAACAGGGCCAGCAATTCTGACTTGAGTAGGGAGATGAACCATTAAGTGTACCATAATATCAAAAAAGGATGGCAGGAATATAGTCTCAAGAATGCTTATAGTCTCAGCTATTTCTGACTCTAGCTTATGCATATCGCTTATACGAATAACTCGCGAATAGATTTGCTTGAAAAAATTGCTCACACGAATCAACGCAGCACTAACTATTTCTGGTAAAATCCTTCCCACAGCAAGTGGGAGTAAATACTGTAATAGAACATGGTTATCATGGCTCTTTAGCCCAACAAGCTTCTTCTCCTTCACATCCACATTGTTTCTTATATCTGATGCATATCCATCTGGAAATTTTACTCCTTTTAGTACCTCACAAAATAATGTCTTCTCAGACGCACTCATTGTATATGATGCTGGTGGTAAATATAACTTGTCACCCACTGGAATAGGATGAAGCTCAGTTCGAATGCCTAGGGACTGAAGATCCAAACGATATTTCAAGTTATCCTTGGACTTCCGTTGAATGCCTAGGAGGGTGTTGACAATGTTATCACACACATTCTTCTCGATATGCATGACATCTAAATTATGTCGTAACATTAAATCCTTCCAATATGGAAGCCTAAAAAATAGACCTCCTTTTCCATATGGTAGTAGGCTCCCCTTCCTTCTTTTTTGCTTTCTTTTTATGTTGGCAACCTTTCCCATGCACTGTGTGCATATTCTCTGTTTGCAATAAAACTTCCTCTCCAGAAAGTGGTGTAGGCGCTGGCCTATCCTCAACTTTACCATCAAACGAATCTAGATCAAATCTATATGGATGGTTTGGGCCCAGGAATCTACGGTGACCCATATATGAGTGGCATTCAATACATGCTACTTCACCTGATGTACTACATGCTGCAATGTACCCTAGGCTTGGATAATCAGATATGGTCCATATTATTGCAGCACGCAATTGAAAATACTCATGCTTTGAAGAATCATAAGTTCTTACCCCTTCAACAAACATATCTAGCAGATCATCAATTAGTGGCTGAAAATAAATATCTATATCACTACCAGGAGATCTATGGCCTGGAATCAACAATGAGATAATGAAATTTGTTTGCTTCATACACAACCATGGTGCAAAGTTATATGGGATGAGAATAATAGGCCAAATGCTATAGCTAACATTCATGGACATAAACGGATTAAAACCATCTGTAGCTAAAGCAAGTCTAATGTTGCGACTACCAAAAGCAAACACTTGATGTTTTTGGTCAAAATCCTTCCAGAGAGGTGAATCTGCAGGATGCCTTAGTAATCCATCTTGTATACGCTCCTCATCATGCCACCTCATGTCACTTGCTATCTTAGATGACAGAAATAACCTCTGAAGCCTTCTTTTTATTGGAAAATAACAAAGAACTTTGCATGGAACCTTGTGTACACGTTTTCCATTTAAACTTATCCTTTTTATTTCCAGTGTGACCTTTCACATGTGGGACATGCATCATACTTAGCATACTCCTTCCTAAACAAAATACAATCATTTTCACATGCATCAATTTTGATATACCCGAGTCCTAGACACTTAATTACTTTCTTTGCTTCATTGAAATTTTTTGGCAATGCCAAGCCATCAGGGAAAGCCTCCATTAGTAGATCTAGTAGCATATCAAAACTTTTATCTGTCCACCCTCCAAGCAATTTCAAGTGAAGAATTCTTATTAAGAAATGCAACTTTGAGAATTTCTTACACCCTGGGTATAGCTCTTGGGTATTATCTATCGCTAACTGATTGATGGCTTCTAAATCTACATCAGTTTCATATAAACCATCAGATACTTCAAATTCCCCTTTATCATCTAGACCACCAGCTAAGTCTTGAACCAAAATGGCTATGTCATCTTCATCTGAATTGTTTACGGCCTCTGTATCAGTGTAGTCATGACTATTAATAGGCATAAAGTCTCTTTCTCCATGATAAGTCCACCTTTTGTATCCCTCTTGAAAGCCATCACATATCAAGTGCGCACGAACTTCATTTTCATCTTTCCATAGAGAATTAACACATTTTCTACAAGGACATAGAATTTTGTTTCCACCTATAGAATTGTTAAACGCAAACTCAATAAATCTAGCCACCCCATCTATGTAGACCTTCGTGTGCCTATGAAGATTAGGTACAAATATTATATGTTGGTACAAGGTGATTACCACAAAATAATGGTTTATAGTGGATTGTCAGAAATATACCTAGGTTCATTCATACACCTTTTATCCATGTTGTACCTTAATAAATAATAAGATTAAATGTACCCTTCCCAGCTTCATAATATAGGTGAAAAAATGGTGGAAAAGGGAGAATCATTACAAGTATCAAAGATAAAAACCGAATTAAGTAGATTTCCTAGTGAAGATAGTTATAATCAATAGAATATGGAAAAGTTAAGGCTAGAGATTACCACTTACCAATGGATGTGATCCAAGAATCTGCCATCGCCAGCTATCGACACACACTCCTCGCCAGCAGCCCGCCCGCACTCGTCCTCGCGGTAGTCGCCCACACTTGCCCTCGCCGGAAGCCTGCCCACACTACTCCTCGATGGCAGTCGGCCGCTTGTGACTCGCCACCGTCCCCTTCTCCTGTGATTAAAAGAATATCGATTTAATTTTGTTTTAAAATAAAATGCATATAAAACTTTAAATAAAATAATGATGGTAAGGCACAAGTGGATGGCTAAAACAATAGAACACACAATAATAATAATACTAGTAGCTGGTGCGCGCGCCGAGCGCGTTGGGAAAATTCGGAATACAAATGATAGCAATATTATATTCTTTAAGCAAGCTATACCTACATATTTTTGTGATATAAGTATTTGACAAGATATTCATATATGTTGTAGATTATTATATCAAGATAGAAAGTAATAACAACATGATTTTAATTTACCAGATGAGGTATTGGATATGTTTATCAGGTAAGAACAGCATACTTTTGTTTTACTCGATAATGAAGTAGGACACAACACACAAGCACGAACTGATGGGCAGTTGGTGCACCAAAAAACCAAGCATCTTGGTTCAGTAGTTCTTTTTTATCTGAATTTGCTAAATCCTTCGACAGTTGCATTGTCTACGGGCAACCAATTTTGCAATGAACCATCCATGTCATGTATGATGGATCCCCACAACTACGTACTACTTTCCAAATCCCTCAAGAATAGATGGTCGGTCGTCTGCCTCGATCTCATCAAAGACGTTTCGTGCTGCTGCTGAACCCAGGAATGTAATGGTAGTCCCTCAACTTCTTAGTCCAAATAATTTGATAGTGTACTACATCAACCTGAAATCAACCATGGTACTGCAATTTTTATTCTACAAATTTCAGGGATGAAACAAACAGTTCGTACTGCAATTTTCATTCACAAAATAGGCAAATGCATATTAGACTATTGGGCAGTGAGAGAAGAACCATAAACATGACAGGCGATCTTGGAGATTAGGAACCAACCTTGGCTTTCGGGTCACCACAGGGAGATTTGCGCGGAGGTGTATGGATAGGAAGAAGAGGCAGTGGTGGACTGGTCGTGCTCGACGAAGGGGATCAGCAGCAGGATGGTGGCCGCTCGACGGAGGGCACTGGTGGTGGAATCGATGGTGCCGCTGAACGGAGTGACGGAGGCCGGGCGCGACCACGCGCGGGTGAGGGAGAGACGGTCAATCGATAGAGGCCACAGGGCCGGGGCGCAGGACGACGGTTGCGCAGGCCGGACGACAGCCTCGCTTGGCGGCTTCGGAGTCTAGGGTAAGGCTGGCTCAGCACGACGAGACTTTGCGTATGGGTACCCGACCGGCTGTCGCAGGACGACATGTTGGTCTTTTTTGTAATTAAGTCCTAATAGTTTGTTTCCGACAGATGTTGTGTCACGAATAATCATTTATACCGACAGTTTGTTTGACACCAAAATACTAAATACCGATGGATGCTGTGATGGTATTATGTTGCGACAGACTGGCAGTTGTGGCGGAACTGCCCGAATTATTCCAACTTAAGTGCCTAAGCCCTGCCTTAGAGGCTAGACCACACTTAAATGGGAATAACCCGTCAATCCCTCGGATCTAGTCCGACACGGCCACTGACAGGATCAAGTACCACAATCTCACTCGATGGTGAGTCACAGAGCAAATACAATAAAGCATAAAACCATGCATGTAAGAGTATTAAAATTATTACATCACCATCGGAGTTTTGCAAAAGTAGTCATCATTGTTAGAAGTGCAGCGGAAATAAACTAACGGTAAATAAACAGAGAGATGGGGAAGCCTGTCCCATCACTCCTCATGCTCCTCCTCAGCCGAGGTAGGGTCCCACTCGACAGTCCAACCCGGTGGCAAGATGGACGGCCAAGTCACTCCAGCAACCATGTCCTCCAGAGAACCTATAAAATTATGCCACAAGCAAGGCTGAGTATACTAATACTCAGCTAGACTTACCCGGTGTGAGGAGTCTACTCCTCTACCTCTAGACATGCAGCTGTTTGGCTGTGGGGTTTGGTTGCCAAAAACACTAGCTGAGTTTCTAAGTCAAGTTTTAACTTTGCCAATTTAAGTGTGACTCTCTTAAGGCTAAATGTGTACTATCTACTCATACATAGTAGCAAACATTATTAGCAATCAACATCTTATATCAACTCATCATATTTCCACTTGTTACTCAATGCAGTACAATGGATCAAGCAGTCTCATTAGCTGCGAGAAGCAGACGATTCGAATCGAGTTTTTATCCTTGCAAGGTAAACCTAAACACACGACGTGGCGAGGCACTCCATCCCCACACACATCAACCGTCCCATCGATTCCCCGTCAGCAGAGAGGGGCTCACCGCCTTGGCGTACAATGCCTCACTGACCCCGACCGCCGTCGTGCAGTGACCGCACTTGTACCCACCATAACCGGAATGGGAGACCACGTCTCAGGTCGCGTGAGGAGGGCAATCTGCTGCCAGGTTCAATCAGGTACTAGGCTTACCGATTTACCATATTTCTCGGCATATGTTTAGTACGTTCAAACGCTTGACACAGGTATTCGCACGTTAATCCTTATTCCAATTTCACCTCGTAGACCACGCATCCCCATGGATCCGTGTCCACCAACCAACTATCAATATGATATGAAAAGTGGGTACAACCAATTCCTGATCTCGCGCGAGTGCTAGAAAAATCACTCATCTTCTACCGAGATCCTAATTAAATAAAACAACTACTCGACCTAGCATACTAGTATCCATCTCAAAAGGAATCCTGAGTTCATGCAACTAGGGTTTCAGTCAACTCCTACACTTAAGTGCACAGTACAAGCCTACAAACAATAAGTATAGTAAAATAGCATATGTAAACGGTTATGCATAAAACTAGGGCTTGCCTTCCAAGGCTGTGGCAGGCAGATCCTCTGGTGCAGACTCGGGTGCTGGATCCGGGGCTACCTCTTGAGCAGCTCCTTGCTCCGACACGAGAACGTACTCTCCGTCAGTAAGGTTACAGTCTATCGAAATGCAATGAACATGTATGTCATGATTATGCAGGATTTAATAATATTATGCTAAGAGAAGAAAAACTAAGTTAATGAGTAACTTAGGGTTTGCTTGGTCATACGGGGCTTTTAATGGTTTATGCTTACCACTTCTAGGTTTAGGATTTGCTAGGGATAGGCATAGGGAATTGTTATTGCCTTTATATATTTCAGTGGACAATTTACAAAGGGTTTTAGGATGACACTAATTTCCATTATTTATTTTCCTTTCTTTATTTTCTATTTATGAATTCTAGTGGGGGTTTG
The DNA here is from genome assembly GCF_902167145.1 of Zea mays. Lineage (NCBI taxonomy): Eukaryota > Viridiplantae > Streptophyta > Magnoliopsida > Poales > Poaceae > Zea > Zea mays. Next base: position 103,370,795 of record NC_050102.1, read on the forward strand.
AACTACAACAGTAGTTTAACTTTCTCCAAAAACTCTGTAAAAATTACAGTGGGTTGCCATTGGTCATTATAGCCTGTTCTAGGAATTTGAGGTTTAAAATAAAAAGGCTATGCTTTAGACAAAACTAACAAAAGTTGTGTAAAATGGGCCACTTTGCACTACATCTCTTAATTAGAGGTGAGTTCTGCCCTAAGGGTTATTTTTGTTGGCATCTAATAGTAATAATAGGCTTCTGTGCCAAAAATCACAGAAAGCTAAGGGGTGGTCATTTAGTTATGATTTTCTAAAGTTAAATGCCAAAAAGGCACTTTCTACTACATTATTATTTGAAAAATGTCAAACAGCAGATTTCATATTTTTCCTAAGTTCTTAATAACAAAACATTAATTATCCCAAGGGTTGGGGTGCTTTCACCTTGGGGTTATTTTTGTAGGGTTTTTCTAAGTTTTCCTTGTTTTCTTAAAATAAAAGGGATCCTACTTATTTCATATTAAACTAGGGTATAGTAGATTTTTCTAGTAAACTACATTGAATACGTACTCTAACAAAAATAGGGGTGCCCTCTGGTTCATTATTTAAATCACCTTTTCTATTTTTCTTAACTTTAAGCATATTGTAAATTAAATGGCAAAAACCAACTTAATGGGTTGGACAGAGAAGTTTAGCATTTTTAAACAGGTCAGTAGGTGGATATAAACTTCTCCAAATTTTTCTAACCCTAGTCAAATAGTGCAACTATTTTTTTTGCCCTATTATTTAGCTTTTGGCCAAAACAATAATTAAATCAGAACCTTATAGTTTTCTGCAGTACTTAAGGGTTTTATATTTTTCCTAAGCAGTTTACATTATTTAAAGTCTGACAAAATTGGTTTGACCAAATTTGGATGAACTAAACAGAAGTAATGAATTATTAAAGTTTCTGTTCAAATTTAAAATCAGATTTAATAAATGTTTTCTGGAAAAGCAGTTTACACCGAGGACCCTGGGTTATTTCCAAACTAATTCTCTCAGTTATACCCCCACGTTACTATTCATTTGAGTCACTGACATTTCACAAAACCCCCCAGACTTCTTTCCTTCTCCCCCGCGGTCCTTCCCTAGGTTTAAACAGTACCCGCAAGAAAGAAAAGGGTGGCGTGGCTTACCGGCGGCGAGGGAGGTCCGGCGAGGGGCGGGGTTGGCTCGGGGAGGCTCTGGCGGTCACAGCGATGTACAGCTCGACGGCGGGGATGGCCGGAATCACTCGGTCCACGTGCGCAGGCGGGTGTCCTCGTCGGCGGCGGGTGTGCCGGCCAAATCACGGTGATCTGGTTCAATCCAATGGCACGGTGAGCTCCACGGGGTGACGTAGAGACTGTGTGCACAAGGAATCGGAAAATGGTTCAGTGGATTACCCGGTCCACGCACTCCGGCGGGGTTGTGAACTCCAGCGACCGTGGACTGTCCTCTCCGGCGAAGCAGGCTTCGATTCCTCGCTTGGGGAGCTTCACTGAGGTTTGCTCACTCGTCTCCGAGGGTTGGACGGGGTTGGGAAAAGCTGGGCTGGCCGGTCTACAGCGGCAGGGGCTCGGGTGGCCGCGGACACGCCGCGCACGGGCAAACGACGGTGAGTTGAGCTCCGGTGAGGTTTGAGCGTGCGCGGAAGAGTGTGGTCGACGCCCGAGCGGGTTTTATAGGCGCGGGCGCGGGCCATGGCGTCGGCTGGCCTTTGGCGCGATGCGGGGCGCGCGAGGGCGTGCTCTAGCGTGCACAGAGCGCGTCGAACACGTGGAGCTTTTCTTCTACCCGTGTTCCACAGCTCACCCAAGTCGCAAACGTGCGAATCTTGGCAAAAATCTGGCGCGAGTCTTTTCCTGGCACCTAGGGCTATCTCTCATCCGTGAGTTGCCATGGTAGATATGGCCTAGGTAGGGAGATCTTCGGTCGCCAAATCAGGTATGTCACTCTGCCCACCTCGCGACAAAAACCATGCCAAGGCATGTCAAACGTCAAGGTCTTGGGCTCAACTTTTTCCAGTGGGTGCCCTAGGTGGTATGCCACATTTTTGGTATAGAACATAGGTGGTTTTGGTGCCATCTCCAAGGTGAACACGGCTGATCTTTAGTGTAGGTGTAGTTTTTGACTTAGAGAGAATTAGAGAGCTCTAGCTCTCTCTCTACTTAAGGAATGGATTTGGGGTTTCTCCAGGGGTCTTTTTGCAACATTTCCTTCCCATAATTGCTGGTTATAAGGTTACTTAAAGTTTGGTTAAAGATTAACTCATGGTTTGCACATTTGCTTATTCTCTCCCCCTCTCAACCATGGTTTTGGGAGATAGGGTTCAAGAGAGGTTTAGGGTTTACTCTCCTCTTGTCCAAGGTAGTGAGTGCACAAAAGCTTGAGTGATGCTCTTAGGTCATTAACAATCTTGATTAACACATGGTCTCCAAGGTTCTTATGTTCTCCTTAAGTTTTTACCATATGTGATCACAGTCATTAGTACCAAGGTGTGCTCTAGCCATGGTAACACCTGAGGTGTTACAGCCCTCCCCCCTTAAAGGAATCTCGTCCCGAGATTTTAGGCAGAGTCCTCTAGAGGGGTGCTACTAAGGCACGATGGTGTGCTACTCTTTCTTATACTCAAGTTTCTCTTGTTAACTGCTCTTCGAATGTCATTCTCTTTGCAACTTCAGAAGGAAGTCCTTTTTTAAGTTAAATTCACAACTTAGACTATCCTTGTTATCTAAGTTTTTCTTATAATTGTATTCAAAGGGCAGGTGGGGGTGGGGGTTTTGGGTTACATACCGACTCCTTTGGGCAGAAAGTCGGGGAAGCGAGAGCGTAGAAAATCCTCAGTCTCCCATGTAGCTTCTTCTGCTGAATGGTGACTCCACTGAACTTTATACATTCTGATTGACCTTGCCCGTGTTGATCTCTCCTTCTGATCCAATACCTTGACGGGGTACTCTTGATAGGACAAGTCTGGTTCTATCTCAATGTCCGGTTCCGGTAGCACTTCAGTGGGTAGGCGAACACATTTCCGCAGCTGAGATACATGGAACACATTGTGAATTGCTGACATGTGAGGTGGCAATTCCAATTGATAGGCTACGGGTCCACAACTTGCTTTGATCTCATAGGGTCCAATGTAGCGAGGAGCTAACTTGCCCTTGATTCCGAATCTCTGGACACCCTTGGTGGGTGATACCTTAAGATAAACATGATCTCCCACTTCAAACTGTAGAGGCTTCCGCCTCTTGTCATGATAGCTCTTTTGCCTGGCCTGAGCAGCTTCTAAGTTCTTTGTAATAACCCTGACCTTTTCCTCTGCCTCAAGTACCAAATCTGGCCCAAATATTTCCCTTTCTCCGGCTTGAGACCAATTCAGCGGGGTTCTACATCTTCTCCCATACAAAGCTTCAAAAGGTGCCATCTTTAGACTAGACTGATAGCTGTTATTGTAAGAAAACTCTGCCAAGGAAAGACACTTGTCCCAATCCTTTCCGTAGTGTAGTGCACATGCCCTTAACATATCTTCCAAAATCTGGTTTACCCTTTCTGTCTGGCTATCTGTTTGGGGATGGTATGCTGAGCTTCGTATGACATGGGTCCCAAGTGATTCTTGGAGCTGCTCCCAAAAGCGTGCCACAAACAGTGCTCCTCTGTCAGATACAATGGTCTTTGGAATACCATGCAATCGCACTATTTGATCAACATAAATTTCCGCATACTTCTCTGTCTTGTGGGTGGTATGCACTAGCAAGAAATGAGCAGTCTTGGTCAATCTGTCCACAATAACCCAAATGGAATCATGGTGCCTGGAGGTATTGGGCAACCCTACGATAAAGTCCATGCAAATGTCCTCCCATTTTCAAGATGGTATGGGAAGGGGTTGCAAAGGGCCTACTGCCTTCAAGTGACTAGCTTTTATCCTCTGGCAAGTGTCACACTCGGATATGTACTTTGCAATTTCTCTCTTCATTCTGGTCCACCAATATAAAGATCTGAGATCATGATACATTTTGTTGCTACCAGGGTGCATGGAGAACTTGGAAAGGTGAGCTTCATCCAGTATCTTCTTTCTGAGCTCAGGGTCCTTGGGAACAACCAATCGATCTCCAAACCATAAAATTCCCTTGCTGTCCTGACGGAAGCACTTGTATTTCTCTGCCTTCTGCTTGATCATTTCTTTGATAACCTGAACACCATTATCTTCAATCTGTGCCCTGGCTATTTGCTCTTGCAATGTGGGCTCTACCGAGATATAACTTAAGTCACCTGAAGAAACAACTTCCAGGTTCAGCTTGCACAACTCATCACCCAGGGTGGTAACTCTTGCATCCATGCTCATACAATTGCATTGGGCCTTTCTGCTCAAGGCATCTGCCACAACATTGGCTTTGCCAGGATGGTAATGCACTTCCAAATCATAATCCTTGATTAACTCCAACCATCTCCTCTGCCTCATGTTCATATCTGCCTGAGTGAAGATGTACTTGAGACTCTTGTGATCAGTGTAGATGTTACAGTAAGCTCCCATCAAGTAGTGTCTCCATATCTTAAGAGCATGAACCACAGCGGCCAATTCCAGATCATGTGTAGGGTAGTTCTGCTCATGGGGTTTGAGTGCTCGGGAAGCATATGCAATGACTCTGTTATCTTGCATTAAGACACATCCCAATCCTATACTAGAAGCATCACAATAAACTTCAAATGGCTTGGTGTTATCAGGTTGAGCCAACACTGGGGCTGTTGTCAAATGCTGCCTCAGGGTATGAAAGGCATCTTCGCACTTCTGGCTCCAATCATACTTGGCTCCCTTCTTTAACAGTTCAGTCATTGGTTTGGCAATTCTGGAGAAATCCGGAATAAATCATCGATAATACCCTGCCAATCCCAGAAAACTCCGAATCTGCCTCACTGTAGTCGGGGGTTTCCAATCCATAACCTCTTGTACCTTCTCAGGATCAACTGATATCCCATCCTGAGAAATTTTGTGACCCAAGAATTTGATCTCCTTCAGCCAGAATTCACATTTAGACAACTTAGCATAAAGACGATGATCGCGCAGTCGCTGAAGCACGATGTGCAGGTGCTCAGTATGTTCGTCTTCATTCTTGGAATAGACCAGAATATCATCAATGAAAACGACCACGAACTTGTCCAATTCTGGCATAAACACTGAGTTCATCAGGTACATGAAATAAGTCGGGGCATTGGTCAGCCCAAAAGACATTACCAAAAACTCATAAAGCCCATATCTGGTGGAGAAGGCCGTCTTGGGAATATCACTGGCACGAATCTTGATCTGGTGGTAGCCCGAGCGAAGGTCTATCTTGGAGAATACTTTGGCTCCTACCAACTGATCGAACAGAACATCAATGCGGGGCAGTGGGTATTTGTTCTTGATAGTCACCGCATTGAGAGGGCGGTAGTCAACACACATTCTCAAACTCTCATCCTTTTTCTTCACGAATAAGGTTGGACATCCCCATGGTGAAGTACTTGGGCGAATGAACCCCTTGTCCAACAACTCTTGCAATTGCTTTTTCAGTTCTGCCAATTCTGCGGGAGGCATCCTATAGGGTCTCTTGGAGATAGGAGCAGTCCCGGGTTGCAATTCAATGGCGAACTCAATGTCTCGGTCAGGTGGCATCCCTGGCAATTCATCCGGAAACACATCCAGGTAGTCATAGACCACTGGGATCTTTTCCACTGGGGATTCTATCATAACGAAAGCACAGGAACGGGTACAACCTTGGTCGGGCAAATATAAAACAGTCTCACCATAAGCAGGAGAATGAATTTCAATGGCCCTGGCTGCAATATCCAATACTGCCCGATGCCTGGTCAACCAGTCAGCTCCCAATATAATATCCACGCTATCTAATCCTAAGATGAGAAGGGTGGTTCTAATCACAAGACTACCAAATTTTATAGGCACTTGCCTATTGATTTGATAAGTGGCAACCCTGCCTCCTGGTGTGGAAATGGTAATGCCCCCATTGGTGTGGTGAAAAGGCAACTGGCACTTGGCACTAAATTTGGCACTGATAAAACTATGCGATGCACCAGAATCAAAAAGAATAATAGCAGGATAATTCAAAACTGTAAAGATACCAGTCATGACGGGTGCTCCCTCTGGAATATCAGTCATGGTGGTGAAGTTCAGCCTGCCCTGCCTCACTTGCACCTTCTGTCTCTTGCCTTGATTCTGATTCACATTCTGCCCTTGCCTCTGCTGGTTCCTGGGGCAATTCTTGGCATAATGTCCGGTGTTGCCGCATGTGAAACATCTATTGTCATTTGCCTGGCGATACTGCTGCTGCTGATGATTGTTTCTCTGAGCTGGAAACTGGGTGCGGTTGGGTGCCTGCTGCTGCTGCTGCTGTGGTCGGATCACCATCTCCCTTGCTGCTGCTGGGGTCCCCTGTTCTGAGTGTCAGACACAATCCTGAAGCGCTGTGGCTGAGCTGAGGGTCCTGCCACAGGGGTCTTCCTCTTCTTTTGGCCTCACGAGCTGTGATGCAGTCCTCCTGGGAGATAGCCATGTTGACCAACTCATTGTAGCTGTTGGCCCTGACGGTGTTGAGACGGTCACGGAGCTTAGTGCTGAGCCCCCTCCTGAACCTGTCTCTCTTCTTCTCGTCCGTATCTGCATGATACCCAGCATACTGGCATAGGTCATTAAAAGCCTGAGCATACTGCAATACTGTCCTGTTGCCCTGAGTGAGTGCCAGAAACTCGTTGAGCTTTCGGTCCATAATCCCGGCTGGTATGTGGTGTCCCCGGAAAGCTGCCTTGAACTCTCTCCATTCCACCTCTCGATCCTCTGGCTGCATGGCAAGGAAATGGTCCCACCAAGTCCTTGCGGGTCCGTGAAGCTGCTGGGTGGCGAACCTGACTTTAGTGACCTCTGAACAAGCTCCATGGAGTAGCAGGAATTTGGATTCCACTACTCTCAACCACACATCTGCATCAAGTGGGTCCTCTGCCCTTGTGAACAATGGAGGCTGGGTACTGAGGAACTCCTGGTAGGTAGCTGCCGCGGGGTGACACTGATGGTCCCCACCACCATAATGCTGAGGTGGTGGCTGACGCTGAGCTAGCTGCCTCAAGATCTCGTTCTGCTGAGCCATTAGCTCCTGCAGAGTGGGAGGCGGTGGAGGAACGCGCTCATTCTGGCCACGACGCTGTCTCCCGGCCATCTGAAAAATCACATATATACTTAATACCATATCTCCAAGTTCAAGGTTTAATCGCGGTGAAGGAGTCAAAGGCAAATTGATAGATTCTGACATAAACAAAAAGGATTTCAAAAGGCATAAACTTTCCTTCCAAATTTAAAAATGACATCATCCATCAACCATGCTTCCAAAAGAGTTTATCACGGTTACATCAACGGTCCCAAAAAGACTCAACTCTATCTAGCCTAGTACCCTAGGGGTGCAAAAGCTAAGCTAGCTGCGAGGGGTCCTACCATCACCGACTTCTAACTCTATCCCTAACACCTAGTGAGCGAACGAGGCAACACTCGACTCGAGGGAAGGTGGTCTCCCGGAGCCAGCAGTGTCCACGCTGGAGGCAGGCTCCTCTCCTCCCTCAATGTCGACGTCCTCGTTGGCCTCCATGTCCTGGATCTCCTGGTGATGCATATCCAGGTGCTCATTAGCCTCGGCAAGCTGTTGTTGGGTGTTAATGAGCTGATCCTCGAGAACCTCGATGGTGTTCTCCCTGGTACCCACTAATTCCTCCAACTCTTGGATCTCATTGGATAACTGCTCCACCTGCAAATCCTTTTCCACCATCTCAGTGGACAAATCAACCACAAGCTCCTCTCTGTTGTCCAAAGTGATCTTTGTCGCCTCCAATAGTGCCATCAGATGGGACATCGCCTCACCGCGCATCACTTGCAGACGGTACAGAGCATTCATGCACCGTAAGGTCAAGTGCGCAGTCTGACCGGGGTAGATAGCCCAGATGTCCTTGGCATGCTCCACCCGATCCTTCCACATTGGGTCGTCCTCCCTTTCCGCAGGGAACAAGCCAATGGGGTGGGTAGACAGCTCCAAGGGATGGAACCCGCAGAAAGTGGTCAACCCGTGCAGGGCAATCGCCTCTATCGTGTCCTCAGCCCGGTATCCAAAAGACTCAGAGTCCAATGAACGCCAGCCTGGTTGTAGGGGATGAGGCTCCAGGGTCATCCTCACCCTACAGCGGGGCACTCGGTGCTTCTCGAATTGCTGCACCGCGTACTGAGGAGGCGTCATGTATCCGGCCCCCTGAAGTACCTCCCACAAAATGCGGGGAAAGCCCTCTCGTGCAAGCCCGTCAGTGTGGGACAGTGCATTCCCGTCGTCTGAGGATCCGTGGGAAGTCATCTGTGTATGGTTAAGCGTAAGTAAAAGAAAAAGAATTATAAAAGGAGCAAGAAAAATAAAACTCTGCTTCTCTCCAACTATAAAAAATGGTATTAGGATACTTAGCTGGTCATCATTTTGTTTTTAAGTCTTTACTCAATTATCCATTTGCTTAATTAAGAATGCATGCATGCTCGTCCTAAACGACCTCACATTAATGTAAAGGGAATAGGGAAGAACTCCCATCCTTTAAAGTGGCCTGTAGGGCCTAATCACTTAGCCACCTAGCTACCCTTCTATCATCCTAAGGCTTCACGTCCTAGGTCTATCCTGCTCGTCCTACTATCTATCCAACATTGTTTCTATCAAGTTTTACTTCGAAAAAGGATGGTATTTATATTTTATTGATTCCTCTGTGGTGGTACAAGCTCTGATACCAGCTGTGGCGGAACTGCCCGAATTATTCCAACTTAAGTGCCTAAGCCCTGCCTTAGAGGCTAGACCACACTTAAATGGGAATAACCCGTCAATCCCTCGGATCTAGTCCGACACGGCCACTGACAGGATCAAGTACCACAATCTCACTCGATGGTGAGTCACAGAGCAAATACAATAAAGCATAAAACCATGCATGTAAGAGTATTAAAATTATTACATCACCATCGGAGTTTTGCAAAAGTAGTCATCATTGTTCGAAGTGCGGCGGAAATAAACTAACGGTAAATAAACAGAGAGATGGGGAAGCCTGTCCCATCACTCCTCATGCTCCTCCTCAGCCGAGGTAGGGTCCCACTCGACAGTCCAACCCGGTGGCAAGATGGACGGCCAAGTCACTCCAGCAACCATGTCCTCCAGAGAACCTGTAAAATTATGCCACAAGCAAGGCTGAGTATACTAATACTCAGCTAGACTTACCCGGTGTGAGGAGTCTACTCCTCTACCTCTAGACATGCAGCTGTTTGGCTGTGGGGTTTGGTTGCCAAAAACACTAGCTGAGTTTCTAAGTCAAGTTTTAACTTTGCCAATTTAAGTGTGACTCTCTTAAGGCTAAATGTGTACTATCTACTCATACATAGTAGCAAATATTATTAGCAATCAACATCTTATATCAACTCATCATATTTCCACTTGTTACTCAATGCAGTACAATGGATCAAGCAGTCTCATTAGCTGTGAGAAGCAGACGATTCGAATCAAGTTTTTATCCTTTCAAGGTAAACCTAAACACACGACGTGGCGAGGCACTCCGTCCCCACACACATCAACTGTCCCCCATCGATTCCCCGTCAGCAGAGAGGGGCTCACCGCCTTGGCGTACAATGCCTCACTGACCCCGACCGCCGTCGTGCAGTGACCGCACTTGTACCCACCATAACCGGAATGGGAGACCACGTCTCAGGTCGCGTGAGGAGGGCAATCTGCTGCCAGGTTCAATCAGGTACTAGGCTTACCGATTTACCATATTTCTCGGCATATGTTTAGTACGTTCAAACGCTTGACACAGGTATCCGCACGTTAATCCTTATTCCAATTTCACCTCGTAGACCATGCATCCCCATGGATCCGTGTCCACCAACCAACTATCAATATGATATGAAAAGTGGGTACAACCAATTCCTGATCTCGCGCGAGTGCTAGAAAAATCACTCGTCTTCTACCGAGATCCTAATTAAATAAAGCAACTACTTGACCTAGCATACTAGTATCCATCTCAAAAGGAATCCTGAGTTCATGCAACTAGGGTTTCAGTCAACTCCTACACTTAAGTGCACAGTACAAGCCTACAAACAATAAGTGTAGTAAAATAGCATATGTAAACGGTTATGCATAAAACCGGGGCTTGCCTTCCAAGGCTGTGGCAGGCAGATCCTCTGGTGCAGACTCGGGTGCTGGATCCGGGGCTACCTCTTGAGCAGCTCCTTGCTCCGGCACGAGGACGTACTCTCCGTCAGCAAGGTTACAGTCTATCGAAATGCAATGAACATGTATGTCATGATTATGCAGGATTTAATAATATTATGCTAAGAGAAGAAAAACTAAGTTAATGAGTAACTTAGGGTTTGCTTGGTCATACGGGGCTTTTAATGGTTTATGCTTATCACTTCTAGGTTTAGGATTTGCTAGGGATAGGCATAGGGAATTGATATTGCCTTTATATATTTCAGTGGACAATTTACAAAGGGTTTTAGGATGACACTAATTTCCATTATTCATTTTCATTTCTTTATTTTCTATTTATGAATTCTAGTGGGGGTTTGAACTACAACAGTAGTTTAACTTTCTCCAAAAATTCTGTAAAAATTACAGTGGGTTGCCATTGGTCATTATAGCCTGTTCTAGGAATTTGAGGTTTAAAATAAAAAGGCTATGCTTTAGACAAAACTAACAAAAGTTGTGTAAAATGGGCCACTTTGCACTACATCTCTTAATTAGAGGTGAGTTCTGCCCTAAGGGTTATTTTTGTTGGCATCTAATAGTAATAATAGGCTTCTGTGCCAAAAATCACAGAAAGCTAAGGGGTGGTCATTTAGTTATGATTTTCTAAAGTTAAATGCCAAAAAGGCACTTTCTACTACATTATTATTTGAAAAATGTCAAACAGCAGATTTCATATTTTTCCTAAGTTCTTAATAACAAAACATTAATTATCCCAAGGGTTGGGGTGCTTTCACCTTGGGGTTATTTTTGTAGGGTTTTTCTAAGTTTTCCTTGTTTTCTTAAAATAAAAGGGATCCTACTTATTTCATATTAAACTAGGGTATAGTAGATTTTTCTAGTAAACTACATTGAATAAGTACTCTAACAAAAATAGGGGTGCCCTCTGGTTCATTATTTAAATCACCTTTTCTATTTTTCTTAACTTTAAGCATATTGTAAATTAAATGGCAAAAACCAACTTAATGGGTTGGACAGAGAAGTTTAGCATTTTTAAACAGGTCAGTAGGTGGATATAAACTTCTCCAAATTTTTCTAACCCTAGTCAAATAGTGCAACTATTTTTTTTTGCCCTATTATTTAGCTTTTGGCCAAAACAATAATTAAATCAGAACCTTATAGTTTTCTGCAGTACTTAAGGGTTTTATATTTTTCCTAAGCAGTTTACATTATTTAAAGTCTGACAAAATTGGTTTGACCAAATTTGGATGAACTAAACAGAAGTAATGAATTATTAAAGTTTCTGTTCAAATTTAAAATCAGATTTAATAAATGTTTTCTGGAAAAGCAGTTTACACCGAGGACCCTGGGTTATTTCCAAACTAATTCTCTCAGTTATACCCCCACGTTACTATTCATTTGAGTCACTGACATTTCACAAAACCCCCCAGACTTCTTTCCTTCTCCCCCGCGGTCCTTCCCTAGGTTTAAACAGTACCCGCAAGAAAGAAAAGGGTGGCGTGGCTTACCGGCGGCGAGGGAGGTCCGGCGAGGGGCGGGGTTGGCTCGGGGAGGCTCTGGCGGTCACAGCGATGTACAGCTCGACGGCGGGGATGGCCGGAATCACTCGGTCCACGTGCGCAGGAGGGTGTCCTCGTCGGCGGCGGGTGTGTCGGCCAAATCACGGCGATCTGGTTCAATCCAATGGCACGTGAGCTCCACGGGGTGACGTAGAGACTGTGTGCACAAGGAATTAGAAAATGGTTCAGTGGATTACCCGGTCCACGCACTCCGGCGGGGTTGTGAACTCCGGCGACTGTGGACTGGCCTCTCCGGCGAAGCAGGCTTCGATTCCTCGCTCGGGGAGCTTCACCGAGGTGTGCTTACTCGTCTCCGAGGGTTGGACGGGGTTGGGAAAAGCTGGGTTGGCCGGTCTACGGCGGCAGGAACTCGGGTGGCCGCGGACACGCCGCGCACGGGCAAACGACGGTGAGTTGAGCTCCGGTGAGGTTTGAGCGTGCGCGGAAGAGTGTGGTCGACGCCCGAGCGGGTTTTATAGGCGCGGGTGTGGGCCATGGCGTCAGCTGGCCTTTGGCGCGACACGGGGCGTGCGCGGGTGTGCTCTGGCGTGCACAGAGCGCGTCGAACACGTGGAGCTTTTCTTCTGCCCATGTTCCACAGCTCACCCAAGTCGCAAACGTGCGAATCTTGGCAAAAATCCGGCGCGAGTCTTTTCCTGGCACCTAGGGTTGTCTCTCATCCGTGAGTTGCCATGGCAGATATGGCCTAGGTAGGGAGATCTTCGGTCGCCAAATCAGGTATGTCACTCTGCCCACCTCGCGACAAAAACCATGCCAAGGCATGTCAAACGTCAAGGTCTCGGGCTCAACTTTTTCCAGTGGGTGCCCTAGGTGGTATGCCACATTTTTGGTATAGAACATAGGTGGTTTTGGTGCCATCTCCAAGGTGAACACGGCTGATCTTTAGTGTAGGTATAGTTTTTGACTTAGAGAGAATTAGAGAGCTCTAGCTCTCTCTCTACTTAAGGAATGGATTTGGGGTTTCTCCAGGGGTCTTTTTGCAACATTTCCTTCCCATAATTGCTGGTTATAAGGTTACTTAAAGTTTGGTTAAAGATTAACTCATGGTTTGCACATTTGCTTATTCTCTCCCCCTCTCAACCATGGTTTTGGGAGATAGGGTTCAAGAGAGGTTTAGGGTTTACTCTCCTCTTGTCCAAGGTAGTGAGTGCACAAAAGCTTGAGTGATGCTCTTAGGTCATTAACAATCTTGATTAACACATGGTCTCCAAGGTTCTTATGTTCTCCTTAAGTTTTTACCACATATGATCACAGTCATTAGTACCAAGGTGTGCTCTAGCCATGGTAACACCTGAGGTGTTACAGCAGTCACCAAAAGCCTAGTTTTACCGACAAATGTTTGCCGCTAATTTTATGTCATGGTATAGTGGAGACCGTGACAACCGCATTTGTGTCATGACCGCCATCGTGTACTGGAGGAAACGAGGCCCGCGACGTTTTCAGTCGGAAGCTCGATAGTGGAGACGGCGGGGAGCATCCGAGAGGAGCCGGAAGCGGAGCACCACTTGCGCATGGAGAAAGACCGCGGCTCTCTACGGAGTTACTCGGCCAAGGTGCTTGGCCCTCGCGCGGGCTTCCCTTTGTGTAGAGGCACTAACGAGGATTAGTTGGACCTTGCGTGGTTCCAGATACCTCGGTAAAAATACCAGCGTCATCCACGAGAGTTTGCATCTCTACCTTGCTTTTTAAGTTTCCGCATTTATATTAAGCATTTAAGTTTCAATCTTGTATTCATACATACATAGTGTAGATTGAAACTTAGCCCTTGCGGTAGAGATAGCAACACTTAGACAAAACCTAGTTTGCACATTCTAGTTTGATTATTTGCATAGGTTTTGCTCCAGGGATTTTTTGTGGCCTAGTTTAGTAAAAGTTTTAGAAGTCCTAATTCACCCCCCTCTTAGGCGTCACCCGTTTCCTACAACGTTGATGTTACATCATGGCCATTTATAGAAAAGATCACAAAGCAAATGCAAATCGATGGGTAAAATTGTTGTGACCATTACTTTACAAAATTGATTGTGTTTGTTTTCATATACATAGAGACTCACCTGTTGTTCTTAAATTATGTTTAGGGTTTCTTGTGGTCTATGGATGGTGAACTATATGGAATATTGGATAGGGTCTTCTCTGTCTGATAACATAACTCAGGTACAGGAGTTTCATTTCATAGGAACAATGTTTATTTTGTTATAATTTATATCACTTGCAGAATGATATAACAAAGTACTCAAGATTAAACACAAAGAAAGGACATCAAGAGACTAACCATCATGCAGATGAAGATGGAGGAAGTTCATATGATGTTGAGATAATCAAGACTCCTTGTGAATTACCTAAATCGTTAAATGCATCATGCCAGGTTCAACCACTTATATCGTCATGTGCTTTGCCCGCTACATTAACATCAACAAACACACAAGAACCGGTGCATTATGCACATATATCATGGAGATAGATGACACCGAATATTTGGAGTAAGTTAATTTTTATTTAATATATTATATGTATGATAAATATTTAGCATCTATGATCTTTCTTTAACTATGAAAACAAATGTTTATTTAATAGAAACATTGGATTCAGAGAACCAAGCCTTATCCAATTTATTTAAGTCTTCAAAAGCTTAAAAGTATATTGGATGTAAATAAACTGATGGATAAGGATTGCTTCAACATAGCTGTTTTCGGATGATCGCATGCAGTGAAGCCTTGTTCTTGTTGGAAAACTTATACCACTACATGGATCTACAGTTTTGTGTATGTTGATTAGTGATTAATTTGTTTTCATATAAATATGATCATTATATCACTTGTCGGGGACCATAATTAGGGGTACCCCCAAGGCTCCTAATCTCAGCTAGTAACCCCCATCAGCACAAAGCTGCAAAGGCCTGATGGGCGCGATTAAAGTCAAGGCTCAGTCCACTCAAGGGAAACGATCTCGCCTCGCCCGAGCCCAGCCTCAGGCAAAGGCACCCGACCCAGGAGGATTCACGTCTCGCCCGAGGGTCCCCTCAAACAACAGACGCACCTTCGACTCGCCCGAGGCCCAGCTCAGGCAGGCTTCGCGGAGAAGCAACCTTGGCCAGATCGCCACGCCAACCGACCGTATCGCAGGGGCATTTAATGCAAGGATCGACTGACACCTTATCCTGACGCGCGCTCCTCAGTCGACAGGGCCGAAGTGACCGCAGTCACTTCGCCGCTCCACTAACCGACCTGACACAGAAACAGCGTCGTCTGCCCTGCTCCGACTGCTGTGCCACTCGACAGAGTGAGGCCGACAGCAGCTAAGTCCGGCCTCGGGCGCCATAGGAAGCTCCGCCTTGCCCGACCCCAGGGCTCGGACTCAACCTCGACGCTGGACGACGGACTCCGTCTCGCCCGACCCCAGGGCTCGGACTCTACCTCGACCTCAGAAGACGGACTCCGCCTCGCCCGACCCCAGGGCTCGGACTCAACCTCGACCTCGGACGGCGGACTCCGCCTCGCCCGACCCGGGCTCGGTCTCAACCTCGACCTCGGACGGCGGATTTCGCCTCGCCCGACCCCAGGGCTCGGACTCAGCCTCGACCTCGGAGGAGTCACTGCCTCGCCCGACCCTGGGCTCGGACCGACCACGTCACAGGAGGGCCATCATTACCCTACCCCTAGCTAGCTCAGGCTACGAGGAACAAGACCGGCGTCCCATCTGGCTCGCCCCAGTAAACAAGCAATGATGGCACCCCGCGTGCTCCATGACGACGGCGGTTCTCAGCCCCTTACGAAAGCAAGGAGACGTCAGCAAGGACCCGACAGCTCCGACAGCTGTACTCCTTCAGGGCTCAGGCACTCCTCTGACGGCCACGACATCACATGAACAGGGCAGCAACACCTCTCCAACAGCCACATCGGCGTGTACTTAGGGCTCTGGCTCCTCTCAGCTAGACACGTTAGCACATTGCTACACCCCCCATTGTACACCTGGGCCCTCTCCTTATGTCTATAAAAGGAAGGTCCAGGGCTGTCGTACGAGAAGGTGGCCGCGCGGGAGAATGGGCCGACGAACAGTCTTTTCTCTCCCTCTCTCCCACGCGAACGCTTGTAACCCCCTACTGCAAGCGCATCCGCCCTGGGCGCAGGACAACACGAAGGTCGCGGCTTCCCCTTTTGCTGTTCTTCCCCCTTTGTGTTCTGTCTCGCGCCGACCCATCTGGGCTGGGACACGCAGCGACAATTTACTCGTCGGACCAGGGACCCCTCGGGGTCGAAACGCCGACAGTTGGCGCGCCAGGTAGGGGCCTGCTGCGTGTTGACGAACAGCTTCCCGTCAAGCTCCAGATGGGTAGTCTCCAGCAACCTCTCCGACCTGGAACGATGCTCCATTTCGGGAGTCTTGAGTTCATGTTCCTCGACGGTAGCTACGACATGATACTCCTTCCTCCGCCGCGCGACAACGACAATGGCGGCCATCAGCTCGCCCGTCGGCGGTGGAATCGACGACGTCTTCCCCACGTGGCGGAAGAGCAACATCCGGGTCTGTCCCGTCACCTTCCCCGCCGACGGAGGAGGAGACGGGGCAGGCATGGCCAAGCAGGAGGCGGCACCTCGTCGGCTGTCGAGCGAGTCGACGGCGCCGGCGCCCCAGCGGGGGATACGTCGGGCGTTGACCTCGCATCTGAGACGAAGACGAGCGTTGTCTCCCCGCAACATGCCAACCCCAAGCAGACGGACGACGCCAGCACGCTCGCGAAGGACTTGCTAGGCGCGAGCCTCGTACCTGAGACAACGGTGCAGTCCGTCCCTGACGCGACTTCGTCACCACCCGTCGATCAAGAGGTACCGTTCGTTTCCCATCCCATGCCTTTTAAATTCAGCTGCGACCCACCAAGCGACCCCGCTTCGGTGGACGCTTTCATAAAGGCATGTCCAAACACTCCGGGGTATCATATGCGGTCACCCTGGGACCGACTGACGGCCGTCTCGACTGACGCTTTCATAAAGGAAGATGACGAGCCCGACTCTGGTTGGGATTTCTCCGGGCTCGGTGACCCCAGTACCATGCGGGACTTCATGACCGCATGTGACTACTGCCTCTCCGATTGCTCCGGTAGTAGCCACAGCCTCGGTGACGAGGACTATGGCCCAAGTCGCGAATGCTTTCACGTCGATCTAGGGGGTCTCGACGAAGGCAACCATCTTGGTATGCCGGAGGACGGTGATCCCCCTAGGCCTGCGCCTCGCGTTGACATCCTTCGAGAGCTAGCTGTGGTCCCAGTCCCTGCGGGGGGTCAGGACGCACAACTCGAGCAAATTTGCGAGATGTAGGCCAGACTCGACGAGGAAGTAGGACAACTTGTGTAGCTTCGGCAAAATATCGGGGCAGGAGTGGGCAGACCGGGCACCGGCCAGAGAAGCGCGTCATCTGGCCCAGGACGTCTAGCACCGCATTGCCGACGATGCCAGGGTGAGGCTACCCCCAGCTTCCAGTGGGGTCGGCCAGAACCTGGCTGCAGCAGCAATACTACTCTGAGCGATGCCGGAACCATCCACCACCGAGGAGCGGCGTATCCAGGGAGAGCTCAGGAATCTCCTGGAAGATGTTGTGGTCCGACGGGCCGAAAGCTCTGCCTCCCGAAGGTAGGGGTACCCCCCGGAGCATCACGCCGCGATTTCCCGGTTCATACGGGAAGCCTCGGTCCACACCGGGCGCATGCGGAACACAGCGCCTGCGGCCCTGGGTCGCCTCGGCAACGAGCACCACCGCCGCGATCGTCGATCCCACCTCGACGAGAAGGTACGCTGAGGCTACCACCCCAGGCGTGGGGGACGCTACGACAGCGGGGAGGATCGGAGCCCCTCGCCCGAACCACCCGGTCTGCGAGCTTTCAGCCGAGCCATACGACGGGCGCCGTTCCCGACCCGGTTCCGAACCCCGACTACTATCACCAAGTACTTGGGGGAGTCGAAGCCAGAACTGTGGCTCGCGGACTACCGGCTGGCCTGCCAGCTGGGTGGAAGGGACGATGACAACCTCATCATCCGCAACCTTCCCCTGTTCCTCTCCGACGCTGCCCGAGCCTGGCTGGAGCATCTGCCTCCTGCGCAGATCTCCAACTGGGACGACCTGGTCAAAGCCTTCGCCGGCAACTTCCAAGGCACATACGTGCGCCCTAGGAACTCCTGGGATCTCTGAAGCTGTCGCCAGCAGCCGGGAGAGTCCCTATGGGACTACATCCGGCGATTTTCGAAGCAGCGCACCGAGCTGCATAACATCACCGACTCGGATGTCATCGGCGCGTTCCTCGCCGGCACCACTTGCCGCGACCTGGTGAGCAAGCTGGGTCGCAAGACTCCCACCAGGGCGAGCGAGCTGATGGACATCACCACCAAGTTCGCCTCTGGTCAGGAGGCGGTCGAGGCCATCTTCCGGAAGGACAACCAGCCTCAGGGGCGCCAGCCGGAAGACGTCCGCTCAACGCGGCGCAAGGAAGAAGGGCAAGAAGAAGTCGCAAGCGAAACGCGACGCCGCCGACGCAGACCTTATCGCCGCCGCCAAGCACAAGAACCCTCAGAAGCCTCCTGGAGGCGCCAACCTGTTCGACAAGATGCTCAAGGAGTCGTGCCCCTATCATCAGGGTCCCGTCAAGCACACCCTTGAGGAGTGCGTCATGCTTCGGCGCTACTTCCATAGGGCCGGGCCACCGGCGGAAGGTGGCTGAGCCCACAACAATGACAAGAAGGAGGATCACAAGGCAGAGGAGTTCCCTGAGGTTCACGACTGCTTCATGATCTACGGTGGGCAAGTGGCGAACGCCTCGGCTCGGCACCGCAAGCAAGAGCGTCGGGAGGTCTGCTCGGTAAAGGTGGTGGCGCCAGTCTACCTAGACTGGTCCGACAAGCCCATCACCTTCGACAAGGGCGACCACCCCGACCATGTGCCGAGCCCAGGGAAGTACCCGCTCGTTGTCGATTCTATCATCGGCAACATCAGGCTTACCAAGGTCCTCATGGACGGAGGCAGCAGCCTCAACATCATCTACGCCGAGACCCTCGGGCTCCTACAGATCGATCTGTCCTCGATCCGGGCCGGCGCGATGCCTTTTCACGGGATCATCCCCGGGAAACGCGTCCAACCCCTTGGGCAACTCGATCTGCCCGTCTGCTTCGAGACTCCCTCCAACTTCCGAAAGGAAACCCTCACGTTCGAGGTGGTCGGGTTCCAAGGAACCTACCACAAAGTGCTAGGGAGGCCATGCTACGCCAAGTTCATGGTCGTCCCCAACTACACCTACCTCAAGCTCAAGATGTCGAGCCCCAACGGGGTCATCACCGTCGGCTCCACGTACCGACACGCGTACGAATGCGACGTGGAGTGCGTGGAGTACACCGAGGCCCTCGCCGAATCTGAGGACCTCATCGCCGACCTGGAGAGCCTCTCCAAGGAGGCCTGCTCTTCATCTCACCCCTCGGAAAGCACCTCCGCTACGTGCTGCGCCTCCATTTCCCGGTGTCCAACAATGTGGCCGAGTACGAGGCTCTGGTTAACGGGTTGCGCATCGCCATCGAGCTAGAGGTCCGACGCCTCGACGCTCGTGGCGACTCGCAGCTTGTCATCGACCAAGTCATGAAGAACTCCCACTGCCGCAACCCGAAGATGGAAGCCTACTGCGATGAGGTTCGGCGCCTGGAGGACAAGTTCTACGGGCTCGAGCTCAACCGCATCGCCCGACGATACAACGAGACTGCAGACGAGCTGGCTAAGATAGCCTCGGGGCGGACAACAGTCCCTCCGGACGTCTTCTCCCGAGACCTACATCAACCCTCAGTCAAGACCGACGACGTGCCCGAGCCCGAGGCGCCCTCGGCTCAGTCCGAGGCACCCTCGGCCCCCGAGGGTGAGGCACTGCGCGTCGAGGAAGAGCGGAATTGGGTCATGCCTAATCGAAACTGGCAGACCCCGTACCTGCAATATCTCCACCGAGGAGAGCTACCCCTCGACAGAGCCGAAGCTCGGCGACTAGCGCGGCGCGCCAAGTCGTTCGTCTTGCTGGGTGACGAGAAGGAGCTCTACCACCGCAGCCCCTCAGGCATCCTCCAGCGATGCATATCCATCACCGAAGGTCAGGAGCTATTACAAGAAATACACTCGGGGGCTTGCGGTCACCACGCAGCACCTCGGGCCCTCATCGGAAACGCCTTCCGACAGGGTTTCTACTGGCCGACCGCGATGGCCGACGCCACTAGGATTGTACGTACCTGCCAAGGGTGTCAATTCTACGCGAGGCAGACGCACCTGCCTACTCAGGCCCTGCAAACGATACCCATCACCTGGCCGTTTGCTGTGTGGGGTCTGGACCTCGTCGGTCCCTTGCAGAAGGCACCCGGGGGCTATACGCACCAGCTGGTCGCCATCGACAAATTCTCCAAGTGGATCGAGGTCCGACCCCTAAACAGCATCAGGTCCGAACAGGCGGTGGTGTTCTTCACCAACATCATCCATCGCTTCAGGGTCCCGAACTCCATCATCACCGACAACGGCACCCAGTTCACTGGCAGAAAGTTCATGGACTTCTGCGAGGATCACCACATCCGAGTGGACTGGGCCGTCGTAGCTCACCCCATGACGAATGGGCAGGTAGAGCGTGCCAACGGCATGATTCTGCAAGGACTCAAGCCACGGATCTACAACGACCTCAACAAGTTCGGCAGGCGATGGATGAAGGAACTCCCCTCGGTGGTCTGGAGCCTAAGGACGACGCCAAGCCGAGCCACGGGTTTCACGCCGTTCTTTCTAATCTATGGGGCCGAGGCTATCTTGCCCACAGACTTAGAATATGGATCCCCGAAGACGAAGGCGTACGACGACCGAAGCAATCGGACCAACCGAGAAGACTCACTGGACCAGCTGGAAGAGGCTCGGGACATGGCCTTACTATACTCGGCGTGGTATCAGCAGTCCCTGCGACACTACCACGCCCGAGGGGTTCGGTCCCGAGACCTCCAGGTGGGTGACTTGGTGCTTCGGCTACGACAAGACGCCCGAGGGCGCCACAAGCTCACGCCTCCCTGGGAAGGGCCGTTCATCATCACCAAGATTTTGAAGCCCGGAACATACAAGCTGGCCAACAGTCAAGGCGAGGTCTACAGCAACGCTTGGAACATCCGACAGCTACGTCGCTTCTACCCTTAAGATGTTTTCAAGTCGTTCATATACCTTGTTTACATATGAAGTCTAACCATCAAGGAAGGGTAAGCCTTGCCTCGGCAAAGCCCGACCCTCCCTCGGGGGCTAGAAGGGGCGAACCCCCTCTGCGTCAAAATTTTCCTCGAAAAAAGTCTTTCTGCCAGAACATCTTTCGTGCTTTTCGACTACTTCGAAAGTGGGATCCTGAAAACGACGGAGTACACGTAAGCAGCAAGGCCGACCGAGCCGAGGGACTCCTACGCCTCCGGGATACGGATACCTCACTCATCACCTTCTGCGATAAGTAACTCACGCTCGGATAAGCGATTCCGCTGGCCGAACAAGTCTTAACGTTCGAAAGTTGTTCTGCTGAAATGATTTTTCGTGCCTTCTCGACTATATCGATAACAGAATCCTACGGACAAGTAAGAGTACACGTAAGCGGCAAGGCCGACCGAGCCGAGGGACTCCTACGCCTCCGGGATACGGATACCTCACTCATCACCTTCCGTGAAAAGTAACTCACGCTCGGACAAACAATTCTGTTACCAACAAATAAGTCCTGATACTCGAAAGAAGGGGAAAAGAAACGCAGCTTTACAACACGACGACGGTATGTTTTGGCCTCGGCGGCCGCAAAAAACATACGCACACTACAGATAAACTGTTCCTGCAGGATCAGACATCAGTGGGGGAGCAGCAGCACCCTCGGCGTCGACTCCACCTTCGGCGGAACCCGACCCGGCCTCGGACGGCGACACGGTCGGAAGACCTCCGCCTCGAAGGAACCTATCGGCACCACGCCTGAGCCATCACTGCCGGGGTCTCCTCCATGAACCCGGCCCGAGCAGACGGTCGACACGGCCAGAAATGGGCCAGCAATAATGGCGGCGGCAGGCGGGCAGAAGCAGCGGTCAAGTCGTCTGCAGGCTCACGTCCCCTCCTGGGACAGCGAGAGAGCCCTCTCCCACGGCGTGAAGACGACGCGCCCGTGTTCCGTTCCTCGAACGGCTCGTGCACGCACGACGGCTGCCCCGCCAACCACTCGTCCCGTCACATTAACTATGCGGCAGGACAAGCGGCACCTTTGGCAGGCGAAGCAGGCAACGCTTCACCTCCGCCATAATGACCGCGTCAAAAAAGGTGTGCCACGTCGTTCGATTTCGTATTCTTTTCCTCTTCCTCTTTCTCTCTCTTGCTACAGAGACCGGGAAAGGGGATGCTCCGAAAGGGATCCTTCTCCGCGAAGGAAGCGGGCCTCGAGCCCCCCTACTGATCAGAGGTTCGAAGGCTGGCCCCTCGGAAGGGTTCGACAGCCGCCTCAAAGCACTCAGGCTCCGAGCCCTCCTACTGATCAGAGGTTCGAAGGCTGGCCCCTCGGAAGGGTTCGACAGCCGCCTCATAGCACTCGGGCTCCGCGCCCACTACTGGTCAGAGGTTCGAAGGCTGGCCCCTCGGATGGGTTCAACAGCTGCCTCAAGCCACTCAGGCTCCGCGCCCACTACTGATCAGGGGTTCGTAGGCTGGCCCCCGAAGGGTTCGACAGCTGCCTCAGAGCACGCAGAGCGAGGGATGACTCTGGGTACGTCCGATACATGGCCGAGGCTCGGGCTACGCTCCCGAGGTACCCTAGGACATTTCTGAGACCAGCAGGAACAATTCTGTAACGGAGTCCCATCAGAGGGAGGCATCGAGCCCTCGGACCCTACCAAACGGGACCGGGTCCGGCAAATCACCTGCAAGTACTTTTGGAGCATGCCTCTGGGCCACTAGCCGACCCTTATCGAACGGGGCACGGGCGTCCACTCGGATCACCCGTTAGCAACTCACTAGAGACACCATGTTCGGTGCCCTCCGAGGGCAACATGGCACTTTCCCCCCCTCCTCCTTGCGGAAAGGCGACGCAGGGGCGTATGAAAAAAGCCGAGTCAGTCCTTGACCGTCCTCTCGCTCTGTGCGGAGGCTTAGGGGATGCTCTCGCAAAACCGGCTCCGGCCAAACCGTTGACAACGTCAACATACCAGCCCGAGAACTTGGAACCTGACTATGCACCCGGGCTACGGCCAGTTCGCATGAGGGAACAACCAGACCGACCGAAGCATCACGAAACGCGCTAAGACCTCGAAGGAGTCAAACCACTCCTTCGAGGCCTCGGGGGCTACACCCGGTGGGTGCGCTCGCGCGCACCCACCGGAACGAAACGCAACTGAGAAAGGTCGGTCCCCTTGCAAAAAAGTGCGACAAAGCCTCCAAACGAGTACCAACACTCCCTTCGAGGCTCGAGGGCTACTGTCGGGGACCATAATTAGGGGTACCCCCAAGACTCCTAATCTCAGCTGGTAACCCCCATCAGCACAAAGCTGCAAAGGCCTGATGGGCGCGATTAAAGTCAAGGCTCAGTCCACTCAAGGGACACGATCTCGCCTTGCCCGAGCCCAGCCTCGGGCAAAGGCAGCCGACCCAGGAGGATTCACGTCTCGCCCGAGGGTCCCCTCAAACAACAGACGCACCTTCGACTCGCCCGAGGCCCGGCTGAAAGGTTATTAGGCTTACACCTATTTCCTAAATGATTTTGGTGGTTGAATTGCCCAACACAAATAAATTGGACTAACTAGTTTGCTCTAATGTACAAGTTATCCAGGTGCCAAAGGTTCACACTTCGCCAATAAAAAGACCAAGAATTGGGTTCAACAAAGAGAGCAAAGGGATAACCAAAGGCAGCCCTGGTCTGGCGCACCGGACTGTCCGGTGCACCAGGGGACTTCAAGCCAAACTCTTCACCTTTGGGAAAACTCAGAGGTGCTCCGCTATAATTCACCAGACTGTCCGGTGCTCCAAGGAAGAGCGACTCTGAACTCGCCAGCTTCGGGAATCCGCTCCGCTATAATTCACCGGACTGTCCGGTGAGCCAGCGGAGCAACGGCTACTTCGTGCCAACGGTCACCTGCAGAAGCAATTAATGCGCGCCAGAGCGCGCAGAAGTCAGGCACGCGCGAAGTGGCGCACCGGACACTCTACAGTACATGTCCGGTGTGCCACCGGACATCCAGGCGGGCCCAGCAGTCAGAGCTCCAACGGTCGGAACCCAACGGCCTGGTGACGTGGCTGGCACACCGGACACTGTCCGGTGTGCACCGGACTGTCCGGTGCACCATGCGACAGACAGCCTCCACCAAACGGCTAGTTTGGTGGTTGGGGTTATAAATACCCCCAACCACCCCACATTCAAGTCATCCAAGTTTTCCTACTTCAACTACTTACAAGAGCTCTAGCATTCAATTCCAGACACACCCAAGTGATCAAATCCTCTCCAAATTCCACACAACGCCTTAGTGATTAGTGAGAGAGATTTGCTTGTGTTCTTTCGAGCTCTTGCGCTTGGATTGCTTTCTTCTTTGATTCTTTCTTGCGATCAACTCAATTGTAACCAAGGCAAGAGGCACCAATTGTGTGGTGGCCCTTGCGGGGAAGTTTTGTTCCCGTTTGATTGAGAAGAAGAAGCTCACTCGGTCCGAGGGACCGTTTGAGAGAGGGAAAGGGTTGAAAGAGACCCGGTCTTTGTGACCACCTCAACGGGGAGTAGGTTTGCGAGAACCGAACCTCGGTAAAACAAATCCGCGTGTCACACTCCTTATTCGCTTGCGATTTGTTTTGCACCCTCTCTCACAGACTTGATTATATTTCTAACGCTAACCCGGCTTGTAGTTGTGATTAACTTTGTAAATTTCAGTTTTGCCCTATTCACCCCCCGTCTAGGCGACTTTCAATTGGTATCGGAGCCCGATGCTTCATTAGAGCCTAACCGCTTGAAGTGATGTCGGGAGATCACGCCAAGTGGGAGATGGAGACCGGCGACAAGCCCATCGGCGAAAAGCCCACTACAAGTCACGGGAAGGCTTCATCGGAAGAGTCCCGCAACAAAAAGAAAGGGAAGGAAAAGAAATCCTCTTCCCACAAGTCGCATCGGAGTGGCGACAAGAAAAAAGAAGATGAGGAAGGTGGTCTACTACGAGACCGATACTTCATCACCTTCCACCTCCAGCTCCGACGCGCCCTCCATAACTTCTAAGCGCCATGAGCGCAAGAAGTTTAGTAAGATCCCCTTACACTACCCTCGCATTTCTAAACATACTCCATTACTTTCCGTTCTATTAGGCAAACCGCCAACCTTTGACGGTGAAGATTATGCTAGGTGGAGTGATTTAATGAAATTTCATCTAACCTCACTCCACAAAAGTATATGGAATGTTGTTGAGTTTGGAGCACAGGTACCATCTGTAGGGGATGAAGATTATGATGAGGACGAGGTGGCCCAAATCGAGCACTTCAACTCCCAAGCCACAACCATACTCCTCGCTTCTCTAAGTAGAGAGGAGTACAACAAGGCGCAAGGATTAAAGAGCGCCAAGGAAGTTTGGGACGTGCTCAAGACCGCGCACGAGGGAGACGAGCTAACCAAGATCACCAAGCGGGAAACGATCGAGGGGGAGCTCGGTCGCTTCCGGCTACGCAAAGGGGAAGAGCCACAAGACATGTACAACCGGCTCAAAACCTTGGTGAACCAAGTGCGCAACCTCGGGAGCAAAAAGTGGGATGACCACGAGATGGTTAAGGTTATTCTAAGATCACTTATTTTCCTTAACCCTACTCAAGTTCAATTAATTCGTGGTAATCCTAGATATACACTAATGACTCCCGAGGAAGTAATCGGGAATTTTGTGAGCTTTGAGTATATGATCAAGGGCTCGAAGAAAATCAACGAGCTAGATGATCCCTCCACGTCCGAAGCACAACCGGTCGCATTTAAGGCGACGGAGGAGAAGAAGGAGGAGTCTACACCAAGTAGACAACCAATCGACGCCTCAAAGCTCGACAACGAGGAAATGGCGCTCGTCATCAAGAGCTTCCGCCAAATCCTCAAACAAAGGAGGGGGAAAGATTACAAGCCCCACTCAAAGAAGGTTTGCTACAAGTGTGGTAAGCCCGGTCACTTTATAGCAAGATGTCCTATTTCTAGTGACAGTGACAGGGGCGACGACAAGAAGGGGAGAAGAAAGGAGAAGAAGAGGTACTACAAGAAGAAGGGCGGCGATGCCCATGTTTGTCGCGAGTGGGACTCCGATGAAAGCTCTAGCGACTCCTCCGACGAGGAGGACGCCGCCAACATCGCCGTCACCAAGGGACTTCTCTTCCCCAACGTCGGCCACAAGTGCCTCATGGCAAAGGGCGGCAAAAAGAAGAAGGTTAAATCCAAATCCTCCACTAGATATGAGTCTTCTAGCGATGATAATGCTAGTGATGAGGAAGAGAATTTGCGTACACTTTTTGCCAACCTAAACATGCAACAAAAGGAAAAGTTAAATGAATTGATTAGTGCTATCCATGAAAAGGATGATCTCTTGGATTCCCAAGAGGACTTCCTTATTAAAGAAAACAAGAAGCATGTTAAGGTTAAAAATGCTTATGCTCTAGAAGTTGAAAAGTGCGAAAAATTATCTAGTGAGCTAAGCACTTGCCATGAGACCATTGACAACCTTAGAAATGAAAATGTTAATTTGTTAGCTAAGGTTGATTCAAATGTTTGTAATGTTTCAATTCCAAATGATAATGTTGAGTTGCTTGCTGAAATAGAAGAATTGAACATTTCTCTTACTAGCCTTAGGATTGAAAATGAGAAATTGATTGCTAAGGCTAAAGATTTTGATGTTTGCAATGTTACAATTTTCGATCTTAGAGATAAAAATGATATATTGCGTGCTAAGATTGTTGAACTTAATTCTTGCAAACCCTCTACATCTACCATTGAACATACTTCTATTTGCACTAGATGTAGAGATGTTGATATTAATGCTATTCATGATCATATGATATTAATTAAACAACAAAATGATCATATAGCGAAGTTAGATGCAAAAATTGCCGAGCATGAACTTGAAAATGAAAAATTTAAATTTGCTCGTAGTATGCTTTATAGTGGGAGACGCCCTGGCATTAAGGATGGCATTGGCTTCCAACAGGGAGGCAATGTCAAACTTAATGCCCCTCCTAAGAAATTGTCCAACTTTGTTAAGGGCAAGGCTACCATGCCTCGAGATAACGAGGGTTACATTTTGTACCCTGCCGGTTATCCTGAGAGCAAGATTAGGAGAATTCATTCTAGGAAGTCTCACTCTGGCCCTAACCATGCATTTATGTATAAGGGTGAGACATCTAGTTCTAGGCAACCAACCCATGCTAAGTTGCCTAAGAAGAAAACTCCTAATGCATCAAATGATCATGACATTTCATTTAAAACTTTTGATGCATCATATGTGTTAACTAACAAATCCGGCAAGGTAGTTGCCAAGTATGTTGGGGGCAAACACAAGGGATCAAAGACTTGTGTTTGGGTACCCAAAGTTCTTATATCTAATGCCAAAGGACCCAAAACCATTTGGGTACCTAAAGTCAAGAACTAAAATTGTTTTGTAGGTTTATGCATCCGGGGGCTCAAGTTGGATCATCGATAGCGGGTGCACAAACCACATGACAGGGGAGAAGAAAATGTTCTCCTCCTATGAGAAAAACCAAGATCCCCAACGAGCTATCACATTCGGGGATGGAAACCAAGGTTTGGTCAAAGGATTGGGTAAAATTGCTATATCACCTGACCATTCCATTTCCAATGTTTTTCTTGTAGATTCCTTAGATTACAATTTGCTTTTCGTATCTCAATTATGTCAAATGGGCTACAACTGTCTTTTTACTGATATAGGTGTCACTGTCTTTAGAAGAAGTGATGATTCAATAGCATTTAAGGGAGTGTTAGAGGGTCAGCTATACTTGGTAGATTTTGATAGAGCTGAACTCGACACTTGCTTAATTGCTAAGACTAACATGGGCTGGCTCTAGCACCGCCGACTATCACATGTTGGGATGAAGAATCTTCATAAGCTTCTAAAGGGAGAGCACATTTTAGGATTAACAAATGTTCATTTTGAGAAAGACAGGATTTGTAGCGCATGCCAAGCAGGGAAGCAAGTTGGTGCTCACCATCCACATAAGAACATCATGACGACCGATAGGCCACTAGAGCTCCTACACATGGACCTATTCGGCCCGATCACTTACATAAGCATCGGCGGGAGTAAGTACTGTCTAGTTATTGTGGATGATTATTCTCGCTTCACTTGGGTGTTCTTTTTGCAGGAAAAATCTCACACCCAAGAGACCTTAAAGGGATTCTTGAGACAGGCTCAAAATGAGTTCGGCTTGAGGATCAAGAAAATTAGAAGCGACAACAGGACGGAGTTCAAGAACTCTCAAATTGAAGGCTTCCTTGAGGAGGAGGGCATCAAGCATGAGTTCTCTTCTCCCTACACGCCACAACAAATGGTGTAGTGGAGAGGAAGAATCGAACTCTATTGGACATGGCAAGAACCATGCTTGATGAGTACAAGACATCAGATCGGTTTTGGGCCGAGGCGGTCAACACCGCCTGCTACGCCATCAACCGGTTGTATCTACATCGAATCCTCAAGAAGACATCTTACGAACTCCTTACCGGTAAAAAGCCCAATATTTCATATTTTAGAGTCTTTGGTAGCAAATGCTTTATACTTGTTAAAAGAGCTAGAAAATCTAAATTTGCTCCTAAGACTGTAGAAGGCTTTTTACTAGGATATGATTCAAACACAAGGGCATATAGAGTCTTTAACAAGTCCACTGGACAAGTTGAAGTTTCTTGTGACGTTGTGTTTGATGAGACTAACGGCTCTCAAGTAGAGCAAGTTGATCTTGATGAGATAGGTGATGAAGAGGCTCCGTGCATCGCGCTAAGGAACATGTCCATTGGGGATGTGTGTCCTAAGGAATCCGAAGAGCCTCCAAATGCACAAGATCAACCATCCCCCTCAACGCAAGCATCTCCACCAACTCAAAATAAGGATGAGGCTCAAGTTGATAAAGGAAAAGATCAAGCAAATGAGACACCTCAAAATGACGGCAATGATCAAGGGGGAGATGCAAATGATCAAGACAAGGAGGATGAAGAACCAAGGCCGCCACACCCAAGAGTCCACCAAGCAATCCAACGAGATCACCCCGTCGACACCATCCTTGGCGACATTCATAAGGGGGTAACTACTAGATCTCGTGTTGCACATTTTTGTGAACATTACTCTTTTGTTTCCTCTATTGAGCCACACAGGATAGAGGAAGCACTTCAAGATTCGGATTGGGTGGTGGCGATGAAAGAGGAGCTCAACAACTTCACTAGGAATGAGGTATGGCATTTGGTTCCACGTCCTAACCAAAATGTTGTAGGAACCAAATGGGTTTTCCGCAACAAGCAAGACGAGCATGGTGTGGTGACAAGGAACAAAGCTCGACTTGTGGCCAAGGGATACTCCCAAGTCGAAGGTTTGGATTTTGGTGAAACCTATGCACCCGTAGCTAGGCTTGAATCAATTCGTATATTATTGGCCTATGCTACTTACCATGGCTTCAAGCTTTATCAAATGGACGTAAAGAGTGCCTTCCTCAATGGACCAATCAAGGAAGAGGTCTATGTTGAGCAACCTCCCGGCTTTGAAGATAGTGAGTACCCTAACCATGTCTATAAACTCTCTAAGGCGCTTTATGGGCTCAAGCAAGCCCCAAGAGCATGGTATGAATGCCTTAGAGATTTTCTTATCAGTAATGGATTCAAAGTCGGAAAAGCCGATCCTACACTCTTCACTAAAACTCTTGAAAATGACTTGTTTGTATGCCAAATTTATGTTGATGATATTATATTTGGGTCTACTAACGAGTCTACTTGTGAAGAATTTAGTAGGATCATGACACAAAAATTCGAGATGTCTATGATGGGGGAGTTAAAGTACTTCTTGGGATTTCAAGTGAAGCAACTCTAAGAAGGCACCTTCATAAGCCAAACGAAGTATACTCAAGATATTCTAAGCAAGTTTGGGATGAAGGATGCCAAACCCATCAAGACACCCATGGGAACCAATGGGCATCTCGACCTCGACATGGAAGGTAAGTCCGTGGATCAAAAGGTATACCGGTCGATGATAGGTTCTTTACTCTACTTATTTGCATCTCGACCGGATATTATGCTTTCCGTATGCATGTGTGCAAGATTCCAAGCCGACCCTAAGGAAGCTCACCTTACGGCCGTAAAACGAATCTTGAGATATTTAGTTTATACTCCTAAGTTTGGGCTTTGGTATCCTAGGGGATCCACATTTGATTTAATTGGTTATTCGGATGCCGATTGGGCGGGGTGTAAAATTAATAGAAAGAGCACATCGGGGACTTGCCAGTTCTTGGGAAGATCCTTGGTGTCTTGGGCTTCAAAGAAGCAAAATTCCGTAGCTCTTTCTACCGCCGAAGCCGAGTACATTGCCGCAGGCCATTGTTGCGCGCAACTACTTTGGATGAGGCAAACCCTTAGGGACTATGGTTACAAATTAACCAAAGTTCCTCTTCTATGTGATAATGAGAGTGCAATCCGCATGGCGGATAATCCCGTTGAGCATAGCCGCACTAAGCACATAGCCATTCGGTATCACTTTTTAAGGGATCACCAACAAAAGGGAGATATCGAGATTTCATATATTAACACTAAGGATCAATTAGCCGATATCTTTACCAAGCCTCTTGATGAACAAACCTTTAACAAACTTAGGCATGAGCTAAATATTCTTGATTCTAGGAACTTCTTTTGTTGAAATTGCACACATAGCTCATTCATATACCTTTGATCATGTCTCTTTCATATGCTATGACTAATGTGTTTTCAAGTCTATTTCAAACCAAGTCATAGGTGTATTGAAAGGGAATTGGAGTCTTCGGCGAAGACAAAGGCTTCCACTCCGTAACTCATCCTTCATCGTCGCTCCGAGCATCTCTCCGGCTTTGGTATAATCTTCACTCATATTTTATTTGCCAAAGGGGAGAAAGTAGTTTAAAAGGGCTTATATTTCACTCAAAGTATCCGTTTTTGGCGATTCATGCCAAAGGGGGAGAAAATATTAGCCCAAAGCAAAAGGACCGCACCACCATAATTTTAAAAAGAGTTTTTCAATTGGTATGATTTCCAATTTGGTATCTTCTTGTGTTCAAAAAAGGGGAGAGAGTAGTAGTTTCAAAATCAATATCTTAAAACCCTCTTGAACACTAAGAGGAGGAATTTATCAAGGGGGAGTTTTTGTTTCAGTCAAAGGAAAAGCATTTGAAACAGGGGGAGAAAATTTCAAATCTTGAAAATGCTTCGCAAAATCTTATTCATTTACCTTTGACTATTTGCAAAAGAACTTTAAAAAGTATTTACAAAAGAATTTGCAAAAACAAAACATGTGGTGAAAGCATGGTCCAAAATGTTAAAAATAAAGAAACAATCCATGCGTATCTTATAAGTATTTACATTGGCTCAATTCCAAGCAACCTTTGCACTTACATTATGCAAACTAGTTCAGTTATGCATTTCTATACTTGCTTTGGTTTGTGTTGGCATCAATCACCAAAAAGGGGGAGATTGAAAGGGAATTAGGCTTACACCTATTTCCTAAATGATTTTGGTGGTTGAATTGCCCAACACAAACAAATTGGACTAACTAGTTTGCTCTAGTGTACAAGTTATCCAGGTGCCAAAGGTTCACACTTCGCCAATAAAAAGACCAAGAATTGGGTTCAACAAAGAAAGCAAAGGGATAACCGAAGGCAGCCCTGGTCTGGCGCACCGGACTGTCCGGTGCACCAGGGGACTTCAAGCCAAACTCTTCACCTTCGGGAAAACTTAGAGGCGCTCCGCTATAATTCACCGGACTGTCCGGTGCTCCAAGGAAGAGCGACTCTGAACTCGCCAGCTTCGGGAATCCGCTCCGCTATAATTCACCGGACATGTCCGGTGTACACCGGACTGTCCGGTGAGCGAGCGGAGCAACGGCTACTTCGCGCCAACGGTCACCTGCACAAGCAATTAATGCGCGCTAGAGCGCACAGAAGTCAGGCACGCGTGAAGTGGCGCACCGGACACTCTACAGTACATGTCCGGTGTGCCACCAGACATCCAGGCGGGCCCAGCAGTCAGAGCTCCAACAGTCGGAACCCAACGACCTGGTGATGTGGCTAGCGCACCGGACTGTCCGGTGCACCATGCGACAGACAGCCTCCACCAAACGGCTAGTTTGGTGGTTGGGGTTATAAATACCCCCAACCACCCCACATTCAAGTCATCCAAGTTTTCCTACTTCAACTACTTACAAGAGCTCTAGCATTCAATTCCAGACACACCCAAGTGATCAAATCCTCTCCAAATTCCACACAACGCCTTAGTGATTAGTGAGAGAGATTTGCTTGTGTTCTTTCGAGCTCTTGCGCTTGGATTGCTTTCTTCTTTGATTCTTTCTTGCGATCAACTCAATTGTAACCAAGGCAAGAGGCACCAATTGTGTGGTGGCCCTTGCGGGGAAGTTTTGTTCCCGTTTGATTGAGAAGAAGAAGCTCACTCGGTCCGAGGGACCGTTTGAGAGAGGGAAAGGGTTGAAAGAGACCCGGTCTTTGTGACCACCTCAACGGAGAGTAGGTTTGCGAGAACCGAACCTCGGTAAAACAAATCCGCGTGTCACACTCCTTATTCGCTTGCGATTTGTTTTGCACCCTCTCTCGCGGACTTGATTATATTTCTAACGCTAACCCGACTTGTAGTTGTGATTAACTTTGTAAATTTCAGTTTCGCCCTATTCACCCCCCCTCTAGGCGACTTTCACCAGCTCAGGCAGGCTTCGCGGAGAAGCAACCTTGGCCAGATCGCCACGCCAACCGACCGTATCGTAGGGGCATTTAATGCAAGGATCGACTGACACCTTATCCTGACGTGCGCTCCTCAGTCGATAGGGCCAAAGTGACCGCAGTCACTTCGCCGCTCCACTGACCGACCTGACAGGGAAACAGCACCGCCTGCCCTGCTCCGACTGCTGTGCCACTCGACAGAGTGAGGCCGACAGCAGCTAAGTCTGGCCTCGGGCGCCATAGGAAGCTCCGCCTCGCCCGACCCCAGGGCTCGGACTCAACCTCGACGTTGGACGACGGACTCCGCCTCGCCCGACCCCAGGGCTCGGACTCTACCTCGACCTCAGAAGACGGACTCCGCCTCGCCCGACCCCAGGCTCGGACTCAACCTCGACCTCGGACGGCGGACTCCGCCTCGCCCGACCCTAGGGCTCGGTCTCAACCTCGACCTCGGACGGCGGATTTCGCCTCGCCCGACCCTAGGGCTCGGACTCAGCCTCGACCTCGGAGGAGTCACCGCCTCGCCCGACCCCGGGCTCGGACCGACCACGTCATAGGAGGGCCATCATTACCCTACCCCTAGCTAGCTTAGGCTACGGGGAACAAGATCGGCGTCCCATCTGGCTCGCCCCGGTAAACAAGCAATGATGGCACCCCGCGTGCTCCATGATGGCGGCGGTTCTCAGCCCCTTACGAAAGCAAGGAGACGTCAGCAAGGACCCGACAGCTCCGACAGCTGTACTCCTTCAAGGCTCAGGCACTCCTCCGACGGCCACGACATCACATGAACAGGGCAGCAACACCTCTCCAACAGCCATGTCGGCGTGTACTTAGGGCTCTGGCTCCTCTCAGCTAGACACGTTAACACATTGCTACACCCCCCATTGTACACCTGGGCCCTCTCCTTACGTCTATAAAAGGAAGGTCCAGGGCTCTCGTACGAGAAGGTGGCCGCGCGGGAGAACGGGCTAGCTGACAGTCTCTCTCTCTCTCCCACGCGAACGCTTGTAACCCCCTACTGCAAGCGCATCCACCCTGGGCGCAGGACAACACGAAGGCCGCGACTTCCCCTTTTGCTGTTCTTCCCCCCTTTGTGTTCCGTCTCGCGCCGACCCATCTGGGCTGGGACACGCAGCGACAATTTACTCGTCGGTCCAGGGACCCCCCGGGGTCGAAACGCCGACATCACTATATTTTACTGAAATGACAATAAATAGTCCATATCTAATTATGGTCAAGACCCTCGCCTTCGTGCAAAGCTAGATACCAATGTATTGGCAAATTTATTTGAATGTTGGCTTGACATGGAGTATAATATTTCAGATTGCAGCCAAGTAAGCTATACTCCTTTTGTTTAACTTACAGATTCTATTGCCCTTTTGTTTCTTGGGTCACTTCAGTTTATATGTATTTAACATGAACACCAGAAGCATCTATATATGGTGTGTTTGGTTTGTGGAGTCACTCTATGCTTCATGAGGTGATGCATCATAAATTTATTCCATTAATTTTGGTGGAATCAACCCACTCCTCATGTATATACTAATTATTAGCTTATGAAGAATGGGGTGGTGATGGATCAATCCATTCTATTCCATAAACCAAATAAAAAAGTGAGGAGTGAGAAGAAGATGGATCACTTAATTCCTCAAACCAAACACACTCATAATAGACTCCATGCCTCTACCATCATGGTTTAAAGGGTAACGATCCAAGCATTCATTATATTCATAAAACACATAGTATTGCCATAATATGAATGCCACCATAGAATTGGCCAATCCTACATGGAAGGACGATATTTATATGTGGCATCGTATAGTACCATCATGGGTTCCAAAAACATTAAACTGGTAATTTCTTATACCTTGAAGTCAACTAAATAATTTTGGCTATATATATGTAAGAATGAGTTATTTTAATTTGTAGGGATTTGTCAGGCTTTCTTGTTATCAACTTTATGCACTCGTGGAATGGTAAAAGGTTATCCTGCATTTCCACTGTGAGTAACTGTGTAGTTCTAATACTTGGTCAATATCATTTTTTCTATAACTAATTGTTTTTACTAAATTTAATGTTGTCTTATACCGAATGTACAGACTTCAAGTGTACCGAGGACCAAATTCTTGGTAGAATTGATGAAGTACAGACTGAATGTAATGACAATATTCTAGAAGAACTACAAAATATTATTAAGCACGTCAGTGTTTAGTTGCAAACAATATGAAGTACGAGAATACAACATATGTGATGTTATTTGCAAATACTCGAGTTTAGGATAAGAAACAAAGATTCCGAATTTTTGCTCTCACTTATTATTCTCGTCCTTTTGGTATGAATTTTAATGTATATTCACTTCGTTACCATTCAATCCTCGCAATGCACAAACATTGTACTCACTTCTTAGGGTTTGTTTGGTTTGACTTTTGGCTTTGGCTTTTGCCCCCCTAAAAGCCAAAAGCCAACCAAAGGGCTGGATCCAGGAAGCAGCTTTTTCTAAAAGTCGACTTTCTCGTAGTGCAAATCTGAAAGCACCCCTGGACCTGCTTTTAGTGGCTTTTCAGATGGAACTATGAAAACATATATCGAAGAATTTTTAATGACTTTTAGTGGTTTCCACCAAACGGTTTTTAGCTTTTTAACAACTTACAACATACAGTAGATTTTTCCACAGCTCACAGTCCACATCAACTTTTTTCACAGCCACAACCCAACCAAACATACCCTTAGACTTTGTTTTTTGGTTTTCACATTGTATTGTAAATTGATTTGTATTAGTTTAATTCTTCATTGGTTGTTGCCAGAGAGTTTATAAGATTGAGATTGATAATATGTGTTATTTGTTTTTATATAATTATTGTGCACTAATATTTTGTATGTCGTTGCAACGCACGGGCACTTGATTAGTCGTCATATAATGTATTACCTTATCTAGAATAGATTGACTCTTTGAGCCAAACACCCCCTACTTTTTTGGCCCAATCAAATTTGGGGAACCCTGGCCCAATTAGAGTAAAGCACACAAAGAAACGGGCCAAAAGGACTGTAGATCCGAAGTTTGTCACTGTCCCGTTCGTCGTGTCCCAAAGTCCAAAACCCAACCCACAATGGCCGCCACCTCGCCGGCCCCGGCGCCGCCGCGCATCCTCCTCGCCGGGGATGCCCACGGCCGACTCCACCAGCTCTTCAAGCGCGTCAAATCGGTGGCTACCCCCTCCTCCCACCATTATCTCTTCCTCCTCTTGCTGGTGTCGTCGGTCCGTAACACCGTGCGCTGCCCACCCGCAGGTGAACCAGTCAACGGGGCCGTTCCACGCGCTGCTCTGCGTGGGGCAGTTTTTCTCCCCCGAGGGTGCTGCAGAGGGCTCACCGGAGGACGTCACCGACTACCTCGAGGGGCGCGCTTCCGTGCCCATCCCGACCTACTTCACCGGCGACTACGGCCCAGCCGCGCCGCGATTGCTATCGAAGGCCGCCGCTGGTGCTCGCGGGTTCGCACCCGGTGGCATCGAGATATGCCCCAACGTCTTCTGGCTTAGGGGAAGCAACCGCTTCACCCTCCACGGTGTGTTTTCTTGGTCTGCTGCTAATTGATTTCATTATACAAGGCCAAAAGATTTGCTACCAGCTAGTTAAATTTTTTGACAGAGATACTGTGGAGTTAGTCGAATGTTGCACTATATCGCACTCAGGCAACTAAGCAGGAGTCGCCTCTCGTGGTTGAAGATACTAAAACCTGTTCGTATAATTGGACATCCTTAAAAGTGTTATGGAACCTCATTGAACAGTGTGTAGTGAACTAGTGATGCCTGAAAGTCTGAATGTGAACTGATTTAGTCTCACCTTTCCTCTAGCACACCCATACATAATGTTTCCTGTCTGTAGGTTTGTCGGTGGTTTATTTGTCAGGGAGGAAAGGGTTAGGAGGGCCTGGCTGTTACAGCCAGGATGATGTGGATGCCCTACGGGCTCTTGCAGAAGAGCCAGGGATTGACGATCTGTTCTTGACATATCCTTTTTTCCCTTATACTGTTTCTTTCACTGCTTGCTAATATTAATATTGAGTTGCTTTGTGTTAGCATCTATTCTGGATGCATCAAATTTAGGTTCCCTTGACAGTAACGAGATTGCACTAATGAATGGCCGACTGGAGTGGTCAGTGGGTCTGACACTTCCAATGTGCCTAATCAGGTTTTGGATCCCAATGGGTATGATCCTATTGTTGCTGAATTGGTTGCTGAGATTAAACCAAGGTTTGGTTCTGACTTCCTAGTTCATACACAAAAAGGAAATGGTTATTGAGAAAGTCAACTTAAAGCATTAACATGCAGCTTCCGTACGGCTGTAATGCTGATATTGTAAAAAGGGCAGACCCAGTCCCAGAGGCTCCCACATGAGTGGGGTCTAAGGAAGGGATATAAACAATAATATTTTTATTATAATATATATACTCTGTTGCTGACTACTAAATTAAGCTGATCAGTGATTTGTGCATTATGTAGCAGAAAACATAATGTAAGCTTATCCAGATTTGTGACATCGTTTGGTTCATGCAGATATCACATTGCTGGCACAAAAGGTGTCTTTTACTCAAGGGAACCATATGTCAATGATTCTGCTGCTCATGTTACCCGCTTTATTGGACTTGCTAATGTTGGAAACAAAGAGAAGCAGGTATCTATATACAGATCAAACCAACTTCTTGTTCAAAAAAGAAAGAAAACCTGTTCGTTCATATTTATACTACCTTTTTATCCTCTATAGTATTTTGCACACTACTGTATCCAAGATTATTTGGACATGGACATGGTTCCCACTTCTCAGAATGCAATTTGGACTACTTTTTTTTGTCATCAAAAGTATCTGTTTTAAAACTACTTTTCAAGACAAACCTACTCATATCATTTTCAAATATATCCAAATTCAACACGCAAAAAGGTAAATTTGAATCGAAATTTGAAATAGTAGACTGCACACAATCCAAAAATCGCTTATTTATGACCGGAGGGGATATGTTTTAAGATTGAGTTGGTTAGGTGGTCTGAGTAGTACTCATCAGGTCTTGAGTTTGATTCCTTGTGGGAGCGAATTTCAGACCATAGTTAAAAAATTCCCTCGTCTGTCCCATGCCAAAGCACATGCTTGGTCCCGGTCGTTCTCACATGGGATATGGTGCCGCTGTGTATGGGTGGGGCAAGGGTTCGGGGGTTTTCTCGACCTGCGTGAGAAGGTATTCTTAATACAATGCCTAGGGGCTGTCTTACTCCCCGCAGGTCGAGTTCCTTCCGAGATATAAAAATCATTCATGCATTTTTATCTTCAGTAACTTAGTATATGTGTCAAATAACTAATTGCTTCCCAGTTATATGTTACCTACTAGCCAAAAAATTCTACTTCAAATGTGCTACATCATTGATACATTGTAATTACCTAGCAATTTAAGTCATTAATTGTGTACTTATTGCATATACTTTTCAGAAATTTATTCATGCGATTTCTCCTACTCCAGCATCTGTCATGTCCAGTGCTGATATCAATGCCAAGCCTCCAAACGCCACTTTGTCACCATATGTTGGTTCAGCAAAATCAGTTCCTATCGAAGAAGCTCCAAAACGTGCAGCGGAGAACATAGATTCACAATATTGGCGTTATGATGTCAAGCGGCAAAGGCATGGGGAAGCTGGTGGGGGTGGATTGTGTTTCAAATTTGTATCCTCAGGATCCTGTCAAAGAGGGAGTAGATGCAGTTATAGGCATGATGAAGAGGCAGTGGAGCATTACCAGAGAAATGTCTGTTTTGATTTTCTAAACAAAGGAAAATGTGAGAGGGGCCCAGAATGCAAGTTTGTTCACAGTCTTTCTGGGGAGACTGCTCTAAGGGATGCAAGACCTCCTAGGTGAGAAAAGCAGCACAATCTTTTTTTCTTGAATACGCATGAGGGCTGCGTATCATTTCATTAAAAGAAGAAGATAACAAAACAAGAATACAAGCAGTACACAATCTCTTTTTCTGACTCTGTAGGCATGCCTTTTGTTTTAGTATTTACCTCATTCTGTATTTTTCGAACTCCAGTGAAAGAAGACGAGTGGAGAGCAGTTGCTGGTTCTGCTTGTCGAGTCCAGATGTCGAGTCACATCTTGTCATTAGCATCGGTGAAGGTTACTACTGCACACTTGCAAAGGGGCCACTTGTTCCAAATCACGTTCTAATGATTCCCGTGGAACACTGCCCCAGTACATTGATGATGCCTCCGGAAGCAGAGGCAGAACTTGGGAGATATAAGATTGCTCTGAGTAAGTACTTTGAGAAGCAAGGAAAAACTGCAGTCTACTTTGAGTGGGTTTCACCACGCTCTCACCATGCAAACCTGCAGGTATGGATGCTTCACACCTGATATGAAATTTACAATTGTGCCGAAACTTTGCCATGATCATGCTACATGGTAATCCTCCCAATTTCTTGCATAGGCTGTTCCTGTACCATTGTCTAAAGCAGACGCTGTTAACAAGATATTTCATCTAGCAGCCAAAAAACTGGGATTTGAATTCTCTATGGTGAATCCAGGTGAGACTGCATTTTTCCTCCTCCTTTTGGTTGTTTGATTAAACAAATGAAAAGACATGACCACACGCAGTAGGGAAGAAATATGCTCTTCATTATACAGTAGTAAAAAAATGCATTTTTCTGAAACATAACACATTGCTTGTCGCACATGGTTGACAATTTAAATATTTAATATTATATTTGTTCAACATTGTTTGGTATGTCCATCACTTGTTTGAACACTACTTACACCATTGTTGTATATGTCCTTGATGAGTCCAACATACTTAGCTGGAACTTTATGTTTGTCTGAAGCCCACCACATAACATTCCTTGGTATTTTGACATAAACTTTTTCCAAGTCAATGAAAACCATGTATAGGTCCTTCTGCTCCCTATACTGCTCCATCACTTATCTTATTAAGAAAATGGCTTCTATGGTTCACCTTCTGGGTATGAAACCAATTTGGTTCAAGGAGATTCTTGTTATTTCTCTCGGATGATGCTCAATAACTCTCTCCTGTAGCTTGATAGTATGGTTCATCAACTTAATTCCTGATAATTAGTACAACTTTGAATAACCTCTTTATTCTTGTAGGTTAGTAGCAATATACTTCATCTCCAGTTCTCCACTTGTCAGGCATCTTGATCGATATGAAGATATGGTTCAACAACTTGATTAGCCATACTATAACTGTCCTTGAGGCATCTTCATACCTCAATTGAGATACCATTAGGGTCCATCTTACCCCTTTCATCCCTTTCAGTGCTTCTCACCTCAGTTTTTTGTATCCTACGCATAAAGCGCCAATTGATGTTATTAAAAAGTCATCCAAGTATCCAACTGAAAGGTTATGTCTCCATTATTTCATTGAACAATTTGTCAAAATACTCGCTATCTGTGTTTAATTATATCCTCTACCAAGAGGTACTCCATTTCATCCTTAATGCACTTAAACTTGATTAAAGTCCCTTGTCTTTCTCTCTTGGAACATAGCCATCCTATATATACTATTCTCTCCTTCCTTCGTACTCAAACGTTGGTAAAGATCCCCGTACACCTTTCTTTGCCACATTTATAACTTACTTTGTAGTCTTCTTTGCTACCTTGTACTTATCTATGTTGTCCACACTCATGTCATGGTACAGACATATGTAATATTCTTTCTTGTTAATAGCCCTTTGGACTTCCTTATTCCACCACCAAGTATCTTTTGCTTTGCCTCCATTCCCTTTAGTTGCTCAACACACCTCTGAGGCCACCTTACGATTATAGGTTGCCATCTTCCCCCCACATGTTATTTGTGTCTTCTTCCTTCCAAGTGCCCTTTTTGATAGTTCTTTCCTTGAAGACTTTTGCCTTCTCCCTTTTCAGTTTCCACCACTTTGTTCTTACAATCTTGACTTGTTTTATCCCTACGGATACACACCTGAAAATGAAAGACTGCCACCACAAGCTTGTGTTGAGAGACAACTCACTCCCCATGTATCACCTTACAATCCAAATATGCTCCTTTATCCTCTTTTCTTGTGAGGACAAAGTCAATCTGACTAGTGTTGGCCACTATTATATGTCTCTAAATGGGGGTCTCTTCCTGAAGGAAGTATTGGCTATCGACATGTCAAAAGGTTTTTATGACTTCCTCTCCCTCCTAATTCCTACTATCATGCCCAAAACACCCATGAATTGTCTTGAAACCTACACTTGTTGTATCTACATACCCATTGAGACCTCCTATGAAAAAAACTTCTCACTCACTAGTAGTAGCTCTAACCATGCCATCTAAATTCCCATAAGCCTCTTACTACTCTCATCATGGCCTACTTGGGGGTTTACTTGCTAATTACATTCAAGGCCAAATCACCCACGATAAGCTTGACTAAGATAATTTTATCTCCTTCTCACATCCACCATACTATTCTTGAGAATCTTATCAATTAAAACTCCTAATCCATTTCTATTTGCAGTTGTCTCTGTCGACATTGTCCACTTCCTTCATCTTCTAACTCTTCCGTTTAGTCTCTTGGATGCATAAGATATTTACATGCCTCCTAGTCGCTTCCTTAACTTACCTGTAAGTGACCCTACATTCCAACTTCCTAAACGAATCCTAGTTAGTTTGACTAGTTTATTACCCTTCGCACCTGTCGATGTCGATGATGTGAAGACCCTTGCATATTTTTCAATACACCCGAACGTCGATGTAGCACACACTAAGTAGTGATCTGATCCTTCCTCACTTGACATCATGTCCTTGAGATATGCTGTGTTGAGACAATATATGTGGGGTTGCTTTTTATAATCTTCCATGAAGTTATATCGATTCAAATTCATTTCTTATGATGCTTTGATTCTCAGTAAACGATAGATGCATTCCATTTCTGTTACCTTTGTTATCTGCTTTGTTTTTACAGATGGTGCAAAAACTGCTAGAGAATCATTGATGTCTCAATGCGAAAGCAAATCAGGGCTGTTTTATGTTGAGCTCCCGGAAGGTAGAATTCTCTTGCACATGGTCGACAGTAACGAGAAGTTCCCTGTTCAGTTTGGACGCGAGGTATGAAATGACCAGAGTTGGCTCATTTTTAGCTTGAAACGACAAACTAGTTGAATTTTTGGGGATTAAGTAATGAACAGCTGGCTGTCCTTCATTTTCATGGCTACAGGTGTTAGCGGGACTGCTAAGCATGGCGGATCGTGCAGATTGGAGGAACTGCAAGATTTCAAAGGAGGAAGAGATTAAACTGGTGGACGATTTCAAACAAGGTTTCCGCGAATTTGACCCTGCAGAGTGAAAACAATGCTCTGCGCCTGTGTTTTTGTTTTGCAATTTGTAGTCTATTTTTGAGGTCTCATTTGAAATGGACATATATGAAGCACAAGAATGTAGTAACGTTTTCCAATGCCGCAATTTTTGTTTTAGGGCTAGTTTTGGAACCACATTTTTTCAAGGGATTTTCATTCTCCTAAGCAAAATTAGTTCATTTTCTTTTGTGAAAATAGGTTGGAAAAATGGTGTTTTCAAACTAGCCCTTAGATAAACGTATGTCTGATCTCGGCGTGAGTGGGCACGCCTAGGGATGAAAACGGACAGAAAAACCCTTCTTCCGTTTTCGTATCCGTATTTTATCATCGAAAATGGGATCGGGTCCGGAATA
The DNA here is from genome assembly GCF_902167145.1 of Zea mays. Classification (NCBI taxonomy): domain Eukaryota; kingdom Viridiplantae; phylum Streptophyta; class Magnoliopsida; order Poales; family Poaceae; genus Zea; species Zea mays. Next base: position 103,413,256 of record NC_050102.1, read on the forward strand.
GTCGGGAACGGAAATGGGAGCGGTATAAACGGAATTGCGAAAACGAAAAGAAATAGAAATACTAATGGAAACCCATAATTTAATACAAATAAGAATGATATTGATGTTTGACTAGTGATTGATTGGCATGACAATAACATAAAATAAATAGATATAGAGAGACAACCTTCTATTATTATTTGATTGCTAATAGTGTATATTTAGCTATATCCGATGTTGTTTAAGATTTTAGACTTGTCATTGAAAATAGTCGATGGTTACAATTGTCATTTATGCTATAATTTAGCACCTAAAGACACGAGGCTTTATTTTTTATACTAATGCATATTAGGCTCGTCCCATATTTATCAAATACGGAATAAATACGGTTTTAACCCGGATAAAAACTGGATCTCGCAAAAATGGACGGAATAAATCATCTCTCGTTTCCGTCCCGTTTCCATATTTTTCTGTAAATACAGAAACAGTTGAGTGAAATGTAGAAAATGGTACGGGTCGAGACGAGATTTTACCCGTCCGTTTTTAACCCTAGCCACGCCAGCGGAACAGGCCTGCAGTTCAAACAAGTTACCCTTTAGGGCAATGTGCACTTTGCCGTGGCAGACAAAACTCGTAAAGCAAGGAAGAAAAATAACAGAATCGGCGGCTTGGCTATGGGCCTGTTTGTTTCAGCTTATAGATTATATAATCTGTATTATAATCTAAATTATATAATCCAGATTATAATCTAGATATATTATAATTTATATGTAGTTGTTTGGTAGTTTAGATTATACAAATATAGATTATTCACAAAGACAACAATACCCTTATTGTTTATTTGAGGTGAGAAAAGAAGGATGACATATATTGTAATTTCTATTTACATTACCATGGGTAGTGGGTCTTTTGTCAAAATAATCTCAAATAAGTTAGTCTTGAGAAGATTATGAGATTATCATAATCTGGAGTTTAGATTATATAATCTGAACCTATAATCTATGTGTTTGTTTAGCTAATGGATTATTTGCGCTGGATTATATAATCTGGAGAGATTATAATATAAAACAAATAGGGCCTATGTTGCTCTCAACTCTAGGGGGGCCAGGGTGGCAGGGTGCGTGGCGTGGCACAGTGGGTGGAATCAAAACTCTGAAAGCCTGACGCAGGCCCACGTGGATGTGAGCACGCCGGCCTGCAATCTCTGGGCCCTGAAATCTGAATGCATGGGTTGCTCGGGCTCAGATCGACGGGGCTTGGAAGTGCCAAGGATGATAAAGTGGTTGGTTATTAGACGATACGAGAAGCACAAAAAAAAAACAAAAAAAAGAGAGAAGAAAACAGATCTACGCACAACAACAACAAAGCGAGAAGTGGGGAGGAGATAAATCTACGCACTGCACGTGACGCAATAAATGACGTAAACTAGGGAATAGAAGGATATACTCGATCGTCAATAATCCGCCTGGTCATGGTCATGGTCATCTTAAAAAGACAGCGAGAAGTCGCGGACATCGATGCATGCAAACTCGGCCTTCAAAAACTCATCCACATACGCCGATGGCGCCGCGGGCGCGGAGGATCAAAACCTCGACCTCGCCGGCCGCCGCGCGCGAGCGTACCGTATCCGCCTCCACCTCAAGGCGACGGCCACGACCAGAGCATCTCCCCCTCGACATCGACACTAATGCCACCGCCACCGCCACCGCCAACGGCTCGGACGCCTCTCCCAGCCCCGCGCCATCCTCCTCCCACACCCCGTGCCCCACCCCTACCGGCGCCGGCGGAATCGGGAGCCGGCACAACCAGGCATGCGCGGCGTGCAAGTACCAGCGGCGCAAGTGCAACTCGCACTGCGAGCTCGCCCCTTACTTCCCCGCCGAGCAGCAGCGCCGCTTCCTCAACGCCCACCACCTCTTCGGCGTCGGCAACCTCGTGAAGATGCTGGGCATGATCGAAACCAAGTTCAGCAACGACCTCATGACCTCGCTCATGTACGAGGCGGACGCTCGCGCGGCCGACCCCGTCCTCGGGTGCGTCGGCATCATAGAAGAGCTGCAGCGACGGATCGACGACACCAAGATGAAACTCAAGCACGTTATACAGCAGATCGTGATCTATCGTCAGAGGGCCAATCTTGCGCAGCAGGACAACCTTGTAGCGGTAACAGTGGCCGGTCAACAGCCAACACCGGAATGCTCCGGACTAATCTTCCATGCCCAACAAGATCACGTCGCCACAGTGCAAGATTGCCACGTTCTGCAAGACCAGAACCTACAGAACCAGCAAGATTACCACCGCGTGCAAGACAATCAGCAAGATTATCAAGTTCTGCAGGACCAGAACCAACACGATTACCACTGTATACCAGACCAGAACCAGCAAAATTACCACCTTCTGCAAGACCAGAACCAGCAAGATTACCACGGTCTACGAGATCAGAACCAGCAAGATTATCAAGTTCCACAGGACCAGAATCAGCAAGATTACCACAGTCTGCCAGACCAGAACCAGCAAGATCACCACAGTCTGCGAGACCAAAACCAGCAAGATTATCAAGTTCTGCAGGACCAGAACCAACAAGATTACCACTGTCTGCCAGACCAGAACCAGCAAAATTACCACCTTCTACAAGACCAGAACCAGCAAGATTGCCACGGTCTGCGAGACCAGAACCAGCAAGATTATCAAGTTCCGCAGGACCAGAACCAGCAAGATTACCACAGTCTGCCAGACCAAAACCAGCAAAATTACCACCTTCTGCAAGACCAGAACCAGCAAGATTACCACGTTCTGCAAGACCAGAACCAGGAAGATTACCACGGTCTACGAGATCAGAACCAGCAAGATTATCAAATTCTGCAAGACCAAAATCAGCAATATTACCACGGTCTCCCAGACCAGAACCAGCAAGATTACCACCTTCTACAAGACCAGAACCAACAAGATTTCCACCTTCTGCAAGACCAGAACCAGCAAGATTACCACGGTCTGCAAGACCAGAACCAGCAAGATTATCAAGTTCTGCAAGACCAAAACCAGCAATATTACCACGGTCTGCCAGATCAGAACCAGCAAAATTACCACGTCCTACAAGATCAGAACCATCAAGATTACCACATCCTGCAAGAGCAGAACCATTACCTCGTCCAGCAAGAGCAGAACCAACAAGATCGAATTCATATATCGTCACAGTCGCACTTCGGTCACAATGACATTGCTGGTACCACCGCCGGCAACGAGGGTACTAGCGACGATGTGAGGATGCACACTTATTACTTTGGCGAGGCTAGATCACAGCCGACCCTTATTGGAAACATGAAGCCACAGGTCATTCCGCCGGCAAAGCCACCGATTCTACCAGGACCCCCTATTGTATCGCCTATTGTGCCATCAAAGGAGCAGCCTGTATTGCCTATTGTGTCGCCGGAGGAGTCGGTGGACGACGAATGGACTAGATATATCAATTTTTGACATAATAGACACTGTTTGTAGCAATAGGATATGTTGGGAGATGTGTTTTGTATATATATATTACAATTAGTTAAAGCAATGTATATTAGATATATCAATTTTAGTTAACATTATAGACATTGTTTACAACGACATGATCTGTTTACATAATTTAAAATAGGCGATGTGACACGAGATGATAGTTCAATTATGTTTTATTATTAATTTTATCAAATTATTTTATGATTGAAATAAGAGATATGAAAGGAGATGTGGTAGTTCAGTTAGATTTTACCATTAATTTGATCGGTTTATTTTATGATTAAAATAGAAGATGTGCCTAGAGATTAGGTAATTAAATTAGATTTTATCATTTATTTTATGAAAGGTATATAAATAGGGAACGTATCTTGTGCAACCAAGTCAATTGGTGCAACCGTGCAACCAAAACACATGAATGAAGGTGAGAGGATCTTTTTTTAAAATTCAGGGAGAGGTTTGAGGGTTGTTTTGAAAAACGATGCTTTTAAAAAGATCCTCTCACATCCATTCATGTGTCTTGGTTGCACGATTGTACCAATTAGGTTAGTTGCACCAGATACATTCTGAAATAGAAATGGAGGACAACTAAATATATTTAGTAATTATATTAACCTATCTCAATTTTTTTGATAAAGGGTATGTTAGAATAAATTTGACAGTTTTTTTGTTGGAGGGTATGTTAGTTCCATTAAGTTTTATTATCGGTTTAAACAATTTATTTTATGAAAGGTATATAAACTGTTTTGAGAAAATAAGAAAATAATCCCAGACCCTTTTATCATTGATTTGACAACCTTTTTTGTATTGTTAATTTGAGTTTTTCATAACTGAGATATGAGACAACTCATATTTGTTTTATGACATTTGCAAAAAAATGAGATATTAGACAATCTTAATTTTTATTTAATATATGAGGTATGCTGGTTATGTTATGTGTTATAATAATTTTGTTTTTATTTACTACATAAGGCATGTTATTTATGTGTCATGATTGTCTTTATATTATACTAGTACAATACCTGTGCGTTACAATGATACATAAATTATTCGATAAAATATTAATTTACAATGATTACATGCAAATGAAAACCACAAATTATTATCGACCTCAATATCTTATTTTTTTTTGAAATAACCAATATGTTGCTGAGGTGCCAAGATACCCGTCCCGGCACGGACCATCTCCTGCGTCACGGCACACGCTGTCTGCCAAGTTCTCTAAACAGCTGTGCATGGGGCCTACAACCACAAACCCCGACCCCTTCTTCGTGTTAGCGCCGCTGCGGGGGCACTGCCACCGGACCTGAGAGTCACAAGTCGTATGTGTGGTCTGCATTCACCGCCTGTACGTCTAGCTCCCACAGGCTCCATGGTGGTGGAAAGCCCTCATAAAGCTATTCACAGATGGAAATAGCTATTGCAAGTTGCACATCAAACAAAAATACTTTGCTAGCCTAAAACAACTTTGTAGAAATAATAAATAAGTTTAAAATAAAAAAGAACTTCAATGCAAGAAATATTTATATAACAGCAAATTCAAGATTAAACACATCAAAATTATGCAACCATAGAAAATCCTAGATTATAAAGGGTAATAACAACAGTAGCAATAATATTACGGTACAGGCGTACAACACTAGTTAGAAATGAGAAGGGCTCGTGTTGGTTACACTCAACATCATCACCTTGTTAAACTGGCAACACAGGCGGAGTCCCTCAAATTACCAGGAACATCCTGTACACAATCACCAGGCGAGAAAACCAGGTGATCTATTGGGCACTACCTCATGAAGCATCCTTTCCCATCAAGTACATACCATGAGTACTGGAGAAGAAATGCCTTTCTTTCATTGGGTGATAGGTTAAGAAAAATACAATATCAGGCCTAAAATTGTTGAGTAGTTTCGCATGGAGGTGAGATGTTGTGTATAAGTTGTCTCTGATATTACTTCCTTAGGACAACCAAATGGACCTCTAGCAATTGTAAAACCTACCTGCCATTATTTGTAACTCTGCAGTGAATGTGAAGTCACTAACAGATTAGTAGAACATCCATTATGTCGTTCTGCATGCCTAAATAGACTTGGTCAGCAAATGAAGAAAACGAAATATCCTCTGGTAGAAGGTCAGGTGATAGAGTAACGAGTAAATGATGCAGCCATACAATCATGGTTTCATTGTGAAACATTAAAATGACACAATGTTGTTCATGGACAAACAGAAATACTTTGTTCTGTACTACAGTACCATCTTAACAGTAGGTACCAGTTAGCTGTAATCTAATGTGTCAGCACCTAATGTGAATGGAAATGTTAGAGAGCCTACAATGCACATAATGCGCTTACTGGGTGGCAACAAGTATTTATATGGAAAGAAAACCAATACTTCAATACAGGAGCCATTAAGAAAATTAGTATGACTTTGAATGCCTTCAGCGACAAAATTGTCAACCGAATTTTGAGTTTGTTCAAAATTAGCACCAATAAGATTAGCTATGTCAGTGGGGCTGGTTTGAATAACTTGATCTATTTGATCTATCAGTATGTTTGACTGGTTTTCCATATATGCAAATGATTCAACAAAAGTTGCAGCCCTAGCCGCTGCTATATTGAAGATACGACACAAAAAATTATAAGGAACAATTGGATCTATACCATTAAAAGATCCAAACTTTAGATATATACCATGGATCCCACATGTCATTGACTCATGTGGACCCACATGTAAGTGAGATAGTAATGGTATGGATCCAAAGTGGTGATCTTTTAATGGTATGGATCCAAATTTCCCAAATTATAATGTTTTATGTGAGAGGAGTCAGGATCACCATCAAATGAGAAAGAATAGCCACCATTTGAGGATCCTGATTTGGCATCCTTCCTCCACCTTTTCACGGTGACTGAGTAGGAAGGTCCTTGATATTCCTCATGTCAAGTACCTCCAGCATATGGCGACATGGGATGCCAATAAGTTCAAACGTCTTACAAGTACAGTCCATCGTGGAATTGAGTGAATCAAATTTAACAAAGTGGTCTCTTGGTTCAGCCTCCATCTCTGTAGACTGACGATCACATAACAGTCTTTCAAACTGCTCAAAGAAGTTCAAAAGGTCACATTCCAAGGATAGATGTTTCTTCAGCTCACTTGTCAAACTTTCCTTTTGTTGCACGCTTTTCATATCAACATAAAATGCATCACGACCATATGTCAGTGCCCATTTCTCCTTTCTTGAGAACAAATATGCTAGCTATTGATTATCTTCTATGTCATACTTTTCTAACATTTCCTTACATGCTGTCACAAACTCATCCTCACAATCAAATAGACATCTCTTGAAGTTGCAATCTAAAGTTTTTGAACCATGGAAAGCTTGACTCAACTGTTGTAGAGCATTTTGATAAATTTGCCACACACAATAACGATGGGCTGTAACAGCTTCATTTAAGGCAACAGATCTATCAATTAACAATGTCTTGGGATGTGTTCCATTCATTGCCATCTTGAAAGTATCTAATAACCATTGGAAAGCTTCTTTACTTTCATCATGAATAATTGCAGCACCAAAGATAATTGTCTGCTTATGATGATTCACACTCAAAGCCAATGGCATATCATAACCTTGCAATGCATATCCTGAATCAAAACATACTACATCACCAAAATGGAAAAAGTCCATAATAGATTTTGAATGTGCCCATAAAAATTATGAAGTTCCCATCATCATCAGATTTTACAGCATAGAAGAACGAAGGGTTATCATGCTGCACCTTCTGCAAGTACTCTAGTGTAGCACCAACATCACCTGAGTGTGGAGTATTTGCACACTTGTATCTTTTTCAACTTGTACCTTCTAGGGAATTCAGAGTGCAACTTCCATTAATCAGATTTTGCTTGTAAACAGAATCATCGGGTGATCTATCTTGATCATTTTCTCTACTCCCAGATGCCATGACAAGATCAGAAGCTGCTTCAGCTCCAAGCTAGTGATTGTGGAAGGTAACAAGTTCTGTGACTCGATATTTCCCGTTAGTTCCAAGCCTGATGACCATACATGCTAGACAACCAGTTCACATTTCCTGTCGAGGTTTCTTTACTCTTTTTGCTCCTGTTTTCTTCTCACGGAACCGTTCTTTTGAACAAACAAGCATTCTTGTGGTTATAACATTCTCATTATTCACTGTCATGCCAGCCGTACGCACGATAAACCCAATTTTCCCTGCATACATACTATAATATTCATATGCCTCATCTTCATTCTCAAAATCTGGTGTACTCACGGTATCATCTGTCAGATTTTCTCTCACAACCCGTGCTTTGTGCCTGATTTTCTTCGCTTTCAGCATATGAATTGTAGAGGCTATTGCCAGTTGATGGTTATGATTCGGCACAAACTCTATCAAATGGTACTTGCCATTAGCAGTAAGTCTAATGGTCAAGCTTGCGGGGCATCCAATTCGTGTTTCAAGATGTGGACACTTTGCTTCATTTGCTCCCTTCTTCCGAAACCCCTCTCGAACACGCAAAAGTTCTCCTAGTGATTATATTCTTTGACGTCTTCCACAGCGTTGACCTTCGGACAAAGAAAACCCACGTTTTCTGAATATGCATTGTAGAACTCATACACATCGCTTTCACCGTCGAACAACATATTCACCTTGGGAAACATCTTCTCATCACAGGTATCGGTCGTAGGGTTAACATCTGCTGCAGCCACATCCACTAGAGCATCCTGCCCATCAATAAATAGAATAAGGACAATAGGCATTGTTCCCCATTAATAGAGAGGATTTGAAATTCGGTTAGAGAGTGAACCACATTTTGGTGTGGAAGAAACAACGGGACTAGCAAATGAGGAGGCCAAGGTGCACAAGGGTGCAGGAGTACTACATGGCCAGGGCAAGATGGTTGCGCCAGCTTCAGGTCCATGGCAGGACTTCCTGTGGCATTAACAGGCATGAGAGTGTGCACCCGAGGAGGCCCCGTTGCAGGGCTCGTAGTAACTTGTGGATCCTTCTCCCTAGGTGCTGATGGCATCAGGGCTGTCTTGAACTTCCAATTTTTTAGTAGTAATTTGAATGCCCTCAACACGGAACCAAAGTCCTCTGAGGAAATCGAAAGTTCGAGACCGATCCTTGAGCATGCAATGGATCACCCGCTGTCATTGAACCCAGAAAATAAAACAGACGCTCAAGTGGATTAGTACGTACGCCATGAATGGAGTGGAAAATCGGATGTGATTGTTCATCGGGAAGAAAGTTAGGGTTCCTTACCAATGAAAAAATGAATTCTAAATCTCTAGTCAACACAAACCTAATACTTGTAGCACGACAGTGGGCCGAATAATACAAGTACGACCGGAAGAGCTCACTCGGGGAGGCTGGTTTCTACGGTGGCGCCGGGCGATGGCAAAGAAGATGACGACAACAACGGAGTTGAAGCCGAGGAAGCGAGAGACGAGAGAGACGAAGTGGTCGACGGTGACAACTCTGCTCTCGGTGGGGCAGCAGAGGCAGAGGACAAGACGACGGAGATCTCCATCTCGGCGTGGCGGTGGTTCGAGCGGACGGTGACGCTGAGGGACTCGAGAGGCACACGCACAAATTGGTGCTCTAGACACACCAACTCCAGCGCACACATCTGCCATGTCGCCGCTGCCGTTGGTGCCAACGCTGCAAACAAGCAGCCTGCGACGGCCGTGAGGCGGTGGGATCTCTGCACCGTCTGCTGCCGCGGGAGAAGGCGATAGGAGGAGAGGGGCACCCGATGGTGGTGGGAGGAGAACGAGGTCGCTGAGGTGGGAGCGGGGACTCATGGGCTCATGGCGCCATGGCGGTGGCTTGAATGAGAAGGATGCGAAGTGGGAGCGGAGTGAGGGGCGGGGCGGGGCGGGGCGGTTGGGGCACTTTTCTGTATAAGATTAGTTATTCAATTTAGACGACTAATCTTAGTTAAAATATGACATATTTAGTCATAAATCAAATATGTCTGTAATTAGGTTTGGGAAAGAAGACGAGACAGGAGTGCGGGTTGATCGGAGAAAAAACTAAGAGGAGTTTTCGTAACAATATAATGTAGGACGATAGTCGAAACTGATACTATGATATAATATAGAGATTTTACTACACAAAATATATTGAACAATATATATAATGAGGGCATATCAATTCATCACCTAGGGTGACAGACCATTAGGTCCATCATATGGACCTCCTCTAGCGCGCTCGAGCCGCCCTCCGCGCCCGTCCAGCCGGCCGACCAAGCCACCACCTGTGCAAGAGTTGAGCCGAGCCACATCGTCTGAATGACTTAATGTTTACTAAATAACTTAATATACCCTAGAATGACTTAAATGTTATCTAGACTTTTGAATGACTTAAAGTTACCTAGAATGACTTAAATGTTGTCTGGACACTACAATGGCTTAATATTTTTTAAATGACTAAACCAATAACATAAGAAATGTCTGAGAAAACTCAGAAAAAATGGATGAAAAACAATAATAGCTTAATGTTTTATGCAAAATGACTTAACATTTACTAGAATGACTTAATGTTGATTGGAATGACTTAACGTTGTCTGAAATCCTGAATGACTTCGTTTGGACTCTGAAATGACTTAATGTTGTCTGGTCGCTAGAATGACTTAATATTGCCTAGGATGACTGAACCAATAACAAGAAATATTTGAGCATACATAAAAAGATGACAAAATGACTTAATGTACGCTGGAATGTCTAAAATAGAAGGGAAATGATTTAATAGCGTGCGCTTATAGAGCCAACACGTGGTGCATAGGGAGCCATGTGTAGGGAGGAGCTGACACGTGGCTTAAGGCGGAGTCGCGCGAGACAGAGCCGCAAGGGGGTGGAGCCACGCGGCAGCAGGGGCACGCGGTCGGCCAGGCGGATGCGCGTACCAGGGTGTTTCAGGCAATGGACCGTTGGATCCATCACCCTAGGTGATGAATAAAGTATATATAAATATTATAAAGATATATAATATTTATTTGATATTTAATATATATTGAATAATGACGATGACACGTGCTTCTAATTTAATATTTGAGGCGTTGTAACACCCTAAATTTGTCAATAAAAAATAACTTAGTTTGAATTCTTAATCTCCAATAGAAAGGAAAATATTTGTCTTCAAATAATGGAATGGTATAAATAAATTAAGCAATGCCTTGAATAAATAAATATTACCGAATGTTTGATGCATTTATGATGAGGCATAAATTTTGTGTGATATATCTAAATTTTTAGATTTAATTTGGTGAGAAAATCTCATTTTATAAAATAGTAGGAGTTGATAGAATATTATTCTTGGACTATGCATTTTGATATATTATTAACTGGTGTTTGATATTATTTGCAAGAATCTCATTTTATCAATTGGTCTCTTTTCTAAAGCCCACTTTATTTAATTATTTAAATTGACCTAAAATAACATAAATATTTTTGTGATAGATATTTTATTTATGTATATAGTATTATTAGATTTATTATATTTTTTGGAATTTTTAAATTATATTTATTAATGTATAAGGTATTCTAAAAAATAAAAGAAAATAAATTTAGAAATTAAGAAAAAAGAAAAAAAGAAAACTCAACGCACGCACACACACAAGTTCACGTATTAAAAAAAGGAAAATGCAAAATAGAAAAGTAACGAACGCTCGTCGTTGCTTGCTGGGCCAAGTAGACGCTCGGGCATAGCCTATATAGTTGTCCAAACGGGCCGGCCCGCCGGGCGGCACGCGGCTCAACACTGTAGCGTCCCGGACCGTTTGGAGCCGTGCCCGGGCTAGCCCGGCACGGGCACAGTGCCGTGCTTGGGCAGCTAAGCCGGCCCGCGGTGCAGGCACGGGTCCGGCATGGTAAATAGGCCGGCCCGGTACCAGCCCGCCTAAACGCGGATGTAATACCGCCAGGCGCGGCGCCTGACCGTGATCCCCACCCGAAAACCTAAACCTAATCCCGCGACCGCCTCTCCTCTCGCTCTCGCGTCTCTCCCACGCTGCCGGCTGCTGCCTCTCCCTCGTCCGCTCCCCTCCGATCGACGGCGAACCTGTGCCGGCTGTTGCCTCTCCCTCGTCCGCTCCCCTCGGATCCGACGATCTGGTGACTGGTGTTGTCGGGTATCGTATCGGCCTCCGCCTCTCGCCCTCTCCCTCGTCCGCTCCCCTCTACTCGACGGATTCGCCTCTCCCTCGTCCGCTCCCCTCTGCTCGCCGGCGAGCCTGTGCGCTGTGCCGGACTGCCGGTCGTCGACGGATCCGTCGATCTGGTGACCGGTGCTCTAATCCTCCTCTCCTATCCCTACTCCGTAACCCTAATCCTCGATCTGGTGACTGGTCTTCGTGTCTCCTCTCCTCTCGTTGCCTCATCGGTGGATCTGGTGCTCCGGCGAGCAGGTATGCTCCTCTCGTTGCCTCATCAATTTCGTGTCTCCTCCTCTCCTAAGATCTTGTTCCTCTCCTCTCTGCATGTGAAGGACGCCGGCCATCTGGTTGGTGCCGCTCGTCGTGAGGAGCCGGAGACGCCGTGAGCTCGTGACGGGTTGGGCTGGCCGCTGGCGATGGCATCCATTGGAGACGTCCAGGAGCTAGACCCAATCGCCGAGGATGAGGAAAGGAGGCTAGAAGACGAGAACGCAGCCGATGATGCACTCCAGTTCCTCTTCGGTGGTGCTGGTGTCGTTGAGGCGGGAACCGCGACTGGATCCACGCCGATTGGATCCACGCCGACGAGCCCCACGGTCGAGGCGACCAGTGGCTCTAGATCCCGCATCCGTTCGAGGAGGAGGGAACCTACGTCCAAAGTATGGCAAGACTTTGAAGAAGTGACTGCCATGGAGGGAGGTAAGGAGGTAAGAATCGCTGCCGTTTGCCATTACTGCAAGCAAACTTTATCTGCTAAGTCTTCTTCTGGTACTGGGCACTTGATCAGACACTCGATGCATTGCTTAGCTAAGAAAGAAAAGGAGAAAGCTGGCATTGTCCAGTCTGTTCTTAGATTTAATTCTGATGGTTCTGTTATTACATGGGAGTACTCTGCTAGTGTTGCATGATCTGAGCTTTGTCGATTGATTGCTAGATTAGATTTGCCAATTTCATTTGGTGAATCAGATGCTTTCCAGGAATACATTACCCGTGCTCACAATCCTAGGTTCATTAAGTCATCTAGGCAAACAACTGCAAGGGATTTAATTAAACTCTTTAATGACCGGGCTGGACAACTAATTGAGGTCTTAAAATCTGTATCCTCTGTTGCTTTAACCTCTGATATTTGGTCTGGCAAGGCCAAAGAGGATTACATAAGTGTAGTTGCTCATTTTGTTAATTGTGACTGGTGTTTAGAAAAGAGGCTGCTTGGTTTAAGACCTACAGAAGTTGCACATACAGGTGAAAACATAGCTGAGCGTGTTGCAGTTGTTGCAGATGACTATGAGATTAGTGATAAAATTTTTGCTATTGTTCTAGATAATGCTTCTTCTAACAAAACTGCAATGCATCATCTTAAACCTGTTTTCTCTAGTTACATTGGCCATTTAATACATTCTGATGCTTCTACTGATGAATGCTTGAGTGAAGTTTTCTTGCATCAGCGTTGTGCTTGCCATATTATTAATTTGATTGTGAAATGTGGTTTGAAACACTTGAAACAACATGTTGATGATTTTAGAACTGCTATTACTTTTTTAAATGCTTCCAATCAATGTATTGCTGCTTATAAGCAATATTGTTTGAGTGTTGGTGTTAGACCTCGCAAGTTTGGAGTGGACATGGATGTTAGATGGAACTCAACTTTTCTTATGCTTAAGCATTTAGTTCCCTATAGAGGGACTTTCTCTGTGTGGATTAAGACAAACCATCCTTGCAAAGAGGATGGGTCTGTCTTACTTAGTGATGATCATTGGTACATTGCTGAGAAGATGTTATCTTTTCTTCAAGTCTTCTATGATTCAACTGTTGCACTGTCTGGTGTTTACTACCCAACATCACCTTTAATGCTACATCATATCTTGAAAATTGCTAGACAACTAAATGTATTTGAAAATGATAGACTGCTTAGAGAAGCTATTGTTCCTATGAAGTCAAAGTTTCTGAAATATTGGAGGGATATACCCATTCTCTATGCTTTTGCTTTCATTCTTGACCCTAGAGCTAAGATGAGGGGGTTTCACAAACTTCTTCTCAGGTTGTCTTCTCTAACTGGTACTGATTACAATACCTTTCCATCTACTATTCGTACCAAATAAGTAAGATGTACATAATCTATGAGACCAAATTTGGTGAGGTGTGCTTGAATGCAAATCAGCAGCCTGCATCTGGTGGTTCTGGTAAGGCTAGTGAGGCTTGGGATGACATCTATGGTGATGATGATTCTTTTTCTGCTTCTGTTGGAAGGGGTGTAGGTCCCTCAGTATCATCTTCTCAATCTGCTCTCTCTGAACTGTCTTCATATCTTGACAGTGACACTGAAACTCAGTTTGGCTCTGATTTCAATATTCTTACCTGGTGGAAAAGCCATAACCAGACTTATCCTATACTTTCTATACTTGCTAAAGATGTACTAACTGTCCATGCTTCTACAATATCTTCGGAGTCCACTTTTAGTCTTGCTGGCAGGATCCTCGAGGAATGGCGACGGCGGCTAACAACTGACATGGTGGAGGTCCTCTCATGCATCAAGAACGGGGAGTTAGCAGACTTGCACAAGCAACATGAGGTGGAGAAGGAGACCAAGGAACTAGAAGTGGCTTATGAATCTTTGTACCTGTATGATGAACAAGAAACAGTTTCTGGGATCAAGAGAAAGGAGCAAGAAAGAGTTGAAGTGACAAGGAACAGGAGAATTAGAACTTGAACTCATGATTTATGTAATGGACTGTAAGTCTGTAATTGACACTTGAACAATTTAACTATAACTCTATAAGGAGTTGGCTGTACTCTTTTCCTTCCTAGGGTTTTCTCACGAGGTGTGAGTTTTTATCTAGGAAGGTTATTAATGAGGCAGCATTGCACTAAGGCTCCAATCTTAATTAATTCTGTGTATATTGTAGAAATCTGTGTAGAAATCTGTGTATGAAACTATTTATGTTTTTGAGTACAAATCTGTTTATGGGCCCGGGCCCGAGCACGACACTAGTAGCCCGTCGTGCCTCCGGCCCGGCCTGGCCCGTGTAAGATTAGCCGTGCCGGGTCTGGACTGGCTACTGTAGCCCACGGGCCGGCCCGACATGGCACGACATATGATCAGGCCGGGCTTGGGCAAGTGTATTTCGTGCTGGGTCAAATCATGCCCGGGCCGGCCCGGCACGAACGTTTGGACATCTATAGGCATAGCCCAGCCGAAGCCACCCCATTCCCTTCCTCTGTTTGACAGCCAGGTGAGCCTGCGCTCCTATTTATCTTCTTTACGAACGTTGCAGCCAATCGTTTCCATGCCGCAGCCGTAGCTGGCCAGCTACAGTGCCTTCTCGACTGCCCGCCGGCCTCTCACCTCCGAGCGCCCGCCTATAGTGGAGCACCTGCCAACGCCTCCTCTTCTTCCTCCTCCTCCACTTGCTGCGTTCGTTTCCATCCGTTTCTTCTCCACTGTGTCGAGCCCCACCACCATGAATGGTGTAGCCCCTAGTTCTTCCCCTCCTGGCGCTCATTCGCTCTCTCTCGTCGCTATAAATCATGAACCCGAGCTCCATCCTGCCGTTCCCAGCCTCCACTTCCTCCTCCCGCGCCTCTTGCCCTCTGTCCGTGTGACAGCCGTGAGTCGCCGTCGCCAAAGCGCGATTCCAGCAAGCTTCGAGCCTCATCTCTCCTCGCCCTTACCCACTCGTCCTGCTCACGCCTCGCTCGACGATGGTAGTCATGACCGCCCTGTTGCTGCTTTGTCGCGCCTGCTGGAGTGCTGCTGCCTCGCTGAGCCCCTTCTCTTCACTCTGCCTGCTCACCACTGCTCTCTCCTTCTCGCCGAGTGTCGAGCCCGCGCCACGTCTCCTTGGCTCCGCGCTGCTCGCTGACGTCGCCGTGATTGCTGCTGTGCCGCTCGCCAGCATTTCTCTGGTGCTCCATGTGCGCTGCAATCACGCGTCGGTGCATCGTCGACCCCAACCGTCGTGCTCAAGGTCGTCCCTACGTCGCCCCTCACCCCTGCTACATGCGACCAGAGAGGCCGAAGCCAAACGCCAGCATCCCTTGCAGCGACACAAAGATCTTCTTGTCCTGTGCTGCCGTGCTGCTTCACCACTGGAGCTTCGTCCCTACACCGCCGGCAATCCCATCGTCGAAGCCTCGCTGACGACGTGCCGATCCCCTGCGTCGATGATTTCCCTACTGTCGTTGTCTCCTCTGTGTTGTTTGATGAGAATCAAGATCTATTCCGTAGAAGAATCTTACGTTTTCTATAAGCAAGGCAAATAGATTTATCTCTATATTTATGTCTGATCTCATACAATACATTTAATAAAGTTTACTTTTGGATATATGTATAATTTGATGTGTTTGCCTAAATATGATTATCTAGAAATACGCAACTTATTCCTTGATTAACCTGTGTTTAATACTATGCTTATTAACTATGCTATTGCTCAACTTTATCATTACGCTGTCACTCTTTTTAAAATATTATTGTTCCGAAGATGAAATTTATATTATTGTTGTTAATCCGATGACTAAACAAGATCATATAATTTAATTGGAACATGGAGTGATCACCTAGTAAAATAGTGCTACCATGAGGGTGGTCTGAGACACCCTTGGTTAAATAACTAGGGAAGTCTTGTGTTGGGTGCTGGTCTTAGTCGACCGGAACGGGGACACCTGTCATGCGCTTATATTTCCAGCTCAGGTGGATTGGATACGGACATAGTTCTCATGCTTTTCCTGCAGACTAGGGTATAAGATTATGTTACGTCAGATGTGCTCTATGAAGTTTGATCGTTTCCAACATCTACATAATGATGACTCTAGGGAAAAGCCTCGTAGTGAGACCCTAGCCATTCACCTCAGAAGTGAATACAAGTCTGATCAACCTAGGCTAGAAGGGCATCATGACTCATGGGTAAAGATGTATCACATCTCTAGAGTGTAAAACTGATATATCAGTCGTGCTCACGGTTAAGAACACCCTGGACCCTCATATGATAATTGAACTTGAAGATGTAAATAAACCATGCTCTATTTTGCTAAAGTGGACTGAGCTTATGCTGGTGATTATTTATGTTGGTGATATATATGCTGAAGATTTATTTCTTATGCTTAATATGGGTGTGGTATATACTTATACTTAGTAATCAGGTCTTGATAATAAAATGTTGACCAACTAAAATGCTAACCGCATTAAAACTCATTCTTACCTTGTTAACCTTGCATTTTCACCCCATTTGTTGAGCCCCACCGTAAGTGAGCTCACCCCTTGCTTAATTTTAATCAGAAGTTTGCAGATGAAGATTATTGATGGTGAACTCGATCGATGCTATTCTAGTGATTCCCTCGGTCATCTTCCTGTGGAAGGATGCCCATGTTTCACTGTACTTTGATGAATAAAGGTTAAGACATTACGTCTATTTGAAGTGTAATATGTTAATATAATTACACTTTTATGCATTGTTCATTTGATATATTACACTTGCGATGTCAACATATGTGTGGAAATAAATCTTTGCAGACATATGCTATGCATTCGATTTTGCCCTTAAGACCGGGTGTGACAGAAGTGGTATCAAAGAAATGTGACCATATGTCGCTAATTTAGTTAGAAATGGAAAGCTGTCACACCCGGTTTTGGAAAGCAAATCGAATGTGAACCATGTACGTGGCAGGATCAGAAACTCACGTACACAACGATTACATAATTAGACATCATCACACATTGCTCAAAATAAATAGCGAAAAAGGTACTTTATTACATCAAGATGTTCAAAACATCCACAGAGTCTATAACATAGTCATTAACATTATCAAAGTGCGGAAAAGAGAACGTAGCAGATAAGGCCTTCACAGGCAGCTGACTGGGGGTTTGCCATTAACGTAACTACAACTCGTCGTAGTCCTAAAACTCCTCAAAGTCCTCCATGTTGCCTGCATCTCCTCCTGAGCACTGAATACAGTGGGGACAACCTAGGGTGGGGGTGGTTTTTAAAGCAAGTGTGAGTACACATCAACGTACTCATCAAATGTCCCGTTTGGCTCAAGTGGACTAGCTGTATGTGAAGTTAAGGTTAAACAATTGCTTTTAGTTGGTCAAATATTTATTACTAATTGTATAACCATGTTTTAGTAATAAATCTAGTTATTACCCAAATGTACACCCTCCAAGTGGAAAAACCAGAGATCATGGTTATTACCCACAGGAAGGGTGACTAACAAAACCAAATCGAAAGAACCTTGACAACCAGCCTCAACATAGCAAGTAATGTGCCCGAACCCCATTGACTGCCCTACGGCGAAGCCAACTACACCTCAAGTTCCTCTAATTAATCAGCTAAAGGTGTCCCATTCTACCCTCGTGGTTGCACAATTCAGACCGGTGTTCTAATTGACTTAAGAGGGTATTTTCTTCGTACCACCTTCTCAGCAGTTTAAATTTTTTCTATGATAATCATTGTATAAAACATAGTTGCCCAAACATTATTCTATAGGTTTAATACCAGCTACCTCGTTCTTCAAGCTATGGCCATGTGGGGGAATGACAGACGAATGAAATTTGTTGGGGTGAGTGTAGTACGTTCGTTTTATGTTCAAAACATACATTCCAGCTATCTCGTTCTACAAGATAATATGTTTTGTTCTCTTATGTCTTTGTCTGTAGGATGCAAAGATTCTTCGAAGAAACTTTGTGTTTGATCTGTTAAGTTATAAGGACAATTCGTGCCGATATGTCATCCCTGCAAACATACAACAGAGACTTATCGATATCGCTAAAAAGGATTAGCTGATTAGTGTACAGTTGTCGACACATTTGTCTGTAATTAAAAATTCTAAATTAAATTTTTAGAAATAATTTGTGTGATATTGATAATGTTTTCCACACGGATTTTGCATATTATAGTGATGTTTGTCGTTCCGTATCAATGTTTCATACAAATCTTTTACTTCCGTCGCAACGCACGGGCACATATCTATAACAATGTAACACATATGTAAATAAGTTATCGTGTTATTATACGGTTCCGTTGCAACGCACGGGCACTCACCTAGTAATGATTTAATTTTTTCTATCTTCGACATCCTGCTGCATTTTCAAGGCTTTGCTCAACAGCAGACTCTGCAAAGCAAATCAAAGTTAGAATACCAAAATCACCACGAAGGTAATAATAGAGAGCTATAGAGAAATCTTACTTTGAAATTGGAGTAGAACAAGCTGCCGATAATGTGTTACCGCCTATAGCAGCTAATGTCAGTTCCAAGCTTCGGAAATCCAACACTCTTGGATAAGGTGCTTATAATTTTCGCCTCGGCGCGATCGCGAATGCATCCCAAAATCTCTTCATCGACCCCGCCGAAGTGTATGGATCCAGGCTGGTAACAGTAGGATATAACAAACTCTTTTAACTCTGATTTATCCTCTTCGGGAAGTTCTTGGCCACCTAGGTGCCGAAGGTCAAAATCTTTATCTTCCGAAGAGGCATCTTCAATTCTTTTTCCCTTATCAGCCACTACGGCCATGTTTTCCTCGACAACCACATCTGATATGAGTTTATCGAATTCCGACATTGTGGTTGTGAGTTCTTCAGCTTCGGCTCCGGTGGCATCTTCGGTATCGACAAGCATCGCTGCTTTTGCCGCCGAAGCTGACAGCGGCGTCTGCTCAATCGCTTGCATCACATTTAAAATCCGCCGTTTCTTCTGCCCCTCGACTTTCTCCTCCGCAGCCGGAGCAGTTTCCTTTGATTATAAAAGGCTAGTCAGATCTAACCTTAGAGGACTTAGCAGTGCAAATGGTATGGATTCAGTTATTACCTTCAGAATCTCTGACACTTCAGAAGTAGAGGGTGAAGGAGGACTCGTAGTCTTCTCTAGCACATCATGTACCTTCGTATCAGCAGAAGATATCTTGTCGAGTTTTTGCTTCTCGGGAGCCGAATCCTTAGGCTCCGGAAGAATCTTGTGTTTCTTCGAAGCTTTTTGGTCTTTCTTAACAGATCGGGTAGCTTGCCTACCCAGAATACTTACAATCCTTTTCCTTTTGCCCCCTCCGGCCCCTTCGTCAAGCCTGTCGTAATCTGGGTATTCAAAATTCAGAGCATCCATCACCCGATTCAACCTTCGTTTTGGCCAGGTGCCAAAGGCAACAGCCATTAACTGATCTTTTTTCTTTGTATAATTTCCGAGGATTTCATTGCACATGGTTTCTATCATTTCTAACCATTTAGAACATGGTTCTTTGAATTTCTTTTGAAATTTGAAACGGTAGGGAAGTCGAACAAGTTCATATTTTTCCCTCCTTCCTTCTTCTTTGGCATCCCCCATCCGCTAGAGGTTGGAAAAGTTTTGTTTGCCAGATATTCCTGCACTAAGTCCCTAGTGCTAATATGACCACCTACCACCCTGAATTCTACTTCGGCCAGCTGGCATGGGGAGCTGAGTTGCATGTTGCATAGTGGCCTTGTCATGCTGAAGCTTAATCTCAGAGGACTCATTACCATAGTCATGAGCTTCTCTCTCTTCTTCTCATCAGCCTTCACATAAAACCATTCACTAGTCCACCCGGTTGGCCATTTTGTACGGTAGCCAATCACCGGGGCCTTGATATCCTTCCAGTATGCAAAATTATAGCACCAAAGTTCTTATGTAGACCATCGGCTCTAGCCTTCGTCTAGTAGTGCAGTTCATGCACTCGGCAGAACCCTTCAGCATTCACACTTTTACCTTGGCTTCGGAGAGCCCATATGTAAACACTGAGCCTAACAATGGCATTCGGTGTCAGCTGATAGAGATATATTTCAAATCTTTTCAACACCTCCCCTATCATATCGTATAGGGGGAACCGTAGTCCTACTCTGAAGAAGCTCCTAAACACAAAAACTTCATCTTCTTTCGGCTCAAGAATCACTTCTTCTCCAGCAAAGCGAATAAGCTTACCTTCATCTTCCCCAAAGTAGCCTAGTTTTTTCATCACAACTAAGTCCTCTGCTGTTACGGTTGATTTTCCAAATTCAACGTGACTAGGTTTTGATGGGCTTAGAATATTGTTGTCCTCCTCACTTTCATTACCACTTCAGCCTTCGGCCACAGTCTACTCAGCTTTGACACCTTCGGCAGAAGCTTCTTCCGACATAACCAGACCTGATCGTCTCATCACTTATGATATCGGTGCTGTTTCAGTTACTTCGGCCTCATCTCCCTCACGGGACACCCTAGCAGTGGATCTTACTCTGGCCATTTCAGCGTTTAGTTTCCCTAAGACGAAGGTGATCTCAAGTGCTGAAGAGCTTGTTCGAAAGCGCAATACAGAAAGCTTCGGCTTCAGTTAAAATTTTTAACAACACAACAATGTGATGGTAATGAATGTTGTGGTAACTTCTCACCAACCCGTCTATTTATATAGTGATGCAGGAGAAGAAGGCGAACCGCCAGACTGTGCGCACTAACTGAACGGTGGACCGCCCAACGTCCAGAATATTTTAATTGTTTTTCGATAATAAGCTCAAGGAAGGTGTTTTTCGTACCTTCGACATTTTGAAGCCTTCATATTTTTCGCGGACCGAGCTCGTTACGAAAAAACGATCTAGCACCGTGAAGGGGCTACTGTTGGGGTCTTCTTCTCCACCGAAGGTCCTCAAGGAAAAAACACCTTCGGCAAAGTGATACAGAGGTCCTCTTTCTTCTTTTGCGGAAGGTTCCAAGACGAAGACCTTGAGTAGAAGAAATATCACTAAATGCCGAAGCTGCCATCAGCTTCGGTTCAAGTCGAGCAGAAGAAGAAAAGACCAGATAGACCTTAGTATGTCGGGTTGTCTATAAATAAACGTTGAGGGTCATGAATGTAATTTTACTCGGGCTGCGTCTCATGCCTATAAATAGATGAACAGTAACATTGTACTGTTCACGCTGAATTGTAATCACTTTCTTACGTCTTCACCTTCGAGCAAGCCGAAGGTATCAATGTAATATTAATCCTGTTAATATTCATACGTGCTTTATGGAACACAGATATGAATGAATTGATAAGATACAGTTACTGTCTTCATCCTTTCGCATTCTTATTCACATATTAAATAATGAAGGTATGTCATTCTTGACCTTCGTCTGATGAGCATTATACCCATGTGGAGATAATGCTTCGGAAGACGAAGGTCCTTAACCTTTAACAATTGTGTTGCCTTGTTCTTGATTCACAACATTTGAGAACAAGTGACCAACAACTGCCATGATGAAGAACTTCGCCATGACAGCAGTGTTGCCCCCATATGAGGATATGGTTGCTTCGTAGCTCATCAGAAACTGCTTCGGATCTGAGTGTCCATCATACATGGGGAGCTGAGGTGGCTTGTAAGTGATGGCCATGGGGTAGCCTACAACTCTGCTGCTAGAGGAGAAGCTTCATCGAAAGCAAAGTTGCCATGATGAAAGTCATCGTACCATTCATCCTCATTGATTGGGCTTTCCTGACGAAGCTCCCTTGTTGGGGCCTTCGGTTTTGGTCATCCTGAGTAAGACGACACATTTCCTTAGCAGTTTCATTGATCTTCTTCTAAAGGTCAGCTAGCCAAAGCATCTTTTCTCTCTTCATTTGTACTTGCTGATGAATGGCCTCCAAATCCCTGATCTCCTAATCCAACTACTCCTCCTGAGGTGTTGGGCCGGTAGCCTTTCTCTTCTGGCTCCTAGCTTCTTGCAGGGAGAGTGTCTCCTGATTTGTGTCTAGTGGCTGTAGGGCAACCCCTAGCCCTGTTGTCTTCTTCGGCGGCATGACGAAGGTGAATATGCTTGCCGAAGGTGATCGTTTGAGTTCACCAGAGGTGGGCGCCAATGTTGTTCACTTGTTCTCAAATGTTGTAGATCAAGAACAAGGCAACACAACTATTAATTATTACGGACCTTCGTCTTCCGAAGCATTATCTCCACAAGGGTATAATGTTCATCAGACGAAGGTCAATAAGGACATACCTTCATCATTTTATATGTGAATAAGAATGTGAAAGGATTAAAGACGGTGATTGCATCTCATTAATCTATACATATTTATATTTCATAAGACATGTATGAATATTAACAATGTTAACATTCTAATGATACCTTCGGCTTGCTCGAAGGTGAAGACACGAGAGAATGATTACAATCCAGCGTGAACAGCATGGTGCTACTATTCATCTATTTATAGGCACAAGACGCAGCCTGAGTAAAAGTACATTTATGCCCTTGACATTCATCTATAACCATAACACGAATCATTAAGGATTGGATAGTCTTTGTCACTTTTCGGTCCTCATCATACTTGGTCTTCGTCATCACATCAAGCCGAAGCTCTTCAGCTATAGCTCTGTCGTCCATTCTCATCACCTTCGAGTTATATCTTCACCCTGTCACAAGAGAAAACCTTCATCCCGAAGCCGATGCCCCCCTGTAATAATCCATGTCATACTGAAAACATATGGTCAGTCACGTTTTTGAGGACCTTCGGGAGAGGAAGGCCTCCAACAAGATGCAACTTACTATATTTCTGCATATTCATGACATAGCATAAGCATTCATCTACATGTATTATCATGTATAGAACACGAGGAAGAAATTGTAGTAGAGGAAGAAGTTGTCTCCCAGACTGAGAATCCTCCAGTGGAGAACAACTTTTACTTCAACATCTGCGGTGTGGAAACATGAACTCCTGCAAAACAAGGCAAACCTCGGTTCATTATCCTTGTTCCTTGTTTTAAAATCTTTATCACCTTATATGATGCATTAGGTGATAGGAATTGGTTGTTAAACAATTGATGCATTTCCTTCCTTGGAAAATTGGTTACCATTCCTTGTTTGCCTGTTTTATTTAAACAAGTTTTCTAATGCTTAGTCTACTATAGAAAACAAAAAGTTTTGTTTTGAAAAAGGTGATGCTTCATAGGGGATGAGAATTTTTACAAAGAAAAGACTGATGATGGTGGATCCATCATGGACGTGATGGGTTCAACATCTAAAAAGAAGTACCTCTGCCAGGTACCAAACTTTGGGGTTTTAAATAATAAAGATGAGACCGGGCGAGTGACTTGCACGAGAAGGAAGTCTCGGTGTAGTGTCTCCGTCTGAGTCGGTTAAGGACCGAGCTGATGTAGGCTTGATGATCGAGGACCTTTTAATTGCCACATGCCTCATCATGGGTAAGCTTTACCTCGGTCAGACCAATACCAGAAAGGCCACCACGCAATGGGAGTTGAGAGATGGCGATAGTAGCATGTACCCTCCATGGCAAGAGGCTGGACGGTGGAATATCTGTGCTCTCGGTTGGCGCGAACCCATTCTGGTCTTGAGAAACCCGGGTGCGAGTTGACATATGCAAGGGTTAAGTGCTACATATGTCGTGTGGTTGGAGATCCCCAGCTGGGTATTAATCGATTCGGATCGTTGTTACTTCTCGGACATGAAGACTTGGTCACTGCCCTACACGTAGCAACAAGTGAACTGAAGGGGTGATAAAAAAGTGGCTAGTATAGGGCAAGTGCTTGATCTAGAATAGAAAGAAATCTAGATGCAAGTAACTATTTAACCTGATAAGTAAATGAATTCTTAAGGATTCACTCCTAGTAAGCTTTTCTGCAAAAGAGTCTTTGAATCTTGATAATCTTTACCTTGATTCCCAAAGGCCAGCATATCCTTGAGTGTATTTTTCCTTTGACGGGTAAGACTTGCGAAAGTACACTTTGTACCTAGGGTTTTCAAACCCATGTTGTTGTAGGTGATGAAACTGTCGAGTTATGCTGTTTTTGTTCCAAGGTGGTTCCAAAGAAAGAGGAAGAGAACTAAGACCTACCTGGGGAGAGTGTTTTGCCTCCCGATGATGTAATAAGCTTAAGCACTCAGTACCCGGTTATGTAATAATCAACTCTTTCTATATTTCACTTATGAATATGAACTATGTTATTGTAATCCTTTCCGCTTACTCCGATGATATGTAATGCCTGCGTGATGGGTTAAGCGCTCTTGGGCGATATGATGGAGATACAGGTAACCGGACCTGCCGAGCCATTGAGCGCACCTACATGACTGTCTGAGATCCTCAGGACAAGAACATCTGTGGGTGGGCCTAATCCTTGGGAGGTTCCGTGACAGCTGGTATCGGAGTGAAGCCCATTTCTTCGGACATTACTTAGTGCTCCAAAAGGATTTTCAAATACTTATCTTTGAACATTCTTTCATTCTTACCTTGATCTTTTATTATAGCAACTTAACTTTTGAAGTTGGGTAAAAGAGGTGCCAAATAATATGTTATACCTAAGAGGTATGGGATCAACAAGTGGTTGATTCCATAATTGTAGGTTATGCATGCATCATATTTAAACAATACTAAGTAATCTTCCCCTCTTATAGAGACATGGCACACACAAAGGTTACCCAGCGGAAGGCGACCGGACCTCAGGGCATACCTCGACACTGAGAGCACCTAGAGGTGGGGGGGGGGGTGAATAGGTGATCCTGTAAAATTCAACACTAATAGCCACAAAACTTTGGTTATGAAGGTTAGAACGGTTAAGTGGCTTGAGACGAGCTCTTGTGAACACATACACTCAAGGAGAAAACAATCACAAGAGACACGCGATTTTATCCCGTGGTTCGGCCAAGTAACACTTGCCTACTTCCACGTTGTGGCGTCCCAATGGACGAGGGTTGCACTCAACCCCTTTCAAGTGATCCAATGATCAACTTGAATACCACGCCTTTTCTTACTTTTCTGTTTTTCCCATTTGCGA
Organism: Zea mays; assembly: GCF_902167145.1. Taxonomy (NCBI): domain Eukaryota; kingdom Viridiplantae; phylum Streptophyta; class Magnoliopsida; order Poales; family Poaceae; genus Zea; species Zea mays. The sequence goes on from NC_050102.1 coordinate 103,438,632, forward strand.
GGAATCTCCACAAGTTGGAGTCTCTCGCCCTTACAACAAAGATCACAATGAAAACACAAGAGTAAGGTTGGGGAGCAACACACACAAATCTGCAGTACACAAATGCACACAAGCCAAGACTTGAGCTCAAAATGAAGCACAAGGAGTTCACAACTAGAACGGAGCTCAAATCACTAACACGATCGATCAAGTGCGCGGAGACGGAGTGTGTAAGACTTAGAATGCTTAGTGAATGCTTGGGTTGACTCCTCCATGTGCCTAGGGGTCCCTTTTATAGTCCCAAGGCAGCTAGGAGCCGTTGGAGGCCAACAAGGAAGGTTATCCTTGCCTTCTGTCGGGTGGCGCACCAGACAGTCCGGTGCACCACCGGACAACCACTGTTCATGTCCGGTGCGCGATCTCCTTCCAATTCTAGCGCAGCCGACCGTTGCAGATTCGAGGTAGTTGGCGCACCAGACACTGTTCGGTGCCCCCTGCCGACCGTTGGCGCGGGCCACGCGTCGCCCGCGGATTGCGCGACCGACCGTTGCGCTGGCGGCCGTTGGCTCACCGGACAGTCTGGTGCACCACCGGACAGTCCGGTGAATTATAGCCGTACGCCGCCAAATTCTCCCGAGAGCAGCCTATTCACCGGAGTTTAGCCTGGCGCACCGGACAGTCCGGTGTGCTAGACTGAGCAGAGATTTGGCTGCACCGAGCCAAGTCTTTTGGATCTTTTCTTTTCTCTGTTTCTAGCACTTAGACACAATATGTTAGTACTCAAAACAATGTACTAAGTCTAGAAATGTACCTTGTCATATGATTTGCATCTTTGGTTTGTTTGGCACATAATATTTCACTCACTATGTGTTGGACATTTAATCACCAAAACATTATAGAAATGGCCCAAGGGAACATTTCCCTTTCAATCTCCCCCTTTTTGGTGATTTATGCCAACACATCAAAAAGCAATGCAAAACATGCAACATCGATTCAAATTGAAGACCAAATTGTTTTTGACTCTAATTTGGCATATTTGGATCATTCTTTGCCACCACTTGGTTTGTTTTTGCAAATCAAACTAATTTTCCTATCTCTAAGTCAAACACACTTGTTTAGGCACAAAGAGAGATATTCCAATGGAAAAATTGATCAAGTGCCAAAAACTCCCCCCTTTTCCCATAATTATAAAATCTCTCCACAAGAGACCAAATTTTGTAATGAGAGTATTTTGACAAATCAAAATCCTAACTCTACGATTTTCAAAATTCTCAAGTGGTAGCTGATCCATTTGCTTTGGCCTTAATTTCTCCCCCTTTGGCATTAAGCACCAAAACAGGATCATTCGTGGCCCTTTAACCCCATTGCCTCACCAAAAATGTCAATTAAGAACAAAAAGGCAATAAGATCATAAGAATGAACTTGGAGGTAAGTACACGAATACCAGAGTGCAGTGGAAGTCTTTGCATGGTCCACGTTCACCTTTCCCTTTCAATTCACCTTTGAGACTACATCAATTACACTCAAACACAAAGGTTAGTCTCAAAGGATCAAGTTGTAGCACTTCTCCCCCCTAAATATGTGCACATTCACATAGGGACTTGTGAGGTCCGGGGATCCCTTGCACAACTTGAGCACCTTAAATAAGCAACAATTGTATAAGTAACATGATCAAAGGCATAAAACACATGTATGCTATAAATCAATCCAAGTTACGCGAATCTAGGACATTTAGCTCACTACGCAGCCTGCAAAAGGTTTTCTCATCTAACGGCTTGGTAAAGATATCGGCTAGCTGGTTCTCGGTGCTAATATTGAACACCTCGATATCTCCCTTTTGCTGGTGGTCTCTCAGAAAGTGATGCCGGATGTCTATGTGCTTAGTGCGGCTGTGTTCAACAGGATTATTCGCCATGCAGATTGCACTCTCATTGTCACATAGGAGTGGGACTTTGCTCAGATTGTAGCCAAAGTCCCGGAGGGTTTGCCTCATCCAAAGTAGTTGCGCGCAACACTGTCCTGCGGCAACATACTCAGCCTCAACGGTGGATAGGGCAACAGAGGTTTGTTTCTTTGAACTCCAAGACACCAGGGACCTTCCTAGGAATTGGCACGTCCCTGATGTACTCTTCCTATCAACCTTGCATCCAGCATAATCAGAGTCTGAATATCCAATTAAGTCAAAGGTAGACCGCTTTGGATACCAGATCTCGAAGCAAGGCGTAGAAACTAAATATCTAAGAATTCGCTTAACGGCCACAAGGTGACATTCCCTTGGGTCGGATTGAAATCTAGCACACATGCATACGCTAAGCATAATATCCGGTCTACTAGCACATAAATAAAGTAAAGACCCTATCATAGACCGGTATGCCTTTTGATCAACGAACTTACCTCCTTTGTTGAGGTCGACATGTCCATCGGTTCTCATCGGTGTCTTCATGGGCTTGGCGTCCTTCATCCCAAACCGCTTGAGAAGATCTTGAGTGTACTTCGTTTGGGAGATGAAGGTGCCGTCCTTGAGTTGCTTCACTTGGAACCCAAGGAAGTAGTTCAACTCGCCCATCATTGACATCTCAAACTTTTGAGTCATCACCCTGCTAAACTCCTCATAAGACTTTTGGTTAGTAGAACCAAATATTATGTCATCGACATAAATTTGGCACACAAAAAGGTCACCATCACAAGTCTTAGTGAAAAGAGTGGGATCGGCTTTCCCAACCTTGAAAGAATTAGCAATTAAGAAATCTCTAAGGCATTCATACCATGCTCTTGGGGCTTGCTTAAGTCCATAGAGCGCGTTAGAGAGCTTACACACATGGTCGGGATACCTGTCATCCTCAAAGCCAGGGGGTTGTTCCACATACACCTCCTCCTTGATTGGCCCATTGAGGAAAGTGCTCTTCACATCCATTTGAAACAACCTGAAGGAGTGGTGAGCAGCATAGGCTAATAATTTTCTAATAGACTCTAGCCTAGCCATAGGAGCAAAAGTCTCCTCGAAATCCAAACCTGCGACTTGGGCATAACCTTTTGCCACAAGTCAAGCCTTGTTTCTTGTCACCACCCCGTGCTCGTCTTGCTTGTTGCGAAACACCCACTTGGTGCCCACAACGTTTTGCTTTGGATGTGGCACCAGGCTCCAAACTTCATTTCTCTTGAAGTTGTTGAGCTCTTCCTGCATGGCCAACACCCAGTCCGGATCTTGCAAGGCCTCTTCTACTCTGAAAGGCTCAATAGAAGAGACAAATGAGTAATGCTCACAAAAATTAGCTAATCTTGAGCGAGTTGTTACTCCCTTGCTTATGTCACCCAGAATCTGGTCAACGGGGTGATTCCTTTGAATCGTCGCTCGAACTTGAGTTGGAGGGGCCGGTGGTACTTCTTCCTCCATCACTTGTTCTTCTTGTGCTCCCCCTTGATCACACGCCTCTTCTTGATAAACCCGTCCATCATCTTGAGTTGGGGGATGCACCATCGTTGAGGAAGAAGGTTGATCTTGCTCTTGTTCTTCCTATGGTCGCACATCTCCAATCGCCATGGTGTGTATTGCGGCCGTTGGAACATCATCTTCATCTACATCATCAAGATCAACTTGCTCTCTTGGAGAGCCATTAGTCTCATCAAATACAACGTCGCTAGAGACTTCAACCAAACCCGATGATTTGTTGAAGACTCTATATGCCTTTGTATTTGAGTCATATCCTAGTAAAAACCCTTCTACAGCTTTGGGAGCAAATTTGGAATATCTACCTTTCTTCACCAAAATGTAGCATTTGCTCCCAAATATACGAAAGTAAGAAACATTGGGTTTGTTACCGGTAAGGAGTTTGTAGTCAGGTCTTCTTGAGGAGACAATGTAGATAGAGCCGGTTTATGGCGTGGCAAGCTGTGTTCACAGCTTCCGACCAAAACCGCTCGGACGTCTTGAACTCTCCAAGCATCGTCCTTTCCATGTCGATAAGTGTCCTATTCTTCCTCTCTACCACACCGTTTTGCTGTGGTGTGTAGGGAGCGGAGAACTCATGCTTGACCCCTTCCTCCTCAAGATACTCCTCAACTTGTAAGTTCTTGAACTCGAACCCGTTATCACTCCTTATCTTTTTCACCTTGAGCTCAAATTCATTTTGAGCCCTCCTTAGAAAGCGCTTTAGGGTTCTTTGGGTTTCTGATTTATCCTGCAAAAAGAACACCCAAGTGAAGCGGGAAAAGTCATCTACAATTACAAGACCATACTTACTTCCCCCGATGCTGAGGTAGGCAACGGGTCCGAAGAGGTCCATATGTAGTAGCTCCAGTGGTCTTGATGTTGTCATCACATTCTTGTTGTGATGAGTGCTCCCAACTTGTTTTCGCGCCTGACAAGCTGCACAAGGTCTGTCTTTCTCAAAATAAACATTTGTTAGTCTTAACACATGTTCTCCCTTTAGAAGTTTATGAAGGTTCTTCATCCCAACATGTGCTAGACGGTGATGCCACAGCCAGCCCATACTAGTATTAACTATTAAGCATGCATCTAGATCAGCCTCCTCTTTTGAAAAATGAACTAAGTAGAGTTTGCCGTCTAATACACCCTTAAAAGCTAATGAACCATCACTCCTTCTAAAGACAGAAACATCAACATTTGTAAACAAACAATTGTAGCCCATGTGGCACAATTGACTTACAATCAGGAGATTATACCCTAATGACTCTACTAAGAATACATTTGAAATAGAGTGCTCACTTGTGATGGCTATCTTTCCCAAACCTTTAACCTTGCCTTGGTTCCCATCTCCAAAAATAATCGTATCCTGGGAATCCTTGTTCTTGACGTAGGAGGTGAACATCTTCTTCTCCCCCATCATGTGGTTTGTGCATCCGCTGTCGATAATCTAGCTTGAGCCCCCGGATGCATAAACCTGCAAGGCAATTTACACTTGGGTTTTAGGTACCCAACTCTTGTTGGGTCCTACAAGGTTAGTCAAAATGGCCTTTGGAACCCAAATGCAAGTCTTGTCTCCCTTGCATTTGGATCCCAATTTCCTAGCCACTACTTTTGCATTCTTACACAAAAGCACAAATGAAGTATTGCAAGCATGGTAAATGGTAGAAGGTTCATTACATACTCTCCTAGGCACATGATGCACAACATTACTTTTCCTAGGCCTACCATGCACAAAAGTAGAGCTAGAGGCAAACATAGCATGTGAATCACGATCATAACTCCTATGAGCATTCCTAGAATATTTTCTATCATTATAAATGAAAGCATGATTCCTTTGAGTACTACTAGTCATAGGAGCCTTCCCTTTCTCCTTGTTGAGAACGGGAGCCTTTTGCCTTGTTAAGTTCTTGGCTTGCTTTTTAAAACCAAGACCATCCTTAATTGAGGGGTGTCTACCCACGGTGTAGGCATCCCTAGCAAATTTTAATTGATCAAAATTAATTTTGCAAGTCTTAAGTTGAGCATTAAGATTTGCCACCTCATCATTTAATTTGGTAATAGACATAAGGTGTTCATCACAAGCATCAACATCAAAATCCTTACATCTATTACAAATACTAACATGCTCTACACATGAACTAGATTTGTTTGCTTCTTCTAGCTTAGCATTTAAATCATCATTAATACTCTTTAAACTAGACACAGCTTCATGGCAAGCAGATAATTTAGAAGATAGAATTTCATTTCTCTTAATTTCTAGAGCAAGAGATTTTTGAACACTAATAAACTTATCATGCTCTTCATACAAAATATCCTCTTGCTTTTCTAAAAGTCTATCCTTTTCATTTAAAGCATCAATTAGTTCATTAATCTTCTCTACTTTAGCTCTATCTAATCCTTTAAATAAGCTAGAGTAATCTACTTCATCATCACTAGAATCATCATCGCTAGAAGTAGTGTATTTGTGGGTTTCACGAACACTTACCTTCTTTTCCTTGGCCATGAGGCAAGTGTGTCGTTCGTTGGGGAAGAGCGAAGACTTGTTGAAGGCCAAGGCTGCCAGTCCTTCATCGTCGGAGTCGGATGAAGAGCAGTCTAAATCCCACTCTTTGCCAAGGTGCGCCTCGCCCTTTGCCTTCTTGTAAACCTTCTTCTTCTCCCTCTTCCCATGCTTTTCTTGTTCCTGGTCATCATCATTATCGGGGCATTGTGCTATGAAATGACCAGTCTTACCGCATTTGAAGCAGGAGCGCTTTCCCCTTGCTTTGTTCTTGTTGGGGGTACTCCTTGCGTCCTTTCAATGCGGTCTTGAAGTGCTTGATGATAAGCGCCATCTCATCTTCGTTGAGGCCAGTGGCCTCCACTAGTGCCACCTTGCTTGTAGCGTCTCCCTGCTGCTGGTTGCTTTGAGGGCAACACTTTGAGGCTCATGGATGGGTAGTGGACCGTTTAGAGCATCGTCCACATATCGAGCCTCCTTCACCATCATGTGCCCGCTCACGAACTTTCCAAGAATCTCCTCGGGTGTCATCTTGGTGTACCTGTGATTCTCACGAATAAGGTTGACAAGATGGGGGTCAATTACCGTGAATGACCTTAGCATAAGTCGGACGACGTCGTGGTCCGTCCATCTTGTGCTTCCATAGCTCCTAATCTTGTTGACCAGGGTCTTGAGCCTGTTGTATGTTTGTGTTGGCTCCTCTCCCCTGATCAATGCGAACCTTCCCAGCTCGCCTTCCACCAACTCCATTTTGGTTATCATGGTGGCGTCATTTCCCTCATGTGATATCTTGAGGGTATCCCAAATTTGCTTGGCATTGTCCAAGCCGCTCACCTTGTTGTATTCATCCCTGCACAAAGATGCTAGCAAAACAGTGGTAGCTTGTGCATTTTTATGAATTTGCTCATTAATAAACACCGGGTTATCCGTACTATCGAAATGCATTCCATTTTCAACTATCCCCAAATACTAGGATGGAGAGAGAATAAGTGACTACGCATTTTGTGACTCCAAAAAGAGCAGTCCTCTCCATCAAAGTGTGGAGGTTTACCAAGTGGAATTGAAAGCAAATGAGCATTGGAATTGAATGGAATACAAGAATAATCAAATGAATAATTTTGATTAACCGTTTTCTTCTTTGAATAGGAGTCATCGTCGTCGTTGTGTGGTGAAGAAGACGAGGCATCACTGTCGTAGTAGATGATCTTCTTGATGCGCCTCTTCTTCTTTCCATCTCTTTTCTTATGACCAGAGCCTGAGTCGGTTGGCTTGTCATCTCTAGGCTCGTTGAGGAAAGACTCCTTCTCTTTGTCGTTGACCACCATCCCCTTTCCCTTAGGATCCATCTCTTTGGGCGATTTGTCCCTTACGTGAAGAGAACGACTCCGATACCAATTGAGAGCACCTAGAGGGGGGGGGGTGAATAGGTGATCCTGTAAAATTCAACACTAATAGCCACAAAACTTTGGTTATGAAGGTTAGAACGGTTAAGTGGCTTGAGACGAGCTCTTGTGAACACAGACAATCAAGGAGAAAACAATCACAAGAGACACGTGATTTTATCCCGTGGTTCGGCTAAGTAACACTTGCCTACTTCCACGTTGTGGTGTCCCAATGGACGAGGGTTGCACTCAACCCCTTTCAAGTGATCCAATGATCAACTTGAATACCACGACTTTTCTTCTTTTCTCTTTTTCCCGTTTGTGAGGAATCTCCACAAGTTGGAGTCTCTCCCCCTTACAACAAAGATCACAATGAAAACACAAGAGTAAGGTTGGGGAGCAACACACACAAATCCACAGCACACACGCACACAAGCCAAGACTTGAGCTCAAAATGAAGCACAAGGAGTTCACAACTAGAACGGAGCTCAAATCGCTAACACGATCGATCAAGTGCACGGAGACAGAGTGTGTAAGACTTAGAATGCTTAGTGAATGCTTGGGTTGACTCCTCCATGCGCCTAGGGGGTCCCTTTTATAGTCCCAAGGCAGCTAGGAGCCGTTGGAGGCCGACAAGGAAGGTTATCCTTGCCTTCTGTCGGGTGGCGCACCGTACAGTCCGGTGCACCACCGGACAGCCACTGTTCATGTCCGGTGCATGATCTCCTTCCAATTCTAGCGCAGCCGACCGTTGCAGATTCGTGGCAGTTGACACACCGGACACTGTCCGGTGCACACCGGACAGATCGGTGCCCCCTGTCGACCGTTGGCGTGGGCCACGCGTCGCCCGCGGATTGCGCGGCCGACCGTTGCGCTGGCGGCCGTTGGCTCACCGGATAGTCCGGTGCACCACCGGACAGTCCGGTGAATTATAGCCGTACGCCGCCAAATTCTCCTGAGAGCGGCCTGTTCACCGGAGTTTAGCCTGGCACACCGGACACTGTCCGTTGCACCACCGGACAGTCCAGTGTGCCAGACTGAGCAGAGATTTGGCTGCACCGAGCCAAGTCTTATGTAATCTAAATAAGGAAAAGTGAGTTGTATAAGTTGAGTATGTGAGAGCACCTAGAGGGGGGGGGGTGAATAGGTGATCCTGTAAAACTTAAACTTATAGCCACAAAATCTTGGTTAATCGTTAGCACAATAATTGCCAAGTGGCTAGAGAGGAGCCAAAACACAATAACCACAATAAATCAATCACAGAGATGGCACGGTGGTTATCCCGTGGTTCGGCCAAGTACAAAACTTGCCTACTCCACGTTGTGGTGTCCCAACGGACGAGAGTTGCACTCAACTCCTCTCAAGTGATCCAATGATCAACTTGAATACCACGGTGTTCTTCTTTACTTTGATCTTTTCCCGTTTGCGAGGAATCTCCACAACTTGGAGTCTCTCACCCTTACAATTGAATTTCACAAAGAAGTACGGAGTAAGGGAAGGAAGCAACACACACAAATCCACAGCAAAATGTGCACATACACGGCCAAGAATCGAGCTCAAAAGACTATCTCAAAGTTCTCACTAGAACGGAGCTCGAATCACTGAGAATGACAAACAAATGCGCAAAGACTGAGTGTGGATGATCAAGAATGCTCTAAGGTTGCTTGGTATTCTCCTCCATGCGCCTAGGGGTCCCTTTTATAGCCCCAAGGCAGCTAGGAGCCGTTGAGAGCAAATCTGGAAGGCCAATCTTGCCTTCTGTCGTCGGGTGCACCGGACAGTCCGGTGCACACCGGACACTGTCCGGTGCCCGATTTCTTTCCTTAAACAGCGCAGCCGACCGTTGCAGATCTAGGAGCCGCTGGCGCACCGGACATGTCCGGTGCCCCCTTCCGACCGTTGGCCCGGCCACGTGTCGCGCGCAGATTCCGCTACCGACCGTTGGCTCGGCCGACCGTTGGCTCACCGGACAGTCCGGTGCACACCGGACAGTCCGGTGAATTTTAGCCGTACGCCGTCGGCGAATTCCCGAGAGCGGCCACTTCACGCCGAGTCAGCCTGGCGCACCGGACACTGTCCGGTGCACCACCGGACAGTCCGGTGTGCCAGACAGAGCTGAGTCTTGGCTGTACACAGCCAAGCTTTTTGCACCTCTTTTCTTTTCTTCTTCTTTCTGTTTCTAGCACTTAGACAAGTATATTAGTACACAAAACCAATGTACTAAGGCTTAGAAACATACCTTTACTCTTGATTTGCACTTTGTTCATCCATGGGCATAAATTCACATTTAAGCACTTGTGTTTGCACTCAATCACCAAAATACTTAGAAATGGCCCAAAGGCACATTTCCCTTTCAATCTCCCCCTTTTTGGTGATTTATGCCAACACAACATAAAGCAACTAGAACAAGTGCAATATCAATTCAAATAAAACTCAAATTTATTTTGATTCAATTTTTGGCATATATGGATCATCCTTTGCCACCACTTGGTTTGTTTTTGCAAATCAAACTCAAATCTCTATCTCTAAATCAAACACACATGTTGAAACATAAAGAGAGTCATTCCAAAAGAGATTGATCAAAGATTTCAGAAACTCCCCCTATTTCCCATAATCAACACTTCTCCCCACAAGAAGCCAACTTTTGACAAAAGAGACAATGAAAGAGTTTTGACAAACCAAAAGCTTTATTCTACTATTTTCAAAGTTTCTCAAGTGGTAGCTGATCCATCTATTGCTTTGGCCTTTATTTTCTCCCCCTTTGGCATCAAGCACCAAAATGGGATCAATCTTGGCCCTTGAACCCCATTGCCTCACCAAAATCTTCAATAAGAATACAAAGGCAATAAGAGTACATGAGATGAACTTGGAATAAGTTACCCTCTCATCGGAGTGCAGTGGAAGTCTTTCATGGTCCAAGTCCACCTTTTCCCTTTCAAACCTCCTTTGAGACTAAAGCAAACTCAAGCATATGGTTAGTCTCAAAGGGTCAAGTTGTAACACATCTCCCCCTAAACATGTGCATCACTTTGCAACGGACTTGTGAGGTCCAGGGAGTGTTTGTACAACTTGAGCACCATAATAAGCAACAAAATGCCGAATGAACATGATCAAGGGCATAAACACATGTATGCTACTATTCAATCCAAATTCCGCGAATCTAAGACATTTAGCTCACTCCGCAGCCTGCAAAAGGTCTTCTCATCTAGAGGCTTGGTAAAGATATCGGCTAGCTGGTTCTCGGTGCTAACATGAAACACTTCGATATCTCCCTTTTGCTGGTGGTCTCTCAAAAAGTGATGCCGGATGTCTATGTGCTTTGTGCGGCTATGTTCAACAGGATTTTCCGCCATGCGGATAGCACTCTCATTATCACATAGGAGTGGGACTTTGCTCAGATTGTAGCCAAAGTCCCGGAGGGTTTGCCTCATCCAAAGTAGTTGCGCGCAACACTGTCCTGCGGCAACATACTCGGCCTCAGCGGTGGATAGGGCAACGGAGGTTTGTTTCTTAGAATTCCATGACACCAGGGACCTTCCTAAGAATTGGCACGTCCCCGATGTACTTTTCCTATCGACCTTACATCCAGCATAGTCGGAGTCTGAATATCCAATTAAGTCAAAGGTAGACCCCTTTGGATACCATATCCCGAAGCAAGGCGTAGCAACTAAATATCTAAGGATTCGCTTCACTGCCACTAAGTGACACTCCTTAGGATCGGATTGAAATCTAGCACACATGCATACGCTAAGCATAATATCCGGTCTACTAGCACATAAGTAAAGTAATGACCCTATCATTGACCGGTATGCTTTTTGATCAACGGACTTACCTCCTTTGTTGAGGTCGGTGTGTCCGTCGGTTCCCATCGGAGTCTTTGCGGGCTTGGCGTCCTTCATCCCGAACCGCTTTAGCAAGTCTTGCGTGTACTTCGTTTGGGAGATGAAGGTGCCGTCCTTGAGTTGCTTCACTTGGAACCCAAGGAAGTAGTTCAACTCGCCCATCATTGACATCTCGAATTTCTGCGTCATCACCCTGCTAAACTCTTCACAAGACTTTTTATTAGTAGAACCAAATATTATGTCATCGACATAAATTTGGCACACAAACAAATCACCATCACATGTCTTAGTGAAAAGAGTTGGATCGGCTTTCCCAACCTTGAAAGCATTAGCAATTAAGAAATCTCTAAGGCATTCATACCATGCTCTTGGGGCTTGCTTAAGTCCATAGAGCGCCTTAGAGAGCTTACACACGTGGTCGGGGTACCGTTCATCCTCGAAGCCAGGAGGTTGCTCCACGTACACCTCCTCCTTTATTGGCCCGTAGAGGAAAGCGCTCTTCACATCCATTTGAAACAACCTGAAAGAATGGTTAGCGGCATATGCTAGCAAGATACGAATGGACTCTAGCCTAGCCACAGGAGCAAAAGTCTCCTCAAAGTCCAAACCTGCGACTTGGGCATAACCTTTTGCCACAAGTCGAGCCTTGTTCCTCGTCACCACCCCGTGCTCGTCTTGTTTATTGTGGAACACCCACTTGGTTCCCACAATATTTTGCTTGGGACGAGGCACCAGTGTCCAAACTTCATTGCGCTTGAAGTTGTTGAGTTCCTCCTGCATGGCCAATACCCAATCCGGATCTAGCAAGGCCTCCTCTACCCTGAAAGGCTCAATAGAAGAGACAAACGAGTAATGTTCACAAAAATTAACTAATCGAGACCGGGTAGTTACTCCCTTGCTAATGTCACCCAGAATTTGGTCGACGGGATGATCCCTTTGAATCATCGCTCGAACTTGGGTTGGAGGTGCCGGTACCGCTTCTTCCTCCATCACATGATCATCTTGTGCTCCCCCTTGATCACATGCCTCCTGTTGATGAACCTGTTCATCGTCTTGAGTTGGGGGATGCACCATAGTTGAGGAAGAAGGTTGATCTCGTTCATCTTGTTCCTGTGGCCGAACTTCTCCAATCGCCATGGTTCGTATAGCGGCCGTCGGAACATCTTCTTCATCTACATCATCACCATCAACAACTTGCTCTCTTGGAGAGCCATTAGTCTCATCAAATACAACGTCGCTAGAGACTTCAACCAACCCCGATGATTTGTTGAAGACTCTATACGCCTTTGTATTTGAGTCATAACCTAATAAAAACCCCTCTACAGCTTTGGGAGCAAACTTAGAATTTCTACCCTTCTTCACTAGAATGTAGCACTTGCTCCCAAATACACGAAAATAAGATACATTGGGTTTGTTACCGGTTAGAAGCTCATACGACGTCTTCTTGAGGAGGCGATGAAGGTAGACCCTGTTGATGGCGTGGCAAGCCGTGTTCACGGCTTCCGTCCAAAAGCACTCGGGGGTCTTGAACTCTCCTAGCATCGTCCTCGCCATATCGATGAGCGTCCTGTTCTTCCTCTCTACCACACCGTTTTGCTGTGGTGTGTAGGGAGCGGAGAACTCGTGCTTGATCCCTTCCTCCTCAAGGAATTCCTCTACTTGAAGGTTCTTGAACTCGGACCCGTTGTCGCTCCTTATCTTCTTCACCTTGAGCTCAAACTCATTTTGTGCTCTCCTTAGGAAGCGCTTGAGGGTCCCTTGGGTTTCAGACTTATCCTGCAAAAAGAACACCCAAGTGAAGCGGGAAAAGTCATCAACAATAACTAAACCATACTTACTTCCTCCTATGCTCAGATAGGCGACGGGTCCGAAGAGGTCCATATGCAGCAGTTCCAGCGATCTTGAGGTGGTCATCACATTCTTGCTTTGATGTGCTCCTCCCACTTGTTTACCTGCTTGACAAGCTGCACAAGGTCTATCTTTTTCGAATTGTACGTTAGTCAAACCTATCACATGTTCTCCCTTTAGAATCTTGTGAAGGTTCTTCATCCCCACATGTGCTAAGCGGCGATGCCACAACCAGCCCATGCTAGTCTTAGCAATTAAGCATGCATCTAGACCAGCCTCTTCTTTTGCAAAATCAACTAAATAAAGTTTGCCGTCTAATACACCCTTAAAAGCTAGTGAACCATCACTTCTTCTAAAGACAGACACATCTACATTTGTAAATAGACAGTTATATCCCATATTGCATAATTGACTAACCGATAGCAAATTATATCCAAGAGACTCTACTAAAAACACATTAGAGATAGAGTGCTCATTAGAAATTGCAATTTTACCTAACCCTTTTACCTTGCCTTGATTCCCATCACCGAATATAATTGAATCTTGGGAATCCTTATTCTTGACGTAGGAGGTGAACATCTTCTTTTCCCCCGTCATATGGTTTGTGCATCCGCTGTCGATAATCCAGCTTGAACCCCCGGATGCATAAACCTGCAAGGCAAATTTAGGCTTGGGTCTTAGGTACCCAACTCATGTTGGGTCCTACAAGGTTAGTGCAAATATCCTTAGGGACCCAAATGCAAGTTTTGTCTCCCTTGCATTTTGCCCCTAACTTCCTAGCAACTATTTTCCTATCCTTTTTACAAATAGCAAAGGAAGCATTTAAAGCACAGTAAATTGTGGAAGGTTCATTCACTACTTTCCTAGGAGCATGAATAATATTCTTTCTAGGCACATGATGAATAGCATTTCTCCTAGACATATTTCTACCATGCATATAGGAAGAACTAGAAGCAAACATGGCATGAGAGTTAAAATCATCATAAGCATTATAATTCCTATAAGCATTTCTAGTTTGTCTCCTATCATGATACATAAAAGCATGATTCTTTTGCACACTACTAGACATAGGGGCCTTCCCTTTCTCCTTGGCGGGAATGGGAGCCTTATGGCTTGTTAAGTTTTTGGCTTCTCTCTTGAAGCCAAGTCCATCCTTAATTGAGGGGTGTCTACCAATTGTGTAGGCATCCCTTGCAAATTTTAGCTTATCGAAATCATTCTTGCTAGTCTTAAGTTGAGCATTAAGACTAGCCAATTCATCATTAAGCTTGGAAATTGAAACTAGATGTTCACTACAAGCATCAATGTCAAAATCTTTACATCTAGTACAAATTATAACATGTTCTACACAAGAATTAGATTTATTTGCTACTTCTAATTTAGCATTTAAATCATTGTTGACACCTTGTAAAGTAGAAATTGTTTCATGACAAGTAGATAATTCACCAGAGAGCATTTCATTCCTCTTAATTTCTAGAGCAAGAGAATTTTGTGCACTAACAAATTTATCATGGTCCTCATATAAAAGATCTTCTTGTTTTTCTAGTAATCTATTCTTGTCATTCAAAGCATCAATCAACTCATTAATCTTATTAATTTTAGATCTATCTAATCCCTTGAATAAGCATGAGTAATCTATCTCATCATCATCACTAGACTCATCCTCACTTGAAGAAGCATAAGTACTAGTATCATGAGTGCTTACTTTCTTCTCCCTTGCCATGAGGCAAGTGTGATGCTCGTTGGGGAAGAGAGATGACTTGTTGAAGGCGGTGGCGGCGAGCCCTTCATTGTCGGAGTCGGAGGAGGAGCAATCCGAATCCCACTCCTTTCCGATATGTGCTTCGCCCTTGGCCTTCTTGTAATGCTTCTTCTTCTCCCTTTTGTCCCCTTTTTCCTGGTCACTTTCATTATCGGGACAGTTAGCAATGAAATGACCAATCTTACCACATTTGAAGCACGAGCGCTTCTCCTTTGTCTTGGTCTTGCTTGGCTGTCCCTTGCGACCTTTAAGCGCCGTCTTGAAGCGTTTAATGATGAGGGCCATCTCCTCATTATTTAGCCCGACCGCCTCAACTTGCGCCACCTTGCTTGGTAGTGCCTCCTTGCTCCTCGTTGCCTTGAGAGCAATGGGTTGAGGCTCATGAATAGGACCGTTCAACGCGTCGTCCACGTATCTTGCCTCCTTGATCATCATTCGCCCGCTTACAAACTTCCCAAGAACTTCTTCGGGCGACATTTTGGTGTACCTGGGATTCTCATGAATATTATTCACCAAATGAGGATCAAGGATGGTAAAAGACCTTAGTAATAGTCGGACGACGTCATGGTCTGTCCATCGCGTGCTTCCATAGCTCCTTATTTTGTTGATAAGGGTCTTGAGCCGGTTGTATGTTTGGGTTGGCTCCTCGCCCCTTATCATCGCAAATCTTCCAAGCTCGCCCTCCACCAACTCCATTTTAGTGAGCATGGTGATGTCGTTCCCCTCGTGAGAAATCTTGAGGGTGTCCCATATCTGCTTGGCATTGTCCAAGCCGCTCACCTTATTGTACTCGTCCCTGCACAAAGAGGCTAGCAACACAGTAGTAGCTTGTGCATTTTTATGAATCTGTTCATTAATAAACATAGGGCTATCCGAGCTATCAAATTTCATTCCATTCTCTACAATCTCCCATATGCTTGGATGGAGAGAGAATAAATGACTACGCATTTTGTGACTCCAAAATCCGTAGTCCTCCCCATCAAAGTGTGGAGGTTTGCCAAGAGGAATGGAAAGCAAATGCGAATTCGAACTATGTGGAATACGAGAATAATCAAATGAAAAGTTCGAATTGACCGTCTTCCTGTAGTCGTTGTCGTCGTCCTTTTGGGAAGAAGAGGATTCGTCGCTGTCGTAGTAGACGATCTCCTTGATGCGCCTTGTCTTCTTCTTCTTCCCATCTTTGCGCTTGTGGCTTGAGCCCAAGTCGGTAGACTTGTCATTCTTCGGCTCGTTGAAGATAAACTCCTTCTCGTTGTTGTCTACCACCATCCCCTTTCCCTTAGGATCCATCTCTTCGGGCGATTAGTCCCTTCTTGAAGAGAACGGCTCTGATACCAATTGAGAGCACCTAGAGGGGGGGTGAATAGGTGATCCTGTAAAACTTAAACTTATAGCCACAAAATCTTGGTTAATCGTTAGCACAATAATTGCCAAGTGGCTAGAGAGGAGCCAAAACACAATAACCACAATAAATCAATCACAGAGATGGCACGGTGGTTATCCCGTGGTTCGGCCAAGTACAAAACTTGCCTACTCCATGTTGTGGCGTCCCAACGGACGAGAGTTGCACTCAACTCCTCTCAAGTGATCCAATGATCAACTTGAATACCACGGTGTTCTTCTTTACTTTGATCTTTTCCCGTTTGCGAGGAATCTCCACAACTTGGAGTCTCTCACCCTTACAATTGAATTTCACAAAGAAGTACGGAGTAAGGGAAGGAAGCAACACACACAAATCCACAGCAAAATGTGCACATACACGGCCAAGAATCGAGCTCAAAAGACTATCTCAAAGTTCTCACTAGAACGGAGCTCGAATCACTGAGAATGACAAACAAATGCGCAAAGACTGAGTGTGGATGATCAAGAATGCTCTAAGGTTGCTTGGTATTCTCCTCCATGCGCCTAGGGGTCCCTTTTATAGCCCCAAGGCAGCTAGGAGCCGTTGAGAGCAAATCTGGAAGGCCAATCTTGCCTTCTGTCGTCGGGTGCACCGGACACTGTCCGGTGCCCGATTTCTTTCCTTAAACAGCGCAGCCGACCATTGCAGATCTGGGAGCCGCTGGCGCACCGGACATGTCCGGTGCACACCGGACAGTCCGGTGCCCCCTTCCGACCGTTGGCCCGGCCACGTGTCGCGCGCAGATTCTGCTGCCGACCGTTGGCTCGGCCGACCGTTGGCTCACCGGACAATCCGGTGCACACCGGACAGTCCGGTGAATTTTAGCCGTACGCCGTCGGCGAATTCCCGAGAGCGGCCACTTCACGCCGAGTCAGCCTGGCGCACCGGACACTGTCCGGTGCACCACCGGACAGTCCGGTGTGCCAGACAGAGCTGAGTCTTGGCTGTACACAGCCAAGCTTTTTGCACCTCTTTTCTTTTCTTCTTCTTTCTGTTTCTAGCACTTAGACAAGTATATTAGTACACAAAAGCAATGTACTAAGGCTTAGAAACATACCTTTACTCTTGATTTGCACTTTGTTCATCCATGGGCATAAATTCACATTTAAGCACTTGTGTTTGCACTCAATCACCAAAATACTTAGAAATGACCCAAAGGCACATTTCCCTTTCAGTATGTATAATTAGAACAAGTTTGGAACAATGTAACATAGGTTGTGTAATCGTGGTATGTAATAATCGAGTATGTTTTATTCTTTAGATGTCGTCCAGAACTCGTGCTCAAGATGGGGCTGGAACTTCCTGTGGTGGGGAGGAAACTCCGAACCCGCCACTTGTACCTCCCACGTTGGCAGAGGCTATCACTGCCTTAATCAATGCCACTGCTGATAATACTCGTTTTCTTCGAGAAATGGCTGGGAATCAAATTCATCAGCAGGGAGGTAGAGGTCAACACCAAGTCCCCAAAGACACTACGTACATGGACTTTTCAGAAACTCATCCACCTATTTTCATCAAGGCGGAAGAACCATTGGAGGCGGGCGAATGGATTCGGGCCATGGAGCAAAAATTTGGACTGATTCGGTGCACAGAGACCCTGAAGCCCCTGTACGCTGCCCAGCAACTGAGATGTCCTGCCAATACCTGGTGGGCAAACTTTGTAGCTATTCAACCTGAAGGACATCTTGTTACGTGGGCAGAGTTCAAGCAACCGTTCAGGGAACACTACATTCCATATGGTGTTCTACAAATGAAACTGGAAGAGTTTGTTCGCTTAAAGCAAGAAGGAGATTCGGTAATGCAATACCTCGCCAAATTCAACCATCTCTCCAAGTATGCTATAGAGCAAGTTGACACGGACCTGAAAAAGAAAAATTGTTTTATGAGGGGGTCTGAATGATCGACTACAACGCAAGATGTTCACTTGTCTATATCTCACATATAGCAGGGCCGTAAGCACAACGCTTTCGGTGGAAGCCAAGAATTAGAGGCAGGGAAAGACAAAGAGATATGGGCATGAAGGGGGTGAAGGATCCTCTCAAGGATCTGAGAAGCGGTCGAGGTTGGTAATTCGTCCTTTTAACCCAAATTGCTCTTTTCCTCGTCCACCCGCCTATCCTTTCAAGCAACCAGTTTTCATCCGTCCAACTCCTACCCCTACTCAAAACAATCAGCCAAGTGCCCCTGGTACTCGTTTCCTGGCCTTACCTAGTTCATCTAACAGTTGCTTTAACTGTGGGAAGTCTAGACACTTCATCAAGGACTGTCCCTATCCAAAACAAAATAAATCCAATTTTCAAAATGCTTCTGGAAGCACATCTCAAGGCAAAGGAAATGTGGCAAGCACTCAGGCAGGCAAAGATCAAAGGAAAACTGGACGCGTCTACTATATCAAGTTGCTACCACCCCGGAAGGAGAGCCGGTGATGATGGGTACGTTTTCCATTGCCAATCATCCTGCCATCATTATTTTTTATTCTGGTGCATCACATATTTTTATGAGCAAGACTTTTGTTGAGAAACATTGCATAACTAGTGTTGAATCAAAGAAGGGTCTTGTTGTTCAATCACCTGGAGTCAAATTTTTACTAAGGAACTAGTATTCCACGTACCCGTGAATTTAGTCAGATATGATTTCCCCACCAGTATGATAGTTATAAAGGGGCAAGACGTAGATGTGATTCTGGGCATGAATTGGTTAGCCCAGAATAAGGCTATTATCAATGTCAATCAAAGGACTATTCAGCTAAGTCATGGACAAGAAGAAGTCAAGTTGTTTATCCCTATATCTATCCCAGTCAAAGTATCTGGACACATTTTTGAAGTCGTAGTGCAAGAGATACAAGACATCCTAGTTGTGTGCGAATTTTTGGATGTATTCCCTGAAGATTCACCCGAATTACCTCTAGAACGGGATGTAGAGTTTGTGATTGAGTTGAAACCTAGTACGACTCCTATTTCTAGAAGATCGTACCGTATGCCCCCTAATGAGTTGGCAGAACTAAAGACACAATTACAAGACTTATTGGAGAAAGGATTTATCAGACCGAGTTCATCACCATGGGGATGTCCAACCATCTTCGTCAAGAAGAAGGATCAAACCCTACAAATGTGTGTGGACTACCGACCCCTTAATGAAGTTACCATTAAAAACAAGTATCCCCTTCCCCGGATTGATCTTTTATTCGATCAGCTTACTGGAGCCTAGGTATTTTCTAAAATTGATCTCAGATTAGGCTATCATCAGATAAGAATTTGACCCGAGGATATACCTAAGACGACTTTCACAACTCGATATGGGTTATTCGAGTATTTGGTTATGTCCTTTGGATTAACAAATGCTCCGGCCCATTTCACATACTTAATGAATTCGGTATTCATGCCCGAATTAGACAAGTTTGTGGTGGTATTTATTGATGATATTCTGATTTATTCCAAGAATAAGGAGGAGCATGCAAAACATTTGCAGATTGTGTTAACGCGCTTGAGAGAACATCAACTTTATGCTAAATTTAGCAAGTGCGTGTTTTAGTTAGAGGAAATATAGTTTTTAGGACATGTTTTATCAGCTAAAGGGATTGCAGTTGATCCCAGCAGGGTTAAGGATATTCTGGAATGGAAATCTCCTACCACAGTGCATCAGGTTAGAAGTTTCCTTGGACTAGCTGGTTATTACAGCAAGTTTATCCTGGATTTCTCCAAGATTGTTAAACCTATCACGGAGCTGTTGAAGAATGATGTTAAATTTAATTGGTCTCCTAAGTGTAACGAGGCCTTTGAGTGGTTGAAAACAATTGTCACACCCGGTTTCAGAAGGCAAACCGAATGCGAACTATGTACGTGCCAGGATCAGAATTCACGTACACAGCGATTACATAAATGAACATCATCGCACAATGCTTCGAATTACAATAAAGAGTAAGTAATGATATTAAAGACTAGAGTCATTTACATAATATAAATCAAAGTACACAGAATCGAAACGTAGCTAACGTAAATAAACCCACCACAGGCAGCTGACTGGGGGAGGTCGCTAGCCTAATCCTCGAACTCGTCGACGTCCTGGAACTCCTAGAGAACCGCCTCGATGCCTTCTTCTTTACCTGAGCATAGATTGCACCAAAGGCAACCTGGTGTTTTGTGAAAGCAAGGGTGAGTACACATCAACGTACTCAGCAAATGCCCCGTTTGGCTGAAGTGGACTAGCTTTATGTGGGGTTAAGCTCAAGCAACTGCTTTTAGTTGGTCAGGTATTTATTATTAGTGGAAGCCAAGTTTTATCATATAACCAACCCGTGAATCATTTCCTCATCGAGGAACATCATTATCGTCATCGAACCAAAATAATAAATAGAACCATTGTATCTCAGATCATTTGTATCTCTAATCAAAGAGGATCCCAAGGCTGCTCTTAACCGTGAGCACGGCTGATATATCAGTTCCATTACCCTCTGCAGAGGTCGCACACTTTACCCATGAGCCGTGATTCCCGTTTTGCCCGGGGATCATGACTCCCCATTGATCACTTCCTAGGTGGTCCGACAGGGTATCACTACATAGCTTTTACAAAGATTCCCTAGAGGTCATAGCCGCCCGTTAGGTTTCTCCAGTTTGATAAACACAGTACCTCTCCCCGCAGGAGGGTGACTAACAAAAGCAAAACGAAAGAACCCCGACACTCAGCCTCGGCAGAGCAAGCACTGTGCCTGGACCCCATTGACGGCACGACGACGAAGCAACTACACCTCTAGTTCCTCTAATTAATTAGCTAAGGGCATCCCATTTCACCCTCATGGTTGCACTGTTATCCCGGGTGGTCTCTCAACGAACAGGTCCTTACGGAGAGGCACTCGAGAAACTGCTCGAGTCCCCTAACTGCCACAAGTATATCATCATATCCAGAATAAAATCATAGTATCATCATTGTATCGCATCATGTTCATTGATTAAAGTAAAGCGCTAGCATGTAGCTAACCATAGTAACCCAAAAGGTAAATCAAGGACCAGGTAAATAGAAAGCTAGTAAATCCTTAGGTTGTGCATAGTATGCGGGACAGTGTATTATAAAGTAAATGGGACATAATGGGTCAGAGGACACTTGCCTTCACCAAACAGATGCTCAGGGTCTTCGATCTCGTAGAACTCGAAATGTTCGATCACCTGGTCGCCATGCTTGATCGTCGATTCCTCGAAGCTCAGAAACGAATCGCGATCTAATCGCAACGCAAAGCGAAGACGAATAGGCACAAGCAAACAAACATATACATATGCATAAGAGCATTACAACATATAATATCACACGTAATAAAATATGCAAAAGAAAATAGAGTGCGTTACTACGGTCACACGAGGAAAAGAAACGTAGAACTCGAAGCTACAATCAAGAAGTTAACATGTTTACGCTAAACAAGTATTAACTATAACTTTTAGTTCAACATTATCAAATATAAATATTACACATCGTTTAGTTAGATTAATCTGCTACACTAATAAATGTCAGTTTAATTAAGTAATTTAATTAAAACGAGAGATTCTAAGCGAGGTGAATTTACGACGCGCGAAACAGCACGACAGCGTGCGAACGACGCGCGGACACAGCACATCACGCACGAACAACGCGCAGACAACACGTGAATGACACGCGAAGCAGCACGCCACCGCGCGCGGAACAGCACCCGTGACAGATGAGAATAACTGAACATGTGACATGTTTATACTAAACGAATGTTAAATAAATAGAAGATAGTTAAATTAATATTATCCATGTTAATATTTATTATAAAAGCCCAAGTTGAACACTACACATTTAATCTGTTTAGAATATTAATCTAATAAATATTAATCGAGCGAGCCTAAGTGAATTATCTAAAATATGTGACATGACGAATTACCATTATTAACATGAGTGTTTATAGGCGAAAACAATTTATTATCAAGCGTAGATGTCGCACGACACACGAAACAACACTGCGGCACGCGCAAGGCGTGCGACAACGCGTGTGAATGGCACGCGCGACATGCGCAAAACAACGCGCACGGCCGTGTGCGACACGCACGAGTCAACGCGACTATGCGCGCAAACAGCACGATGACGCGCAAACGATGTCGTGCGCCAACAACGAACAAATAAATAATTAGTTAAAAACATTTAAGCTGGTGTTAATCAAGTTAACTAATATTTATATTTATAAAAGCACGAGTTAAAACTATATACTCGTTCTAAATAAATTGTTATTTTATTAACCCTAGAATAAACCAACATTTAATTATACAACTAAAACATACGACCCGACGACAACGAGCGCCACATGTGGGAACAGCGTGCGCGGAACGGTGTACGCGACAGCGCGCGTCGACACGTGTGAACGACACGCGGATCAACATGTAACCACGTGCAAAACCGTGTGTGCGGTTCGACGAATCGCGCCATGCGGGGGCCATGCATAGGGGTAGACGCGTGCTGTCCAACTCGACGAGCGAGGAGACATGTATGGCTACACGAACAACGAACGACGCACACAAGGGTTGGATCGGGGCGCGCAGGTTGCACAACGACCACGGCGAGGCACGGCGATGGTGGACGAACGGACGGGGCGGGCTGCAGGGACACCGGCGGGGTCGGGCTCAACGGTTCGGTCACCATAGCTAGCCACGGCGGCCACGATCGATCGGGCACGGGGTGCTGGACGCACGGCGGCTCGCTGGTTTGGGCTGGGTTCAGCCGTGCTTGCAGCGCACCGGCGACCGGCGGCATGGGGACGAGCTGGGCATGCAGCGAGCGCGCAGCAACTCGGCTGCGACGCGCAGGGGCGTGAACGACACGCGAATCAGCACACGATCACGAGCACATCACGCGCGAACAGCGTAGACAATGAGACGATACGTGATACTCGCTAACAGATAACACGATTATACTAAACAAGTATTATTAATAATAAAAACATTTATGTAGATATAATCATATTAACAGATATCCATAAAGCGCAACTAAAACTATAGACTAGTTTAAGTAAATTACTACTTTAATAACTCGGGTAAATAAATAATCAACTAATTAATTAAAATGTGTATCGTGACCAAATAATGTTACTAATACGTAGGAAATATCATTATAAAGTTAACACAACGAGAATAGGCTGAAACCGATTTATAATACGATGATAATGAGTTATTATCGAATTGGTTAACATAGTGCAATATGATTGGTTGGAGGATGACCACACGTAAGGTCGCGGAGATCATAGCCAACAGCCATAGAAAGTCTAATCCCATGTGGGTGTGCAACAATTTTTGACTTTTCTAGGAGACGTGCGACGTGCATGAAAATAGTGGAGCCATGCATGTGGGGGCCATTCAGTTTTCTTGCAACTCATGCAACCTGGAGTTTCGCGTGGGCGTGGGGTGTGGCCGTGTGGGCAACTGGGCATGCACATGCAGCACGGGAGTTTTTTTCCTCTCTCTACATTCGCGCACGAGCAGAACTTCTCCACGCGGTGAGTCTGAACGCACGACGACGACCATCGATCAACACGACGCTGGCTGGAGCTTGCGCAGAGGGCAGGGGACAGAGCTCGCGCGCGGGGGCTGTGCCGGTCGCGCCCTGGGGCCTCTAGAGACCTGCCTACAGCAGGCGGGCCGCTCGGCCAAGGCCACAACGGCTGGCCATGACTGCGCGCTGGCTGAGGCAAGGCACGCCAAGGGCCGCTCGGCCAAGGCCGCAATGGCGGAGCAGGGCGGGCGCTATGTGGTAGCGGCGTCCATGAAGGCGCATGCGGCTGGCGGGGCACGTGGGACGCGAGGCGAGCGACGAGTGCAAGGCAAAACGGTTTCCTGGCCGCGTGGGACAAGGCCGAGAGGAGGGGACACGAAGGGAGCTACGCGAGGAAGAAGGGGTCCGAGGCGAGGAGGAAGAAGGCTCACCTGTGCACGTAGAGCTCGGCTACGACGGTGATTGGACGGACTGGATGCGCGCGCGGAGGGGGCTCGACCCGCCATGGCCGCAGCAGCAGTTCGGCTGCAACTGCGCCGATCCGGATCGAGGTGAGGGGAAGAAAACTGAGGCACGTCGTGGGCGAGATTAGCGCTTGGGCGGTTCGGGAGAAGATAAACAGGGCTAGTTGGGCTGGTGGGTGGGATCCGCGTGCAGCGGCAGCTGGGCGCGCGGGTGCGCAGCGGGGAGCACGCACGGTGCTGGGCCACGCAAGGCTGCGGGGTGCGGGTGGACGCGACCATGGGCCAAGGGAAGCAAGTGCGCGGGACGCTAAGGCGCGACCGGGCCGCGCAAGCGCGCGCCGCGGATGCGGGCCGGGGACGCAGGAAAAGGCCGGCTAGGAAGGGTTGGGGAAGGCTTTCTATCTCTCCCTTTCTATTCGTATTTAAATATATTTTTTTGAATCAAAGATTTAAATATATTTAATGAGTTTGAATGGATGCAGAAACACAACAACTCAACATAAAAAAATGTCTCAGCATGCTATGCAGTAATCAAGGACTCTTTTAAGGTTTCATTTTACTAGGCTTATAGATATATAAAACCAAATAATTCTTCATTTTTTTAGAAAAAGTTGAAGGAAAGCAGAGAAATGAGAGAGTAACACCTGAATTTGGTAGATATTAGAAAAGAAATTTTATACCCACAATTCAGGGTGTTACAAATCTAACCCCCTTAACAGAATCTCGCCCTCGAGATTTAAGAAGAGGCTAGCAAGAAAATGAGATTGGTTCATTGGTCGTTCATGGCTTCTCCTGACTCAACTTTGACTCTGGCAGCTTTAACTTGTGGACTGGATGCTTTGACCTTCAGATGCTCGAGACCGATTGATATAATTCTTGAGGATCTCTTGGACCTGTGGGTTAGGACCCACACATGCTTCCGACTCTGATCTTGTTGGTTGATGTTGATCACGTTGTCTTCATTGGGGTTTGCGGCTAACCCCCTTAACAGGAGCGTTGATACCCACTTGGTGAAGAGGCTACCGACTCCGATCTTGACTGATTTAGAGGGGTTGTAGGATGCCAACCGGACAGGTGCAAGAGGGAAGGGTATAGATAGGAAAGGTACACATAGATGAATTAAAGAGAGAAAAGGGAGAGCACCCAGCTACCTAACTCTATGGCACTCAACTAGTAAACTGATGTCATTGCGGACCAAGGACCACAACACATCAACACTCATCATAGAGAAGCAAATCAGTCATCACACAAAGACAAACATCACGAGAATACAACAACAAACATCTCGTTGCTACACGTTAATGTTAACTAGATGGTGGTCTTTCTTGAAAAGGGAATAGATACTCTCTAAGGCTGTCGAAGGACGAGGAGAGAAACAAGACGTGCATGATAGGGGCACGAGCACAACAAAGGATGGAGTTAAGCGACCAATAAAAGGATACGACCAAGGGCATAATGGGTAGAACACCACTCTCGAGTCGGGATAGAAAAGAGTAGATTTCAAAAAGCAGGCCTAAGATAAGCATCAAGGCAAGATCTAGTGATTACAAAGGTAAGGGGACTTCCAAACAAAAGCTACGACTAGCAATGTGGAAGAGGAAAAGGGAACGACCAAGAGTGGGATGGGTAAGACGGCACTCTTGAACTGAAACGAGCAAGGGGGCTTTAAAATGCAGGTACGACATAAGCATCAAGGTAAAGATCAAGGGATGACAAGGGTGAGGGTGATAACGGGCAAATAAACAAAAAAGGATGTATTTTAGACAAAACTTGCAAGGCGTCAAAGGAGGGGAAGCAATTAATGGTGAAGTAGATGAGACATTATCCTCGAGCAGAGATCGAAAAGAGGAGGTTTTGAAGGGTAGGTTCAAAGTAAGTGTGAATGTAAGGGTATAGATATTACAAGGGTTAAAGGTGATAACAGACAATAATGTAAGAGAGGAGGTAAATGGGCATAAGAACAAACGATATAAGTACCATAAAGGATGGAGTTAAGACAAGACCTACAAGTGGAAAAGAATAGGATACGTCCAAGGGCCAGATAGGTAAATTGCCACTCTCAAATTGAGGTGCAAGAGAGGAGATTTTTTTGAGTAGGAATAAAGATGAGTATCAACTCACGATCGATGGACGACAAGGTGAGGGTGATAGCAAATAAAAAACACAGCAAATGATAGAATTAAGACAAAACTTGTAAGGCGACAAGGAGTGAAAAGAAATCAAGGGGGAGATAAGCAACTCACAACTCTCAAACTAGGTTGAAAGAAAGGGGAGGCTTTTAAAGGATAAGTTCAAGGTAAGCATTTAGGTAGAATACCTCAATATCGCAAGGGTCAAAGGTGATAACAGACAAGGGTATGAGAGAAAAGATGAAGGCATGGTAGAGCAAGTGGTATGAGTACAACAAAGAATGGAGTTGCGTCCAAGCTTACACGCGGTAAAAAGAAGAGGATGTAGCCAAGGGTGAGGTAAGTAAAGTACCGCTCACAAGTTGGGATAGAAGATTGGAGATTTTAGATTACAGATATGATGTAATCAACAAGGTGTGGTCGAGAAATGGGAAAGGTAAAGGCGACAACAAACGAAAGCGCAATGAAGTATGGAGTTGAGAACTCGCAAGCGACGAGGAAGAGGAAAAGGTGATTGTCGGGGACCATAATTAGGGGTACCCTCAAGACGCCTAATTCTCAGCTGGTAACCCCCATCAGCATAAAGCTGCAAAGGCCTGATGGGTACGATTAAGTCAGGGATCAGCCCACACGAGTGACTCGATCACGCTTCACCCGAGCCTAGCCTCAGCCAAGGGCAGCCGACCTCGAGAGACTTCCGTCTCGCCCGAGGCCCCCCTTTTTACGGCGGACACATCACCGGCTCGCCCGAGGCCTTGGCTTCGCTCAGAAGCAACCCTGACTAAATCGCCACACCGACTGACCAAGTTGCAGGAGCATTTAACGCAAAGGTGGCCTGACACCTTTATCCTGACACGCGCCCCCCCGGCAGAGCCGAAGTGACCGCCGTCACTCCACCGCTCCTCTGACCGGTCTGACAGAAGGACAGCGCCGCCTGCGCCACTCCGACTGCGGTGCCACTCGACAGAGTGAGTCTGACAGGCAGTCAGGCCTTGCCAAAGGCGCCACGGCGAACTCCGCTCCGCCCGACCCCAGGGCTCGGACTCGGGCTAAGACCCGGAAGACGGCGAACTCCGCTCCGCCCGACCCCAGGGCTCGGACTCGGGCTAAGACCCGGAAGACGGCGAACTCCGCTCCGCCCGACCCCAGGGCTCGGACTCGGGCTAAGACCCGGAAGACGGCGAACTCCGCTCCGCCCGACCCCAGGGCTCGGACTCGGGCTAAGACCCGGAAGACGGCGAACTCCGCTCCGCCCGACCCCAGGGCTCGGACTCGGGCTAAGACCCGGAAGACGGCGAACTCCGCTCCGCCCGACCCCAGGGCTCGGACTCGGGCTAAGACCCGGAAGACGACGAAACTCCGCCTCGCCCGACCCCAGGGCTCGGACTCCGCCCTGGCCTCGGCCAAACGACTTCCGCCTCGCCCGACCCCGTGGCTCGGGCTCGGCCTCGGCAACAGAGGACAGACTCAACCTCGGCTTCGGAGGAGCCCCCACGTCACCCTGCCTAGGGCACAGACCCGCCACGTCACCAGGAAGCGCCATCATCGTCCTACCCCGAATCGACTCGGGTCACGGAGAACAAGACCGGCGTCCCATCCGGCCAGCTCCGCCGGATGGGCAATGATGGCGCTCCACAAGCTCTGTGACGACGGCGGCCCCCAGCTCTCTTACGGAAGCAGGGCGACGTCAGCAAGGATTCGACCGCTCCAACAGCTGTCCCTCCGCCAGGCTCCGTCGCACCTCCGACAGCCACGACATCACGCCAGCAAGGTGCCAAGACCTCTCCGGCTGCCACATTGGCATGTACCTAGGGCGCTAGCTCTCTCTCCGCTAGACACGTAGCACTCTGCTACACCCCCCATTGTACACCTGGATCCTCTCCTTACGACTATAAAAGGAAGGACCAGGGCCTTCTCAGAAAAGGTTGGCCGCGCGGGACCGAGGACGGGACAGGCGCTCTCTTGGGGCCGCTCGCTTCCCTCACCCGCGTGGATGCTTGTAACCCCCCTACTGCAAGCGCACCTGACCTGGGCGCGGGACGAACACGAAGGCCGTGGGACTTCCACCTCTCTCACGCTCGACTCCGGCCACCTCGCCTCTCCCCCCTTCGCGCTCGCCCACGCGCTCGACCCATCTGGGCTGGGGCACGCAGCACACTCACTCGTCGGCTTAGGGACCCCCCTGTCTCGAAACGCCGACAGTTGGCGCGCCAGGTAGGGGCCTGCTGCGTGCTGACGAACAGCTTCCCGTCAAGCTCCAGATGGGCAGTCTCCAGCAACCTCTCCGGCCCGGGGCGGTGCTTCGTTTCGGGACTCTTGAGTTCATGTCCTTCGACGGCAGCTACGACATGGTACTTCTTCCACCGCCGCGCGACAACGACAATGGCGGCCGACAACCCGCCCGCCGGTGGCGGAATCGACGACATCTTCCCCGCGTGGTGGAAGAGCAACATTCGAGCTCGCTCCGTTCTCTCCCCCGCCAACGGAGGAGGAGGCGGGGCCATCAAGGCTAGGCGGGAGGCCGCGCTTCGTTGGCCGTCGAGCGAATCGGCGCCCCCGACGCCCCGACGGAAGGCACGCCGGACGTCGACCTCGCGTTCAAGACGGAGGCAAGCGCCGTCCCCCCGCGACACGCTGACCCCGAACAAGAAGACGACGCCAGCGTGCTCGCGGAAAGCCTGCAGGACGTCGCCCTCGTACCTGAGATGACGGTGCAACCAGTCCCCGATGTGACTACGTCGCTCCTCGTCGACCAAAAGGTACCGACTAACTCCCATCTTGCGTCATTTCGACTCGGCCTCAACCCGCCAAACGACCTCGTTTTGGCGGGCGCTCTCATTGAGGCGAGTGCAACCCCACTAGGGTTTCGTATGCGGTCGCCTTGGGACCGGCTGACGGACGTCTCGACCTACGGGCCCTCTGGGTCCGAGGAAGATGACGATCCCAGCATCTGTTGGGATTTCTCCGGACTTGGCAACCCCAGTGCCGTGCGGGACATCATGACCGCATGTGACTACTGCCTCTCCGACTGTTCCGACGGAAGCCGCAGCCTTGGCGACGAGAGCTGCGGCCCAAGCCGCGAATGTTTCCACATCGAGCTAGGGGATCCCTCCGAAGGCAACCATCTCGGCATGCCGGAGGACGGTGATTGTTGGTGACTTGTTCTCAAATGCTAAGAGTTAAGAACAAGGCAACATGAAAAGTGTTAAGTGTTAAAGTCCTTCGTCCTTCGAAGCATTATGTTCCTTCGGGAAATAATGAGTTTCGGACGAAGGTCATAAGAGACATACCTTCGTAAATATAATAGGTAATAACGAAAGATTCATATAAAGCATGAAATATAATATAAGCATCATCATGGGATCATTTCTATTTTATTAACATGGGAAAATAGAAATGATTTCAAATTACAAATGTACCTTCGGTCCTGAGAGAAGGTAAAAAGTACAGGCGTGACGCAAAAGCAAATGTAAGGTCAGCGTGAACAGTACGGGAGTACTGTTCATCTATTTATAGACGCGGGACGCAGCCCACGTAAAATTACATCCATGTCCATTACATTTGTTAACGGTTTATGGAAATCTATTGAGGACCCCGAAGTCTTTTCATCTTAAGGTCGGTTCCCCCTTGCCATCGCGCCGAAGCTTCCCTGCGTACAGCTTCGGCTGCCCCCGACCTTCGTCTGGCTCAGCCTTCGTCCTGGTCGTGCTCCATATCCATAATTCTGAATCCGAAAATACCTGTTCATATAATTCACTTGGAAAACATTGTCAAATCATGTTTTTGAGGACCTTCGGAGGACGAAGGCCCCCAACAGTAGCCCCTCGCAATATTAATTTGTAAATAATAAATTCAGATTGCGATATGGACGAAGGCCTTGAGCCGAAGGTCCGAAAAAACACCTTCCCTTTGCTAGAATAGCAACATTCACTGACAAGCGGGGCCTTTTAACTTTCAACGCCCTAGGCGTATAAATAAGAACACATCGTGAATTCATTTGGTACACACGCTTGCCTTTTGCTTCGGCCCACTAAAAATTTTTAGCTCTTGCTCATTGAGATTTGCTGGTCTTTTTGATTTCGAAGCTTCGGCCTCGGGAACAAATTTTTAGTGTTTCCGAAGATGTCTGAAGACAAGAAGATCCCTGCTGAGACGAAGCTGAGTCTCGAGGAGGAGAAAAATCTGGGGTTCCTGATAGCGATGGCAGAGACTAATACAGAGAAAATCACGAAGGAGATTCTCGAAGGTTTGTCCGAAGATACTGATGACAGCGACAGCTATGATGTGGAAAGTGATGGGGAAGAGGCCGAAGATCGACCGTGGCGACCAAGTCACTCAGTTTTTGGGAAAACAACCATCAAGCAGGGTCACATTGATAATATGAGGGGGCGATACTTCCGAGATATATCTATTGTGAGAGCTGATGCCGGGGAAAAGACTTCTCCCACCCCTGAAGAAGATGAAGTTGTGATTTTCCGAAGCCTCCTCAAGGCTGGGCTTCGATTCCCCCTGAGCAATTTTGTTGTTGAGGTACTGAAAACGTTCCAAATCTACCTTCATCAACTCACTCCCGAAGCTATTATAAGAATGGGGATTTTTGTCTGGGCTGTGAGAAGCCAAGGTTTGGAGCCAAACGCTAAAAGCTTCTGCAACATACACGAGTTATTGTACGAGACGAAGCCCTGGGGAAAGGAGCAATACCACAACAACTTTGGGTGCTACAGCTTCGGCGCCCGCTCCGGGTCAAGCTACCCTGTGCCAACCTTTCGGAAGAGGTGGCCCGGAGCCTGGATGTCTGAATGGTTTTATGTGAAAAATGATCTAACAGCGCAAAATAATGTCAAAAGTATCATTATGTACCCAATTTGGCAACGCTTCGGGCTTCGAAGGCCGAAGGTTGAAATGGATGAGGCAGCCGAAGAATGCCAAAGAGCCTTCGGCGCAGTCTGCTCCTTCATTGGGTCAAGGGACTTGGTCCAGGAGCACATTGCCTTCAGGGTATGGCCACTTGCAGAAAAGTGGGAAATGCCGAAAGAAACCATCAAAGAGTCTGACGAAGGTGGACTAGTCAGATTAAAATACACATTCAAATATACAGATAAATTTATTGAACCTGATGATGACTGGCTGAAAAGCATTGAAACATTAAGTGATGAATTACTTGGGGCATTCTCGAAGGCTGAAAATACTGCACTATCAGCAGCCTTCGGAGGCCGAAAAAAGAAGAGACTGAACCGAGTGTTTGATGCAATCGGGTTCTTCTATCCTGATTATTGCTATCCCATTCGAAGGCAGAAGAGAAAAAACACAATCTCTGTAAAAGAAGAAGCTGCAGCTGCTCCTAGCGAGCCAGAACTGAAAAGGAAAAAGATAAAGGTTCTTACGCACCGGCCGCGTTATATTGAACCAGCTTCGGTGCCGGAGTTTACCGGGAAAACTTCTTCAGCTACCGAAGCTGAAAAACTAATCGAGCCAGCCTTGTTGCCAGAGATCGCAGAAACGGCCGAAATGCCACCAAAGATGGAATCAGAACAGTCAAACATTTTGTTGCCAGAAACAAAAGAGAAAACCGAAGCGCCGCTCACGGAAAAAATTGAGGAGGTAAGAGAAGCAACTGAGGGCTCCAAAGCATCAGAAGTTTTGAGTCCTACAGCAATCATTGGGACAGCAAAAAATGAAAAAGTGCCAGCTGCAACTCCGAAGAGAAAAAGAATGGCTAATGTGCTAGACGTATTGGAAACGATCAAATCTTCGAGCACACCTCCGAAGAAAGCTGCTGTTACTCCTGAAACAACAGCTGAAATCTCTGGTTCTACAGCTCCAGATCAAGAGATTTCAGCCGAAGCTGGACCCTCAGAGCCCGCAAAAACTTTGGAAAGTGAGACAGAGAAAATAACAAAGCCAACTATTGAAGAATCTAGTGTTGTTGCCCCCGAAGCATCCCCCAAGACTCGTGATTATATTTTTCGTCATGCTTCGGGGAAAAAATTATCAGAAAAAGAAGAACAAGAGGCCCAGCATTATGCCCAAAAACTGAAATATCCGAAGGGAGCATTAATATTTAATGGCAGTGGAGAAGAAGACTTCTTGTACTGTCTTCCCGACAACAAGGAAATTTCTGTCTGTCGGGAGATAAGCAGAAGCTTCGGATTCCCAACTTTAGAAGACGGACTTTCGGTGCTATCAAAAAACGATCTGGCTGACAGCCTAGCTTATAACAGTTTAAAGGTATGATAAATGAAATCCTTGTATTTTTCCGTTCATTTAAACCCTCTGACACACACACATATTCCTTTTTGCAGGGCTTGATTCTTAGCAATGCTCTCAGAGCCCAGAAAGATACTGAAGACGAAGGGTGTACTATAGCCCTGAGCAACCTTCGTTCCGAAGTGATTGAACTGAGGAACGAAGGTCTCGAAAAAGACAAAATATTATACTCATTGATAGACAAAATAAAGGAGGACGAAGCTGCTTTCAAAAGTCAGGCTGAGGCTCAGAAACGCGAAATTGAAGACCTTCGGAAACAACTGGCCAGAGCCACAGAGGAACGTATACTTGAAGAAACAAAGCGTGAACTCAGCGATCAATGGGCAGATCACCTAGAAGTGACTGTTGAAGAGCTTCGTTCATCCAAAAAGAGATGCTACAATAAATCTATAGACTGTGTTAAAAAATTGAAGGCTAGCTTCGCCAAGGTCGGCGCATTCTCAAGTGAAGAAAATTTTCTGAGGGGCAATCCCGAAAGTGTCATTGAATGGATTGACCACGAAGCTGAAGCCTTCGAAGAAATTTTAAATAGCCGAGGAGATATATGTGCCTTCTCTGGCGCCAGAGGGATTGCCACTATTTTAGAGAAGAAGGGCTGTGAACATGTGAAAATTTTAGCACAGTCCGAAGCCACCTTGTCGACTGAAGATATAAAAGATCCTTCAGCCGAAGCTAGCGCGGTTGGGGGAAAATTTTTCACCGACATCTGGGTCAACGGTGGCCGAGAAATGGCAAGAGAAATTATTCAGAGAAGTGAAAAGGGCATCCATGATGCTAGAGAAGTGGCTAAGGCTGCTGAAAAGAGCACAGAGCCCGAAGGTCAATTAGGTACTAAATAATAGCTTCTACCGTGTTGTAATCTTTAGGCTTTTAAGATCTGTTTGCAATTTGTAATAGTAATGTAGTCGTGTCCTGCTTCAGATCCGACTAAAGCGCCTTCGGGCCCTCAGCCGAAGGGGGACGACGAAATTAAAAAGATGGCCGAAGATATTATGGACGAAGTCGTCAATCGGCTTCTGAATGAAGCTGCAGGAGTCGTTTTGAGAGAGGATTAAACATTTTTGTAAAAAAAAACTTCGGAAATGTAATATAATGTAACATTTTTGTAACCCCGAATGTAATATATCTATTTTTGCTACTCAATTCTTTACGATGCATGAAACTTTACACACGTACCGTTTTTGAGTTTGGCGAAAAAAAACACCTTCCCTTCTTTTCATGCTTCGTGAAGAATATCCAAACTTCGTGAAAAAATTCTCCGAAGCTATACTTCCGAAGATGAAGATTGATTCTCTTTACGACCATGATTTTCACTCTTTCAAATCATACTTTCGAAAATCAATATTGTGTCCCCTTCTTGGGACCACAATTTTCACTCTTTCAAATCATACTTCCGAAGATCAATATCGTGTCCCCTTCTTGGGACCACAATTTTCACTCTTTCAAATCATACTTCCGAAGATCAATATCGTGTCCCCTTCTTGGGCCATATGCAACATGATGTATGATGCTTATGCTATGCAAAATGATGTAATGATGTTATGCTACGTAGATGACATTTGTTCCGAAAGATACACACATATCCCACACAATATTTTTGTATCAGCACTGATTCTTCGCTGTAAGCTCTGCATTCCCTTAGGAACGTCTTTGGAGCTTCTTCGCCTCTTACTTAGGCGGTATAAGCTCTGCATTCCCTTAGGAACGTCTTTGGAGCTTCTTCGCCTTTTACTTAGGCGGTATAAGCTCTGCATTCCCTTAGGAACGTCTTTGGAGCTTCTTCGCCTTTTACTTAGGCGGTATAAGCTCTGCATTCCCTTAGGAACGTCTTTGGAGCTTCTTCGCCTTTTACTTAGGCGGTATCAGCGTTGACTTTTCGCTGTATGCTCTGCATTCCTTTTGGAACGACTTTGGAGCAGAAAACTTACGCTGCGCTCCCTTCGGAACGACTTTTTGTGACTTCGTCAGACTTACTCTGCGTTTCTTAGAACGACTTTTCGTTGCTTCAAAGGATTTTCGATAGTTCGAAGGTCCTTTTTATTGTCGCAAACCTGTGAAGAAAACATATTTTTCTTGTAGGAATCAACGAAACTAATTACATGAAAACAATGTCCTTTATTACAGAGAATAAAACCGAATGAAAAAGATTGCTATTAAGGTAGGATATTTGTCAATAGATGTGCTTTGATTCTGGCACGGTGCTGTTGACCGTGCGAGCTTCGGACTGTTCTCTGAAGTCCCTTTGATGTGGAGCATACTGGCTCCCTTCTGGCTGCTGACCTTGTTGCAACGGAGGTGGAGGCGGAGGCTGTTGCCAGGAAGCTGAAGGCTGACTTGCCGAAGCAGTAGAGACTACAGGATGATTGCCCACATATTCTGGGATGTAGGGCGAATGATACGAAGCTGTATGCATGACCTGCTTCGGCTGGGCTTGTTGTGCTGCTGCTTCAGCTATTTCCTTTTGCTTCTGTATAGTAACATGGCACATCCTGGTAGTATGGCCTTTGTTCTCACCACAGAATAAGCAAAAGATTCTTCTTGGTTGATCGCCAAATCTTCCTCCGAAGCCCCTGGCGCCTCTGCCTCTTGGAGCTGGTGGTCGAAAGGAGCTTTGCTGTTGCCCCGAAGCCTGTGAGGAGTACTGTGGCCTTTGCTGCTGGCTCCCTTTATCATCATTTTGACTGGAATTATGAATTGATCTGACATGCCTCGGATAGAATCTTCCTCCGAAGACCCTGGTCATCTCAGAAAATCTGAAGGCCTCCTCCCTTCTTTGGCGAAAATCATTGTCAGCTCGAATATATTCATCCATCTTCTGGAGCAGCTTCTCCAGCGTTTGAGGAGGCTTCCTGGCGAAGTACTGAGCTGACGGACCTGGCCGAAGCCCCTTGATCATGGCCTCAATGACAATTTCATTGGGCACCGTTGGTGCCTGTGCCCTCAAACGCAAAAACCTTCGGACATATGCCTGAAGGTATTCTTCGGGGTCCTGAGTGCACTGGAACAGAGCCTGAGCAGTGACCGGCTTCGTCTGAAATCCTTGAAAGCTGGTTAACAACAAGTCCTTCAGCTTCTGCCATGAAGTGATCGTTCCTGGTCGAAGGGAGGAATACCAGGTTTGAGCAACACTTCTGACAGCCATAACGAAAGATTTGGCCATGACTGAAGCATTGCCACCGTACGAAGACACTGTTGCTTCGTAGCTCATCAAAAACTGCTTCGGATCAGAATGGCCATCAAACACGGGGAGCTGAGGCGGTTTGTAGGACGGAGGCCAAGGCGTAGCCTGCAACTCAGCGGACAAGGGAGAAGCATCATCAAAAACAAAATTCCCATGACGGAAATTGTCATACCAGTCATCTTCGTTGTGAAAGCCCTCCTGATGAAGGTCTTGATGCTGAGGCCTTCGGAGTTGCTCATCCTGAGCAAGATGACGAACTTCTTCAGAGGCTTCATCTATCTGCCTCTGCAGTTCAGCTAGCCTGGCCATCTTCTCCTTCCTGCGTTGAACCTGTTGCTGAAGGATTTCCAGATTCTGAATTTCCTGATCTAGATCATCCTCCGGATGTGTTGGGCTGGTAGCCTTCCTCTTCTGGCTTCGTGCCTCTCTGAGAGAAAGGACATCTTGATTGGGGTCCAGCGGCTGCAGCGTGCCAGCCCCTGGTGCTGGAGCCTTCTTCGGCGGCATGACGAAGCTGATGCTTGCCGAAGGTGCCGAAAAACTCAAGAAGTGGAAGTGAGTTCACCGGAGGTGGGCGCCAATGTTGGTGACTTGTTCTCAAATGCTAAGAGTTAAGAACAAGGCAACATGAAAAGTGTTAAGTGTTAAAGTCCTTCGTCCTTCGAAGCATTATGTTCCTTCGGGAAATAATGAGTTTCGGACGAAGGTCATAAGAGACATACCTTCGTAAATATAATAGGTAATAACGAAAGATTCATATAAAGCATGAAATATAATATAAGCATCATCATGGGATCATTTCTATTTTATTAACATGGGAAAATAGAAATGATTTCAAATTACAAATGTACCTTCGGTCCTGAGAGAAGGTAAAAAGTACAGGCGTGACGCAAAAGCAAATGTAAGGTCAGCGTGAACAGTACGGGAGTACTGTTCATCTATTTATAGACGCGGGACGCAGCCCACGTAAAATTACATCCATGTCCATTACATTTGTTAACGGTTTATGGAAATCTATTGAGGACCCCGAAGTCTTTTCATCTTAAGGTCGGTTCCCCCTTGCCATCGCGCCGAAGCTTCCCTGCGTACAGCTTCGGCTGCCCCCGACCTTCGTCTGGCTCAGCCTTCGTCCTGGTCGTGCTCCATATCCATAATTCTGAATCCGAAAATACCTGTTCATATAATTCACTTGGAAAACATTGTCAAATCATGTTTTTGAGGACCTTCGGAGGACGAAGGCCCCCAACAGTGATCTTCCTAGGCCGGTGCCTCGCGCCGACATCCCACGGGAGCTAGCTGTGGTCCCCGCTCCGGCGGGGGGTTACGACCCACAACTCGAGCAAGTCCGCGAGGCGCAGGCCAGGCTCGACGAGGAAACAGGAGCGCTTGAGCCGATCCGTCGGGACGTCGGACAGGCATGGGCGGGCCAACCCTTGGTCGGAGAAATACGTCACCTGCCCCAAGGTCTCCAGCACCACGTCGCCAACGATGTCAGGGTCAGGCCGCCGCCCGCATCCAGCGGGGTTGGTCAGAACCTGGCAGCCGCAGCGATGCTCCTCCGCGCGATGCCGGAGCCATCAACCACCGAGGGTCGGCGAATCCAGGGAGAGCTCAAGAATCTCCTGGAAGGCGCTGCGGCCCGACGGGCCGAGAGCACTGCCTCCCGAAGGCAAGGGTATCCCTCGGAACCTCATGCCGCGACTTCCCGATTCATGCGGGAAGCCTCGGTCTACACCGGGCGCACGCGTAACACCGCGCCTGCGGCCCCGGGCCACCTCGGCAACGAGCACCATTGACGCGACCGACGGGCCCACCTCGACGAAAGGGTGCGCCGAGGCTACCACCCCAGGCGTGGGGGACGCTACGACAGCGGGGAAGATCGGAGTCCCTCGCCCGAACCACCCGGTCCGCAGGCCTTCAGTCGGGCCATCCGACGGGCGCCATTCCCGACCAGGTTCCGACCCCCGACTACTATCACGAAGTACTCGGGGGAAACGAGACCGGAACTGTGGCTCGCGGACTACCGCCTTGCCTGCCAACTAGGTGGGACGGACGACGACAACCTCATCATCCGTAACCTCCCCCTGTTCCTCTCCGACACTGCTCGCGCCTGGTTGGAGCACCTGCCTCCGAGGCAGATCTCCAACTGGGACGACTTGGTCCAGGCCTTCGCTGGCAATTTCCAGGGCACATACGTGCGCCCCGGGAATTCCTGGGACCTTCGAAGCTGCCGGCAACAGCCGGGGGAGTCGCTCCGGGACTACATCCGGCGATTCTCGAAGCAGCGCACCGAGCTGCCCAACATCACCGACTCGGATGTCATCGGCGCGTTCCTCGCCGGCACCACTTGCCGCGACCTGGTGAGCAAGCTGGGTCGCAAGACCCCCACCAGGGCGAGCGAGCTGATGGACATCGCCACCAAGTTCGCCTCTGGCCAAGAGGCGGTCGAGGCTATCTTCCGAAAGGACAAGCAGCCCCAGGGCCGCCCATCGGAAGAGGCTCCTGAGGCGTCTGCTCCGCGCGGCGCCAAGAAGAAAGGCAAGAAGAAGTCGCAATCGAAACGCGACGCTGCTGACGCGGAACTTGTCGCCGCCGCCGAGTACAAGAACCCTCGGAAGCCCCCCGGAGGTGCAAACCTCTTCGACAAGATGCTCAAGGAGCCGTGCCCCTACCATCAGGGGCCCGTCAAGCACACCCTCGAGGAGTGCGTGATGCTTCGGCGTCACTTCCACAGGGCCGGGCCACCCGCCGAGGGTGGCAGGGCCCGCGACGACGACAAAAACGAAGATCACCAAGCAGGAGAGTTCCCCGAGGTCCGCGACTGCTTCATGATCTATGGAGGGCATGCGGCGAATGCCTCGGCTCGGCATCGCAAGCAAGAGCGCCGGGAGGTCTGCTCGGTGAAGGTGGCGGCGCCAGTCTACCTAGACTGGTCCGACAAGCCCATCACCTTCGACCAGGCCGACCACCCCGACCATGTGCCGAGCCCGGGGAAATACCCGCTCGTCGTCGACCCCGTTGTCGGCAATGTCAGGCTCACCAAGGTCCTGATGGATGGGGGCAGCTGCCTCAACATCATCTACGCCGAGACCCTCAAGCTCCTGCGCGTCGATCTGTCCTCCGTTCGAGCAGGCACTGCGCCCTTCCACGGGATCATCCCTGGGAAGCGCGTCCAGCCCCTCGGGCGACTCGACCTCCCCGTCTGCTTTGGGACGCCCTCCAACTTCCGAAGGGAGACCCTGACGTTCGAGGTGGTCGGGTTCCGAGGAACCTACCACGCCGTACTAGGGAGGCCATGCTACGCGAAGTTCATGGCCGTCCCCAACTACACCTACCTGAAGCTCAAGATGCCGGGCCCCAACGGGGTCATCACCATCGGCCCCACGTACAAACACGCGTTCGAATGCGACGTGGAGTGCGTGGAGTACGCCGAGGCCCTCGCCGAGTCCGAGGCCCTCATCGCCGACCTGGAGAACCTCTCCAAGGAGGTGCCAGACGTGAAGCGCCACGCCGGCAACTTTGAGCCAGCGGAGACGGTTAAGGCCGTCCCTCTTGACCCCAGTGGCGACACCACCAAGCAGATCCGGATCGGTTCCGGGCTCGACCCCAAATAGGAAGCAGTGCTCGTCGACTTTCTCCGCGCAAACGCCGACGTCTTTGCGTGGAGTCCCTCGGACATGCCCGGCATACCGAGGGATGTCGCCGAGCACTCGCTGGATATTCGGGCCGGAGCCCGACCCGTCAGGCAGCCTCTGCGCCGATTCGACGAGGAGAAGCGCAGAGTGATTGGCGAAGAGATCCACAAGCTAATGGCAGCAGGGTTCATCAAAGAGGTATTCCATCCCGAATGGCTTGCCAACCCTGTGCTTGTGAGGAAGAAAGGGGGGAAATGGCGGATGTGTGTAGACTACACTGGTCTCAACAAAGCATGTCCGAAGGTTCCCTACCCTCTGCCTCGCATCGATCAAATCGTGGATTCCACCGCAGGGTGCGAAACCCTGTCCTTCCTCGATGCCTACTCAGGGTATCACCAGATCCGGATGAAAGAGTCCGACCAGCTCGCGACTTCCTTCATCACGCCGTTCGGCATGTACTGCTATGTCACCATGTCGTTCGGTTTGAGGAATGCGGGCGCGACGTACCAGCGGTGCATGAACCATGTGTTCGGCGAACACATCGGTCGCACGGTCGAGGCCTACGTCGATGACATCGTAGTCAAGACAAGGAAGGCTTCCGACCTCCTCTCCGACCTTGAAGTGACATTCCGATGTCTCAAGGCGAAAGGAGTCAAGCTCAATCCTGAGAAGTGTGTCTTCGGGGTGCCCCGAGGCATGCTCCTAGGGTTCATCGTCTCCGAGCGAGGCATTGAAGCCAACCCGGAGAAGATCGCGGCCATCACCAGCATGGGACCCATCAAGGACTTAAAAGGTGTACAGAGGGTCATGGGATGCCTCGCGGCCCTGAGCCGCTTCATCTCACGCCTCGGCGAAAGAGGTCTGCCTCTGTACCGCCTCTTAAGGAAGGCCGAGTGTTTCGCTTGGACCCCTGAGGCCGAGGAAGCCCTCGGCAACCTGAAGGCGCTCCTTACGAAGGCGCCTGTCTTGGTGCCCCCGGCGGATGGAGAAACCCTCTTGGTCTACGTCGCCGCGACCACTCAGGTGGTTAGCGCCGCGATTGTGGTCGAGAGGCAAGAGGAAGGGCATGCACTGCCCGTTCAGAGGCCGGTCTACTTCGTCAGCGAAGTGCTGTCCGAGACCAAGATCCGCCACCCACAAGTTCAAAAGCTGCTGTATGCTGTGATCCTGACAAGGCGGAAGCTGCGACACTACTTCGAGTCTCATCCGGTAACTGTGGTGTCATCCTTCCCCCTGGGGGAGATCATCCAGTGCCGAGAGGCCTCGGGCAGGATCGCAAAGTGGGCGGTGGAAATCATGGGCGAAACGATCTCGTTCGCCCCTCGGAAGGCCATCAAGTCCCAGGTGTTGGCGGACTTCGTGACCGAATGGGTCGACACCCAGTTGCCGACGGCTCCGATCCAACCGGAGCTCTGGACCATGTTTTTCGACGGGTCGCTGATGAAGACAGGAGCCGGCGCGGGCCTGCTCTTCATCTCGCCCCTCGGAAAGCACTTGCGCTACGTGTTGCGCCTCCATTTCCCGGTGTCCAACAATGTGGCCGAGTACGAAGCTCTGGTCAACGGGTTGCGGATCGCCATCGAGCTAGGGGTCAGACGCCTCGACGCCCGCGGTGATTCGCAGCTCGTCATCGACCAAGTCATGAAGAACTCCCACTGCCGCGACCCGAAGATGGAGGCCTACTGCGACGAGGTTCGGCGCCTGGAAGACAAGTTCTTCGGGCTCGAGCTCAACCACATCGCTCGGCGCTACAACGAAACCGCAGACGAGCTGGCTAAAATAGCCTCGGGGCGAACGACGGTCCCCCCGGACGTCTTCTCCCGGGATCTGCATCAACCCTCTGTCAAGACCGACGACGCGCCCGAGCCCGAGGTGCCCTCGGCTCAGCCCGAGGCACCCTCGGCACAGCCCGAGGTACCCTCGGCCCCCGAGGGCGAGGCACTGGACGTCGAGGAAGAGCAGAGCGGGGCCACGCCAGATCGAGATTGGCAGGCCCCGTACCTGCAATATCTCCGTCGAGGAGAGCTACCCCCCGACCAAGTCAAGGCTCGGCGGGTAGCGCGACGCGCCAAGTCATTCGTCTTGCTGGGCGATGAAGAGGAGCTCTACCATCGTAGCCCCTCGGGCATCCTCCAGCGATGCATCTCCATCGCCGAAGGTCGGGAACTGCTGCAAGAAATACACTCGGGGGCTTGCGGCCACCACGCAGCGCCCCGAGCCCTTGTCGGGAATGCTTTCCGACAAGGCTTCTACTGGCCAACGGCGGTGGCTGACGCCACTAGAATTGTCCGCACCTGCGAAGGGTGCCAATTCTATGCGAAGCAGACCCACCTGCCCGCTCAGGCTCTGCAGACAATAGCCATCACCTGGCCCTTCGCTGTATGGGGTCTGGACCTCGTCGGTCCCTTGCAGAAGGCGCCCGGGGGCTACACGCACCTGCTGGTCGCCATCGACAAATTCTCCAAGTGGATCGAGGTCCGACCTCTGAACAGCATCAGGTCCGAGCAGGCGGTGGCGTTCTTCACCAACATCATCCATCGCTTCGGGGTCCCGAACTCCATCATCACCGACAACGGTACCCAGTTCACCGGCAAAAAATTCTTGGGTTTTTGCGAGGATCACCATATCCGGGTGGACTGGGCCGCCGTGGCTCATCCCATGTCGAATGGGCAAGTAGAGCGTGCCAACGACATGATTCTACAAGGGCTCAAGCCTCGGATCTACAACAACCTCAATAAGTTCGGCAAGCGGTGGATGAAGGAACTCCCCTCGGTGGTCTGGAGCCTAAGGACGACGCCGAGTCGTGCCACGGGTTTCACGCCGTTTTTCCTGGTCTACGGGGCCGAAGCTATCTTGCCCACTAACCTGGAATACGGCTCCCCGAGGACGAGGGCCTACACCGATCAAAGCAACCAAGCTAGCCGAGAAGAATCGCTGGACCAGCTGGAGGAGGCTCGGGACAGGGCCTTACTACACTCGGCGCGGTACCAGCAGTCCCTGCGACGCTACCACGCTCGAGGGGTCCGGTCCCGAGACCTCCAGGTGGGCGATCTGGTGCTTCGACTGCGGCAAGACGCCCGAGGGAGGCACAAGCTCACGCCCCCCTGGGAAGGGCCATTCGTCATCGCCAAAGTTCTGAAGCCCGGAACATACAAGCTGGCCAACAATCAAGGCGAGATCTACGGCAACGCTTGGAACATCAAACAGCTACGTCGCTTCTACCCTTAAGATGTTTCCAAGTTGTTCATATACCTCGCACCTACGCAAAGTTTAGTCGTCAAGGAAGGGTCGGCCTAGCCTCGGCAAAGCCCGACCCTCCCTCGGGGGCTAAAAGGGGGGAGACCCCCTCTGCGTCGAATTTTTCCTCGAAAAAGGATCTCTTTTTAGCAGGATTACTTTCGTGCTTCTTGACT
The DNA here is from genome assembly GCF_902167145.1 of Zea mays. Classification (NCBI taxonomy): domain Eukaryota; kingdom Viridiplantae; phylum Streptophyta; class Magnoliopsida; order Poales; family Poaceae; genus Zea; species Zea mays. The sequence continues at coordinate 103,481,351 of NC_050102.1, forward strand.
ACTTCGAAAAGCGGATCCTGGAAACGACGGAGTACACGTAAGCAGCCAAGGCTGACCGAGCCGAGGGACTCCTACGCCTCCGGGATACGGATACCTCACTCATCACCTTCTGCGATAAGTAACTCGCGCTCGGATAAAGCGACTCCGTGGACCGAACAAGTCTTCACGTTCGGAAGCTCTCCTGCCGAAGCAGTCCTTCAAGCTTTCTCGACTAAGTCGGGGACAGGGCCTCATGAACGGGTGAAGGTACGCGTAAGCGGCAAGGCCAACCGAGCCGAGGGATTCCCACGCCTCTGGGATACGGATACCTCACTCGTCCCTTCCGCGAGAAGCAACTCTCGCTCACATAAACATCCCTGTTACCGACAGAGAGTCCAGATGCTCGAAACAAGAGGAAAAAAGACGCAGCTTCGCAAGCACGGCGAGGGTGTGTTTTCTGGCCTCGGCGGCCGCAGAAGGCACACGCTACAAGACGATCTGATCCTGCAGGCTCGGGTCTTCACGCTGAAGGGAGCCGTAGCACCCTCGGCATCGACGACGTCTTCAGCAAAGTCCGACCCAGCCTCGGACGGCGACGCGGTCCAGGGATTCCTCCGGGAATCCGGCCCGAGCAGGCGGCTCGGCCGGTTACCCCTGGGGCCTCGGCCAACCGGCTTCCAAGGGCGCCAGCCCGACCCGAGGCCTCGGCTGATCGACTTTGGCGTCGGCTCCGCTGACGAACAACACGGCTAGGCTCCGGCCAACCAGGTTCCCATTCTCGAGCCAACTCCGCCTCTGTTCATACTGATATCGCTACCCCTAGCCTCGGCTCATCGAAGGGCGGCCGAGGGGTCTCTTTAACTAAGCTAGAGGAGCCCCAGACAACAAGGCCGATCGGGCCGAGGGATTCCTACGCCTCCGGGATACGGATACCTCACTCGTCACCTTGACACGGGGCGACTCATGCTTGGTAAAGCGGTTCAGATAATCAACAGGCGAGACTTAGCGCTCGAAAATGAGGAAAAAACACGGCTCCGTGCCGAAATTACATACATGTTCAGGCCTCGACAGCCACAATGAACAAAAAACACTGGCATTCGAAGTGCCATTACAAACGGAACTCCGGTTCCCCCTCCGCAGGAACGAACAACCCCACTCCGAGGGGGAAGGCCTGCGGAGTAACAGAAGAACGATGAGCGGCTCGCTGCCGCCCGTTCCAACCACGACGACAACCACCCCCGCCCTAGGCAGCGAAGCGGCTTAGGCAGCAGCTTTGGGGCAGGTGTCACGACAGGAGGGCTCTCCCCCGCTGAGGACGAGAACCAGCCATTCAGGCAGGGAGACGGAGACCTAGGGCCACCAGCGCCCTACCTATCCCGGCATGGCTGGAGGAAGTCTCCGTGGGACCCGAGGACGCCATTCTCCCCCAGGCGCGGGGGGAAGAAAAAGGCAGCCGACCCACGCGGGGGCGGCCCCCCGACTTGCCTCATCTTCCACCTTGGCCTGGATGACGAAAATCCTTGAGGCCGAGGAGGAGTAGAGGCCGCGGCCTGGCCCGCTTTCCCCACCGTCGAACTGGAAGTCACCATCTTGGGTGACCGCCGGTGGCGGGGTGTGGCCAGGCAGCGTGATGAAAATCCTTGAAGCCGAACGATGGCTGAGAGGTACCAACTCCCATGGAGTTGCGTTCCTCCAATGAGGAGGCGGAAAGGCGGCGGATACCCCTCATCCGGGGGCTTGGAAGATGGAAAGATGCGACACATAGGGGAGGAAGAAGATATGGTTGCCTTCCGAAAGGAGTCTCCCTCCTTTTAAAGGCAACCCCCCCTACGTGCGCCCCCAGACGCCATGGGCTGAGTCTTCTCCAACACGCTCCAAGGCCCTCCCCTGCGACTCGGGGGCTGGGTCCCGCATGTCATGCAAACCGGCTCAGGGCAGAAGAAGCCAAACCGCCGCGCGTGGTGCGCACGACCGTCCAGCGGTTACAAGCGACCCCCCGCTTTTGCCCAGACCAACGGGCGGAAGGGGCGGGCAGCCATGCAGGCGGCATGAAACCGCGCCAGGTGGACGCGCTTCTCCGACTTCTGACACGCCAGCTTGGAAGCCCAGGCCCACGCGTCAAGCAACCGGCGCGCCGGTTGCTGCATGCAAGCAACCGCACCGCCACTTGTGCCACCGTCGCGCCTCTTCGGTTGCGGAGCCTATGCCGCGACTCGAGGCGACCCAGCAGCGCCAGCCTGGCGCGTCGGTCAAAGCAACCGAAAGTGAGCCGGCAGTAATGGCGGTGGCAGGCGGGCGGGCGCAGCAGTCACGTCGTCAGCCAGGCTCACGTCTCATCCTGGGACAGCAAGAGAGCCTCCTCTCACGGCGCAAAGACGGTGCACCCGTGACCCGTTCCTCGAACGGATCACGCACGCGCAACGGCCGCCCCGCCAACTACTCGCCCCGTCGCATTAACTCCGCGGCGGGACACGCGGCGCCTCTGGCGGGAGAAGCGCGCGACGCTTCGCCTTCGCCGTAATAACCGCGTCAAAAAGAGGTACGCCACGTCGTTCGATTTCGTATCCTTTTCCTTTTTCCTCTTTCTCTATCTCTTGCAACAGGGACCGGGAAAGGGGGATACCCCGAAAAGGATCCTTCTCCGCGAAGGAACCGGGCTCCGAGCCCCCCCTACTGATCAGGGGTTCGAAGACTGGCCCTCCGAAGGGTTCAACAGTCGCCTCAGATCGCGTGGGCCCGACACCCACTACTGGTCAGGGGTTCGAAGGCCAGCCCCCCGAAGGGTTCCATGGCCGCCTCAGGCTACTCGGGCTCCGCGCCCATTACTGATCAGGGGTTCGAAGGCTGGCCCCCGAAGGGTTCACAGTCGCCTCAGACACCGAGCGAGGGATGACCAGGGGTACGTTCGATACATAACCGAGGCTCGGGCTGCGCTCCCGAGGTACCCTAGGACATTTCCGAGACCAGCGGGAACGATCTTGTAACGGAATCCCATCGGAGGGAGGCATCGAGCCCTCGGACCCCGTCGCCAGGGGACCGGGTCCGGCAAATCACCCGCAGGTACTTTTGGGCGTGCCTCTGGGCCCCTAGCCGACCCCCAACGAACGGGGCACGGACGTCCACTCGGATTACCCGCTTGCAGCTCACCGGAGACACCATGTTCGGTGCCCATCGAGGGTAACATGGCGCACTCCCCCCCTCCTCCTTGCGGAAAGGCGACGTAGGGGCGTATGTAAAAAGTCGAGTCTGTCCCTGATCGTCCTCTCGCCCTGTGCAGAGGCTCGGGGGCTGCTCTCGCAAAATCCGGCTCCGGCCGAACCGTTGACAGCGTCAACATACCAGCCCGAGAGTTTGGGCCCCGACCGTGCACCCGGGCTACGGCCAGTTCGCATGAGGGAACGACCAGACCAGCTGAAGCATTACGCAAGGTATTAAGACCTCGAAGGAGTGTAACCACTCCTCCGAGGCCTCGGGGGCTACACCCGGCGGGTGCGCTCGCGCGCACCCACCGGAACAAAATGCAACCGAGAAAGGCTGGTCCCCTTGCAAAAAAGTGCGACGAAAGCCTCCAAGCGAGTGCTAACACTCCCTTCGAGGCTCGGGGGCTACTGTCGGGGACCATAATTAGGGGTACCCTCAAGACGCCTAATTCTCAGCTGGTAACCCCCATCAGCATAAAGCTGCAAAGGCCTGATGGGTACGATTAAGTCAGGGATCAGTCCACACGAGTGACTCGATCACGCTTCACCCGAGCCTAGCCTCGGCCAAGGGCAGCCGACCTCGAGAGACTTCCGTCTCGCCCGAGGCCCCCCTTTTTACGGCGGACACATCACCGGCTCGCCCGAGGCCTTGGCTTCGCTCAGAAGCAACCCTGACTAAATCGCCACACCGACTGACCAAGTTGCAGGAGCATTTAACGCAAAGGTGGCCTGACACCTTTATCCTGACACGCGCCCCCCCGGCAGAGCCGAAGTGACCGCCGTCACTCCACCGCTCCTCTGACCGGTCTGACAGAAGGACAGCGCCGCCTGCGCCACTCCGACTGCGGTGCCACTCGACAGAGTGAGTCTGACAGGCAGTCAGGCCTTGCCAAAGGCGCCACGGCGAACTCCGCTCCGCCCGACCCCAGGGCTCAGACTCGGGCTAAGACCCGGAAGACGGTGAACTCCGCTCCGCCCGACCCCAGGGCTCGGACTCGGGCTAAGACCCGGAAGACGGCGAACTCCGCTCCGCCCGACCCCAGGGCTCGGACTCGGGCTAAGACCCGGAAGACGGCGAACTCCACTCCGCCCGACCCCAGGGCTCGGACTCGGGCTAAGACCCGGAAGACGGCGAACTCCGCTCCGCCTGACCCCAGGGCTCGGACTCGGGCTAAGACCCGGAAGACGGCAAACTCCGCTCTGCCCGACCCCAGGGCTCGGACTCGGGCTAAGACCCGGAAGACGACGAAACTCCGCCTCGCCCGACCCCAGGGCTCGGACTCCGCCCTAGCCTCGGCCAAACGACTTCCGCCTCGCCCGACCCCGTGGCTCGCGCTCGGCCTCGGCAACAGAGGACAGACTCAACCTCGGCTTCGGAGGAGCCCCCACGTCACCCTGCCTAGGGCACAGACCCGCCACGTCACCAGGAAGCGCCATCATCGTCCTACCCCGAATCGACTCGGGTCACGGAGAACAAGACCGGCGTCCCATCCGGCCAGCTCCGCCGGATGGGCAATGATGGCGCTCCACAAGCTCTGTGACGACGGCGGCCCCCAGCTCTCTTACGGAAGCAGGGCGACGTCAGCAAGGATTCGACCGCTCCAACAGCTGTCCCTCCGCCAGGCTCCGTCGCACCTCCGACAGCCACGACATCACGCCAGCAAGGTGCCAAGACCTCTCCGGCTGCCACATTGGCATGTACCTAGGGCGCTAGCTCTCTCTCCGCTAGACACGTAGCACTCTGCTACACCCCCCATTGTACACCTGGATCCTCTCCTTACGACTATAAAAGGAAGGACCAGGGCCTTCTCAGAAAAGGTTGGCCGCGCGGGACCGAGGACGGGACAGGCGCTCTCTTGGGGCCGCTCGCTTCCCTCACCCGCGTGGACGCTTGTAACCCCCCTACTGCAAGCGCACCTGACCTGGGCGCGGGACGAACACGAAGGCCGCGGGACTTCCACCTCTCTCACGCTCGACTCCGGCCACCTCGCCTCTCCCCCCTTCGCGCTCGCCCACGCGCTCGACCCATCTGGGCTGGGGCACACAGCACACTCACTCGTCGGCTTAGGGACCCCCCTGTCTCGAAACGCCGACAGTGATAAACATCAAGGTAAGATATAAAGGCGATAAGGGAAAAGAAAAGGTGATAACGATGAAAAGCATAATTCATGGACAAAGTTAAGGCAAGACTCGCAAAGTAACGAAGTGGAGAAAACAATCAAGGATAAGTGAGGTTCTGACATAAGAGTTGAAGTAAAAATTCATTATCGAAGGAAGTTACAAGGAATTAACGAGACAACCACGAGTGTGCAAAAACAATGACCGCTCATGGATCATTAAGAAACAAGGGTGGTCAAGGGGACGTTAACTGAAATGTCTTAAACAAATATTGAGATATAAAGGTAAGCATATATAAAAATAAGAGTATGCAAGATTCCAATGGTACGAACATACTATGACCAAGAGAGTACAAATAGCCAAAAAGATAGCGACTTAACAATAGAATAGGAAAGGGTCTCAAAAGACAATAAGATCATGGACATATAAACTGAAATGTTTAAATAGGCAGCAGAGTTTTTATTAGAGGTAGGTATTGAAACAAGGGTATTAAAGAATCCAGGGATACGAGCATGTCTATACCAGGGGAATAGAAATTGTCAAATGGTAGCAATTTAATGAGGAAAGAGAAAAGAAGACCAAGAGACAAGAAGGTAATGGTCAGGGGGCATCTACAAAGATGTCGCAAGCACAAGAGTGAGATCAGATCTAATAGATTGAGAGAAGTATAAACCATACTAGAATAAAATACTTTTGGCAAGGAGGCATATAGGAGCACAACATATAATTAGGTGAGGTGACTAGTATTTTGAAGCAGAATCAAGGATGAGGTGAAGTAATAGTCAATAAGTCCTTAAAACGGCCAATGCTACTCTAGGCTAGCGGTCCTACAGTCAGCACGGCTTTGATACCACTTATGTCACACCCGGTTTCAGAAGGCAAACCGAATGCGAACTATGTACGTGCCAGGATCAGAATTCACGTACACAGCGATTACATAAATGAACATCATCGCACAATGCTTCGAATTACAATAAAGAGTAAGTAATGATATTAAAGACTAGAGTCATTTACATAATATAAATCAAAGTACACAGAATCGAAACGTAGCTAACGTAAATAAACCCACCACAGGCAGCTGACTGGGGGAGGTCGCTAGCCTAATCCTCGAACTCGTCGACGTCCTGGAACTCCTAGAGAACCGCCTAGATGCCTTCTTCTTTACCTGAGCATAGATTGCACCAAAGGCAACCTGGTGTTTTGTGAAAGCAAGGGTGAGTACACATCAACGTACTCAGCAAATGCCCCGTTTGGCTGAAGTGGACTAGCTTTATGTGGGGTTAAGCTCAAGCAGCTGCTTTTAGTTGGTCAGGTATTTATTATTAGTGGAAGCCAAGTTTTATCATATAACCAACCCGTGAATCATTTCTTCATCGAGGAACATCATTATCGTCATCGAACCAAAATAATAAATAGAACCATTGTATCTCAGATCATTTGTATCTCTAATCAAAGAGGATCCCAAGGCTGCTCTTAACCGTGAGCACGGCTGATATATCAGTTCCATTACCCTCTGCAGAGGTCGCACACTTTACCCATGAGCCGTGATTCCCGTTTTGCCCGGGGATCATGACTCCCCATTGATCACTTCCTAGGTGGTCCGGCAGGGTATCACTACATAGCTTTTACAAAGATTCCCTAGAGGTCATAGCCGCCCGTTAGGTTTCTCCAGTTTGATAAACACAGTACCTCTCCCCGCAGGAGGGTGACTAACAAAAGCAAAACGAAAGAACCTCGGCACTCAGCCTCGGCAGAGCAAGCACTGTGCCTGGACCCCATTGACGGCACGACGGCGAAGCAACTACACCTCTAGTTCCTCTAATTAATTAGCTAAGGGCATCCCATTTCACCCTCATGGTTGCACTGTTATCCCGGGTGGTCTCTCAACGAACAGGTCCTTACGGAGAGGCACTCGAGAAACTGCTCGAGTCCCCTAACTGCCACAAGTATATCATCATATCCAGAATAAAATCATAGTATCATCATTGTATCACATCATGTTCATTGATTAAAGTAAAGCGCTAGCATGTAGCTAACCATAGTAACCCAAAAGGTAAATCAAGGACCAGGTAAATAGAAAGCTAGTAAATCCTTAGGTTGTGCATAGTACGCGGGACAGTGTATTATAAAGTAAATGAGACATAATGGGTCAGAGGACACTTGCCTTCACCAAACAGATGCTCAGGGTCTTCGATCTCGTAGAACTCGAAATGTTCGATCACCTGGTCGCCATGCTTGATCGTCGATTCCTCGAAGCTCAGAAACGAATCGCGATCTAATCGCAACGCAAAGTGAAGACGAATAGGCACAAGCAAACAAACATATACATATGCATAAGAACATTACAACATATAATATCACACGTAATAAAATATGCAAAACAAAATAGAGTGCGTTACTACGGTCACACGAGGAAAAGAAACGTAGAACTCGAAGCTACGATCAAGAAGTTAACAGGTTTACGCTAAACAAGTATTAACTATAACTTTTAGTTCAACATTATCAAATATAAATATTACACATCGTTTAGTTAGATTAATCTGCTACACTAATAAATGTCAGTTTAATTAAGTAATTTAATTAAAACGAGAGATTCTAAGCGAGGTGAATTTACGACGCGCGAAACAGCACGACAGCGTGCGAACGACGCGCGGACACAGCACATCACGCACGAACAACGCGCAGACAACACGTGAATGACACGCGAAGCAGCACGCCACCGCGCGCGGAACAGCACCCGCGACAGATGAGAATAACTGAACATGTGACATGTTTATACTAAACGAATGTTAAATAAATAGAAGATAGTTAAATTAATATTATCCATGTTAATATTTATTATAAAAGCCCAAGTTGAACACTACACATTTAATCTGTTTAGAATATTAATCTAATAAATATTAATCGAGCGAGCCTAAGTGAATTATCTAAAATATGTGACATGACGAATTACCATTATTAACATGAGTGTTTATAGGCGAAAACAATTTATTATCAAGCGTAGATGTCGCACGACACACGAAACAACACTGCGGCACGCGCACGGCGTGCGACAATGCGTGTGAATGGCACGCGCGACATCCGCAAAACAACGCGCACGGCCGTGTGCGACACGCACGAGTCAACGCGACTATGCGCGCAAACAGCACGATGACGCGCAAACGATGTCGTGCGCCAACAACGAACAAATAAATAATTAGTTAAAAGCATTTAAGCTGGTGTTAATCAAGTTAACTAATATTTATATTTATAAAAGCACGAGTTAAAACTATATACTCGTTCTAAATAAATTGTTATTTTATTAACCCTAGAATAAACCAACAATTAATTATACAACTAAAACATACGACCCGACGACAACGAGCGCCACATGTGGGAACAGCGTGCGCGGAACGGCGTACGCGACAGCGCGCGTCGACACGTGTGAACGACACGCGGATCAACATGTAACCACGTGCAAAACCGTGTGTGCGGTTCGACGAATCGCGCCATGCGGGGGCCATGCATAGGGGTAGACGCGTGCTGTCCAACTCGACGAGCGAGGAGACATGTATGGCTACACGAACAACGAACGACGCACACAAGGGTTGGATCGGGGCGCGCAGGTTGCGCAACGACCACGGCGAGGCACGGCGATGGTGGACGAACGGACGTGGCGGGCTGCAGGGACACCGGCGGGGTCGGGCTCAACGGTTCGGTCACCATAGCTAGCCACGGCGGCCACGATCGATCGGGCACGGGGTGCTGGACGCACGGCGGCTCGCTGGTTTGGGCTGGGTTCAGCCGTGCTTGCAGCGCACCGGCGACCGACGGCATGGGGACGAGCTGGGCATGCAGCGAGCGCGCAGCAACTCGGCTGCGACGCGTAGGGGCGTGAACGACACGCGAATCAGCACACGATCACGAGCACATCACGCGCGAACAGCGTAGACAATGAGACGATACGTGATACTCGCTAACAGATAACACGATTATACTAAACAAGTATTATTAATAATAAAAACATTTATGTAGATATAATCATATTAACAGATATCCATAAAGCGCAACTAAAACTATAGACTAGTTTAAGTAAATTACTACTTTAATAACTCGGGTAAATAAATAATCAACTAATTAATTAAAATGTGTATCGTGACCAAATAATGTTACTAATACGTAGGAAATATCATTATAAAGTTAACACAACGAGAATAGGCTGAAACCGATTTATAATACGATGATAATGAGTTATTATCGAATTGGTTAACATAGTGCAATATGATTGGTTGGAGGATGACCACACGTAAGGTCGCGGAGATCATAGCCAACAGCCATAGAAAGTCTAATCCCATGTGGGTGTGCAACAATTTTTGACTTTTCTAGGAGACGTGCGACGTGCATGAAAATAGTGGAGCCATGCATGTGGGGGCCATTCAGTTTTCTTGCAACTCATGCAACCTGGAGTTTCGCGTGGGCGTGGGGTGTGGCCGTGTGGGCAACTGGGCATGCACATGCAGCACGGGAGTTTTTTTCCTCTCTCTACATTCGTGCACGAGCAGAACTTCTCCACGCGGTGAGTCTGAACGCACGACGACGACCATCGATCAACACGACGCTGGCTGGAGCTTGCGCAGAGGGCAGGGGACAGAGCTCGCGCGCGGGGGCTGTGCCGGTCGCGCCCTGGGGCCTCTAGAGACCTGCCTACAGCAGGCGGGCCGCTCGGCCAAGGCCACAACGGCTGGCCATGACTGCGCGCTGGCTGAGGCAAGGCACGCCAGGGGCCGCTCGGCCAAGACCGCAATGGCGGAGTAGGGCGGGCGCTGTGTGGTAGCGGCGTCCATGAAGGCGCATGCGGCTGGCGGGGCACGTGGGACGCGAGGCGAGCGACGAGTGCAAGGCAAAACGGTTTCCTGGCCGCGTGGGACAAGGCCGAGAGGAGGGGACACGAAGGGAGCTACGCGAGGAAGAAGGGGTCCGAGGCGAGGAGGAAGAAGGCTCACCTATGCACGTAGAGCTCGGCTACGACGGTGATTGGACGGACTGGATGCGCGCGCGGAGGGGGCTCGACCCGCCATGGCCGCAGCAGCAGTTCGGCTGCAACTGCGCCGATCCGGATCGAGGTGAGGGGAAGAAAACTGAGGCACGTCGTGGGCGAGATTAGCGCTTGGGCGGTTCGGGAGAAGATAAACAGGGCTAGTTGGGCTGGTGGGTGGGATCCGCGTGCAGCGGCAGCTGGGCGCGCGGGTGCGCAGCGGGGAGCACGCACGGTGCTGGGCCACGCAAGGCTGCGGGGTGCGGGTGGACGCGGCCATGGGCCAAGGGAAGCAAGTGCGCGGGACGCTAAGGCGCGACCGGGCCGCGCAAGCGCGCGCCGCGGATGCGGGCCGGGGACGCAGGAAAAGGCCGGCTAGGAAGGGTTGGGGAAGGCTTTCTATCTCTCCCTTTCTATTCGTATTTAAATATATTTTTTTTGAATCAAAGATTTAAATATATTTAATGAGTTTGAATGGATGCAGAAACACAACAACTCAACATAAAAAAAATGTCTCAGCATGCTATGCAGTAATCAAGGACTCTTTTAAGGTTTCATTTTACTAGGCTTATAGATATATAAAACCAAATAATTCTTCATTTTTTTAGAAAAAGTTGAAGGAAAGCAGAGAAATGAGAGAGTAACACCTGAATTTGGTAGATATTAGAAAAGAAATTTTATACCCACAATTCAGGGTGTTACAACAATACTGACCACTGCACCGGTTTTGTCTCAACTGAATATTGAGAAGTTGTTTGATGTGTATTGTGATGCATCAAGCATTGGTCTTGGATGTGTTCTAATGCAAGAAGGACGAGTAATAGCTTATGCCCCAACACATGATTTGGAATTGGCCGCAGTGGTTCATGGCCTTAAAATTTAGCGTCATTGTCTACTGGGAAATGTATGTCATATGTATACTGATCACAAGAGTTTAAAGTACATTTCACCCAGTCAGAGTTAAATATAAGACATAGAAGATGGCTCGAGCTAATCAAGGACTATGACCTAGAGATTCACTATCATCCAGGGAAAGCTAATGTGGTGGCTGATGCTTTAAGTTGTAAAGCATTTTGTCATTGCCTCAGTGTGGGGTTGCCTAACACCACCTTAAATAGCTTCTACTCGGGGTCGTTGATCAGAGATCAGACAGTCGGTACAGCCCCGTACCCCTTCTCGTGTAATTTTGTTAAAGAGACCATCGCTTTTCCAGGAATCAACCGGCCGTCCTTTAGTTTCGCGCGCAGACCCCTGGTTTCTTGTAAACAGACCCCCAACCTTTTAATTAATCACAGATTTAGGCTTAATTTTGTATTTTAAACTTCAAAACTTGTTTATTTCATATCTTTTGCATATGAACTCCAAATTGAGTGATTAAAATTGCAAAATGTTCATAAGGTTATTCTCTGTCCAAGTAAATTATGATCATTCACTGTCTGTACACTTTAATTTTATACCTAGACTATAGGTTAGTATATGTAATAGTTTGTTTATTAAATAGGAAATTAAAAGGAAAACCCTAATGGTACTTAGGTGTTTAACCTTGTGAGATTAATAATATGTCATGTATGAATTTATCCCTAGTATGATTTTGTGTCTCACTAAAAATTAGTGGAACTAAATATGTAATCCATGGGGATAGATAATATTTAGGGAATCACAAATCTCTAAGTGTACCAGTTCACCCTAGCACCTATGTTGACCTTTGTGTTTACTCTGCTCTGTCAAACTTATGTTCACTTGGTTGTATATGCTTGGAGTTTTGTTCATTTGTCTATATCCAAATGTATTGAATGCATGATCGCTTTGTTTAGACAACGAGCGGCTCGTGGTTCCTGAGTGTGTTGCCAAAGGCCTTCCTGAGCAACAACCTGGTGAAGGCAAGTGACTTCTGACCTATTATGTCCTACTTACTTTATAACTCATTGTCCCACATTACTTTATCAAAACCTAAGGATTGACTAGTCTGTATTTACCTTATCCTTGTTTACCTTTTGGGTTATTATGGTTAGCCTTATGCTATTGCTTTAACTTAATCAACGAACATGATGTGAATATTTATGATACGATAATGTTATCCTGATTATGATCTTGTGATACTTTAGGGGACTTAGGTTGTTTCCTGAGTACCTCTCCGTAAGGACTTGTTCGTTGAGTGACCACCCAGGATAATGTATGTTCCCACTTAAAGATATCCTCTGCCCATCCAGAATGTTTGTTGCTGTAAGCAATCTTATATTTTTTGAGGCCATGATAATCGCTTTTGCGAACCTCTTGTATGGCATGTGTTTACACCAATCTTGAGTCGGTGTAAAGTCGATAAAAGTCACATGCTTTTTAACATGATCTATTACGAAAAGGGCATGACTTCCGTTGAATTTCCATGGCATAAGAACCTGCAAAATATCAGTCATTAGGATCCTACAACAGAAGTGTCCTTTATAAATACATTCAAAATGAACACATACTTACATATCTACAACCCGTGATATAATAATTCATTGATGGCCAACAATCGAGTGTTTTGGCTAACTCTTATGTTGTAGGATCCTGATGGTACTTTGGAAGTTTACCAAAACCAACCATTATCTGGACAGTATATATACATGTCCACATGAGGATAAGATGTAGATACTATATATTAATACATTAATGATTGGAAACAAACTTACCTAGAAATGCATGTCCATATAATGCTTTCTATTATTTATGATTTCTTCTTTCGGCCTATGTGACTCTTTACTGGCAAGAAGCCGAACAACCATGTCAAAACATCTTAGAATCATATCTTGAATCATCGTTAATATGTTTTGCAGGTCTTTGACAGATATTTCTATCTTAAAAGGATTGAAACTTCGCACCCATGTCATCCTATAATGTAGCATGACAAAGGTCTATATCAAGAATCTAAGTAGTTGATATACAAAAAAAGATAAATCAATGAGCACTTACTCTAGTGTCGTATCGTCTTCTATTTCCATGATATAATCACATAAAACATCTATTGAATCGGCTTTGGTCACTGGCATGTCCATTGTGGAAAGACTAACCATTAAAAAGTCATTGGTGCACCCATCATTAGAGACTTTTACAGGAGCTCTTTTATCCCAATCATCAACAAACCACCTTTGCAAGTCTGCTTGAGTAATAGGGCCATTCTCATCTTCATACACTACTTCGCTATCATCAAGCACATGGAGTAGTTTCCTCTTCTTAGAATCTGTTGGGTTTTCTAATATCTCAACATCTAATGGGCTTCCAGAGTCAACTTCTTTTTCATTTTTGTATAACAGACACCCCCTTGTCTTATTCAGGTCTGAAGATAGTAATATAGCATCCATTTTTTTCCTAAAGTGTGACATGTCAGCCTACAAATAAGAAACAATTATTTAGCATTATATATGTAACACTGACCGTAGATGTGCATATATGTCATAGTAGTAATAATATACCTGGGTAAAACTGTCAGACAGTTCATCCCCTATCCAGTATTCGATATAGTTCAAAAGAAAGTGGCTAAATGAAGAGCTACAATATACATTAATATCAACATAAAGATTAGTATGAATAAAGAAATAGGTAAAGAAGATTTTAGGGCGTACCTATCTGTCTGCTTTGCATATCCCATGTCTATTTCTCTGAGCGACCAAGAAGCAACTTGGAGGTCTGGCCACCTGTAGTCTTTTAACTCCTTACGTTGAGATATCATATCAATTTGTCTTTGCAGTCCTTTAATCTTTGTATATTGTAAAACAAAATTAGAGATTGGGATAAGTTAATAGTGAATTCATAATTATTTAGTTTGTGCATACTCACAGAGTCATTGAGGTCTTTACGGTCTTGTGAAGTACCAAGTGAATCGAGCACTTGTATCTCCATATTTCTTGCATGGATCACGACAAGATACTAGTGCGTCTCTCGGATGTTTATCGGAATAAACACCTACGAAACCGTTATACTTGCATAAGAATAAAATACATGTAAACACGAACTGTTCATATTGCAAACTCATTTGTACCATGTCATGGTCTAGGAAAAGTAACACCCTTTGTTCAACGCTACATATTTGTGCCATGTCTTTAATGGATATAGCTCCTATGTTTTAATTTCAACATCACCATCTCGCTTCAGAAAATTGAACTGGAAAGCATTTTCTATGTGAACGCGACCTCCAGATCGGCACTTTAGATGCTTTTGAGCTTTTATTAAATTTATGTAACAGGCTATAACCTACAAGTGTGTAAGTTGTGGTTAAAAATACCAGGATGAGTAAAAAACTTATACATAACAAGGTCGCCAAATATAAAAACTAAGCATGTATTACCTCGTCACCTAAATATGCGTTCGGCTGAAATAAACACTCCATCCACTTCCTTTCAACAAAGGCATCATCAATAAGCATGACTTCTACCCTTGGTTCACAAGGGATTTCCTTAATAAAATCGATGAGGGCAAGATCACCTTGCGTGAAAATAGTCTAGGAGCAACCAGTCGTGAGATAAAACTAAAATTAGTTATTACAAAAAATACAAATTGATCCATACAGAACTACGAAAATTATAATACCTTCTCGAACTATTGTGGGCCACCGATTTTTTTGGCTTGTTATGAGACAAGCCTACAAATAGAGATTCCATTATCGCGGGACAAAAACCTACATTCATAAGGTATAATATATAGGTGAGTGTCCATGCTTCGCCATGCATAACAAATTGTTAGATGCATAAAAAATTATATTGCTAATATCACAAATGATCCAAAACTCAACAATACTTTAAGACAGTATGCATGCGGTAAGAAGGTTGATGAATATAAAAAATGTGTGGCTCTAATAAAAACAATTGTAGCATGCAAACATGACTTGATAATACATCGGACCAATCAAACAGAAGACAAACATCATCCTATTAGTTTGTTAGCTGAACATGCAACTCTTACCATGGGTCTAGTTTGTTAGGACCTCCTTATAGATGATGTTCTTGGTATATGTCCCACAATCTACGGTGGGGTTTTTCTTTACACCCTTCCTTGACTTTTTCCTCCCATCAACAGCTAGGATGACAAGAATCTTTATGTTCGATCGGGCTGTCGCTCTAGATAGAGCAACATATAGTTGGCCATGAGAGAACACTGGTTCAGGCAAGTATACACCAACATTGGTAATAGTCTGACCCTGTGCTTTGTTAACCGTCATTGCAAAGCTAAGCCGTACAAGAAACTGCTTTCTTTTGAACTGGAAAGGGAACATCTCTTCATCGGAGGGACACAGAGGTATACGCGGTAGGAAAATCCGTTTTCCAATGTGTTGACCCAGTACAATATCTGCGTCAATGCTATTTCTTTGGAAGCCACGAACAACCAGCCTGGTGTCATTGCAAAGTCCATTTGCAGGGTCTATATTCTAGAGCAATATAACAGGACATCTAATCTTGAGCTTCAAAACATGAGGTGGCAGCCCATTAGGCGTCAATGTGTTTAGGAACTCAGGTGGGTAGTAGTTATGGGGATCATCCATGGCGCTATCGAAACTATGGTACACCATATGCTCCCTTTGAAAACGATCAATCATCTTAACATTTATCATATCCACCCAGTCATTCCGTGTTGACAGTATCGCCCTTGAAGTGATGTAGGTGGAATCAGACATATTTTCGTTGAGATTTGGGAAAGAGAAGTCTATTAGGTTGTCAAGATCACTATCACTCCCACTGCAAGGCACACACACATCATTAGGAAGATGAATGTTGCCGTCACTATTTGTGTCCTCAGTTCCACCGCCTACGCGCAACAAAAACTCCGCAAACCAAGGGTCATTTTTTGCTCTCATGTTGCTAACAAGCTTTAAGTGGGACATGGACTCCCATAGGTAAGACATCTGTAGCGAAGACGCGACCACTTGAGCCCTTCAACCTTTACGAACAACAGGCAAGACCTGTCTAAAATCTCCACCGAAGACAACGGTTTTACCACCAAATGGCAGTGCGGGGCGACCCATTATATCGCACATGCTATTGTCCAGTGCCTCCACGCTTGTCTCTTAGTCATAGAAGCCTCGTCCCAGATAATGAGAGATGCTTTCCGTAGCAACTCTGCTGTTCCACTCTGCTTTGTGAAGCTACATACAATGCCATCGTCAATAGTGAGTGGTATCTTGAAGCGTGAATGGGTGGTTCTTCCTCCAGGCATTATGGAAGCCGCAACGCCAGATGTAGTTGTTGCTACTGCAATCTTGCCCTGGTTGTGAAGCGTCGCGAGCAGCACTCTGTATAGATAAGTCTTCCCGGTGCCACCAGGTCCATCCACAAAGAACAATCCGCCCTAATCGGTGTCAACGGCAGACATACTCTTATCATAGGCGGCCCTCTGTTCCTCGTTAAGAGAGTCTTTAAGAGCCACATCTCCCACTGTCGGTTGGATACTTTCCTCCTCGTAAACCTCCCTAGCAGTACCAATAGCATCGTCATACGCGTCGTTGATAGGAGGTAGAGGGAATGTCTTTATGTCCTTTCCCATTGGCTGCAGCATGTTCCTAATGTCAATCAATACCATCTGCTTAACATGAGTTTTGTTCTGACTCCTGTGTTGATAGTCCTCGGACATAGAATCTTTGTGTTTCTGCCAGAGTACAACCACATCGCTTGGCTCACAGTACACTAGTATTGTGGCAAAAAGCTGTCGCAGCGCCGATGGCATATGGAAAAGAGCACGTTCACTGAGACACTCATCGAGTGTGTTGTCCGACTCAAGCAGTCCCCTTCTCTCTGCTGCCTCACGAAAAGTCGGTAGGGTGACACCATTAACTATCCTTAGATCCACATAGGAGGCGGTGCCAGTCACGTGGTTTAGGAGAACACGAAGATAGTAGCGCTCCCCCTCGGCCTAATGAGCAGAGACTATCCTACCGACTTGTCCACCTGTATCTCATTTCCTCCGTCGCCATACTTTTCCCTTACCACTCTGCCAAGTGTACCACTCAAGGAAGTCATGATATAGGATGCCACGAGCCTCCTCGTTTAGCCTATTCTCCTCAAAATATGTTGTGAGCATCGACCTATCAACACCTGGACGGTTGACAACTCGCTCGACCATTTGCCGCTCGTGAAACGCCACCATGTGAATGTTTGGAAGATGGAGTTGCAGCTACATCATAGGTGGAGATATCTGACTAAGCTCAAAGCCGTATATCCTCCACAAGGCTTCTGGAGGAGTCACCCACCTTGCATCTCTATACTGCTTGATCTCATCAACATCATCATCTGCCTTGCTCGCATCTCTCATAACAACAGATGCACGATCATGGCCTTTGTATATGTACTTGAACAGATATTTAACAGCCTTGATGCTCCCACATGCCTCGACATTGATGTGACAGTTGAAGAGACGAAGGAGGTATGGGTTATAAGGGACAACCCATCTATTGTCTAGTTCGCACCCTCGGACCTTTTCTTTATGGTCATCGTCATGACGTCTGTAAATAGGGTACAAATCCTTCCCTTGCAGGGTTGTGTCATTGAAAGGCCGAGGGTAATGATTCTTGCACGATTTACGACCCTTAGTGCATGGGCAGTTAGGGTTTAGCGACCCACACGGGCTATGCATCATATGCTTGATAACCATCTTTTGTAGTTCAGGGTACTTGTTGCTTGGGATCTCGGCTGAGATCAAAAGGTCGTACTGCTCAGGACATGTGAGCTTGTACTTCCTCTGCATTATGAGTAGAAAATGGGCATGCGGCAAACCCCGCTTCTGAAACTCCACGACATAGACGTAGGCTCGGACCTTACCTAGAATATCTTATTTAGTCAGCTTATGCTTTAACTCTTGTAGCTTCGCATGAAAGACACGCACTACAAGATGCGGACCATCTTGCGGTGTCTGCCCAGGGAGAAGCTCCCTACTTATCTCATCCCAGTTAGGGTTACATGTCATGGTAAGAAATATTTCTGGTTTACCAAACTTCCGCACCAGAGCCATAGCATCCATATACTGATGTCTCATGTCACGAGGACCGCCAATAAACGACGTCGACAGCATAGTTCGCTTGCCAACCTTCTCTGCTCTAATATCTCCATCTAGCATGCTATCCACCAAGCCCAGGTACAGGTTTGCCCTTAACCGATCCTGATTCCTGCGTATGTAATCTAAACGAGAGCTCTCAATCTTTATGTACATGTCGACCGCGAACTGCTGGAAAAGCCACTTTCCATGAAGTATTGGATTGAATACCCCAGGGCGAATCTGGAATTTGTAGCAGTAGTAGTCACGTACAGACACACATAAATGGCTAGGAGATTCTGCATATGCAAGGATTATAAAGTGAGTGATACTGAAAAGATAGTTAATAATGCGCAAATATATCAAATTATAAAGAAACAACTAACCTGCATCTTCATCATTTGCATTACTTGCCCTATGTGTCGCACGGTATGCATCCACTTCGTCCATGGATACTCCAACCTTTGAGATATTTGCATGCCATCCAAGTTCGCCTCTAGGGAAGAACAATGGATATGATAGTGCATCGTAGCATCCATGGTATGAGCGGATGCAGTGGCTTGAACTGTCCTTCCCATGGAGCATAACACTCTTGCTGAACTGGCCTCACCCTTCTCTCCCTTCGATCCAGATAGCGGCCACCTCTAAAGTGAGAGGTGTGTTATATGTCTTCTGGTTCAATGTCTAGTCTAGGTTCAACGCGATACGATAGTCATCAAGGTTCTCAACGTGGCCCATGGTCCTAAGGTGCTCGAAGTATGGGTTTCCACGTAGTATGTCGACTATATGTCGAATAACCTCTTTGTCATTCTGTTGATGCTCTTCGCGACACCTACGGTACCGATGCTCGAGAGTGGGATCATCATCATAAAAGTAAAGCTCAAGGTGTTTATGATCTGCCCCACCCTCTCTACCAAATGACTTGATATTGTGGTACATCATGCCCTGTGCTCGGAACGTGTATATACCAGAATCCCTTACATTAGTTGTCATACTATTGAGGCAACAGTATAGGGAAGTGAAAGAGAAATGGCCATTCAAAAACCTAATGTTATCACGAAAGTGCCTAGCATCAGAGTCTGCACTATCCCACAACCTCTTGAGTTGGGGAGGGGTCTCTAGTGGGGCTAGCTCAACCTTCCCACCACGACAACAAAAACCAGGTGTCTCATACTCAAACTTCTTCGCGGTGCAATAACCGCAGTTGGTAACAGTCTTGAGCATGTGTTTCTTTAGGGATGTTGCTGTACACCTTGTCGTACGGGTCAGGAACATCAGTGGCAGTCAATTCATCTTGACTACCATCGATCTCTATATCCTCATCGGTATCCTCATCTGATATTTTTTGGAAACAATGAGTAAGACATATGTAGTTATATAAGCATTGGTATCATAAAAAGATTGAAATTAGTACATTGCCCAGCGAATAGGTATCCCTCGTTCTCATCAGCATCGTCTTCAAATATGACACCATCATCATCATCAACTGTAGGGTGAAAATACAATCCACATAAAATACAAGGGCATTCAGGATAACAGGGTGGGGAAAATATGTAACCCGAATAAAGATTCTTAACAATTACCATTGGAAATGACCCTTGGCTTCGACTGGGTATGATCCACCCCACTTCCTTGTTCGGTCATACTTGCACTCTCATTTGTTGCAACGATAGCACCATGGCATTGATTCCTACATTGTACTGATGGAAATGTTGGGGCGAAGGCGAAGACGCCACCCTTCGCTCGATGCCCTCGCCGTCCTCGCTGCACCAACGGAGACAAGGCAACGGGCAGACTTACCCTTTGTCCCATACGGCACCGGACGAAGACCTGTGACGAGGTCGTCTCATCTTGCGACCTCGTTCGGCATTGAGGCCCACGTGTGATCCGGCCCGTTGTAACAGGCCCTGCGTGGCCGCTGCGCGTTACGGGCCTAATTTGTAAAGGCCTCCCTATAATTACGGTATGTAACCCCGCTTTATGGGAATATTCCGGGGATAACCTAGGTGTCTAAGGGCACATGCGTCCTTAACACAGGACGCTGGGCACTCAGATACCTATAAATACCCCCGCACAGTGCCCTTGAGAGGCTAGATTAACAGAGCTATTGCCATCTCGTGCAAAAACCCTGTCTACGTCGCTACACTCCCCCGTTGGATCAACTTGCACCGGAGAGCAAGTTCCAACATTTGGCGCCCACCGTTTGTGCTACGAAAAAACCACCCGCGATGGCACCCAAGAAAGCTAGCTCGAAGGCTGACGAGGCTACGAAGGCAGCACTACTGGCCGCAAAAAAGGGCAAGGCCCTCGCCCTCACCCACACCACCCACCAAGAGGCCACTGAAGACGACGCTCTCCGCACCTGCGGCCCTGAAGGACAGCCGCAACCTCCACCAGGCTTCGCTCCACCGGAGGGCGCGGACCTCACCGAGGACGGCGAAGTCATCGGTGTCTCAGCGGAAGAACAACTACAGCTGTGCGCCCTGCGCATCAAGAACCGCAATCTCCAGAAGCAAAAAGAGATACTTGAGGCCAAGCGCCAACGTGTGTCTACACAAGCCAAGGTGCGGCAAATGATACGAGACGAAGAGCAGAAGGCCCAGGAGCTCGAGCAAGAGATCGTGTTAATACAGCGCGAAGGCCACTTTGGCCTGCAACACGGGCCACACCTGCAACAGCGCGCACAAGTCGAAGACCTGCACTTCCCCCAGCGCGACCATGCCATCCCACACGCCGTGCCATTCCATGGTGTCAACTACCTCGACGAGCGAAGTCCCCTGGCGCCACACCTGCAAGTGACACCCTGGCCTGCCAACTTCCGGGCAGGGACCTATCCCAAGTACAACGGCACCACTGACCCAGCACAGTACATCATGAGTTATCAGGTCGCCGTTGCATCTTCCGGAGGGGACGACGCCATGATGGCCAAGTCTTTCATCATCGCCCTCGAGGGCCCAGCTCTCACCTGGTTCACCAGGTTGCCCCTGCTGTCCATTGACTCCTGGAGAAGCCTCTGGGACAAATTCCTGCTCAACTTCCAAGGGTACCGCCCAGACACCGACACCTTGGCCGAACTCTCACTCTGCAAGCAGCTGGAAAAAGAGACTCTGCGGGAGTACTACCGCAAGTTTCTGACACTCAAGTCACAGCTGCCCTCGGTCGATGACCAGATCGCCATCCACTACGCCATCAGTGGCCTTCGAGCCGGCGTCCTTTACAGCCATTGCATCAGAGATCCGCCCAAGAACCTCCAGGAGTTATATCAGCTATTTGGAAAATACGCCAAATCCGAAGAGCTCCACCAGCGCAAAGTTGAGTCTTAGAGGAAACCCAAAGATGCTCCACAGTCCAGCCGCACGTGGACGAGGACTCCGTAGCCAGACTCCAGTCGGGACGGCCGCAATCAGCAGCAGGTGCACAACATCACCAACCAGCACCCCGCTGGTGACGCCCCTCGCCGCCAGGAATATCCCCCCCAGGGCCGCGGAAATGGAACTCGCGGTAGAGGCCGGGGACGTGCGCAGCCGCCGCGCCGATCTATTTCCTTTTTCACGGCGAAGACTGTGCCCACCAAATCAGAGACTGCCCAGAGACGAAGGCCACCAGAGATAGGATGGCACGGGCGCAACCAGCCGACAACCCTAGAGTTGTCGCGCACACATATCAGCAACCCCCTCCACCATACATCCACGCCCCCGCTCCGCATCCACCGCACCACGCATACCAACACCACCAGGAAGTACAAATCGTACCTCCCCCACCCCCACCTCCACACCAGCAACAACAAAACATCCATCACCCCCACGCCCCAAAGAAAGAAGACTTCGCCGATCAGCCGTATCGCGGAGTCATTCATATGATCACTGGGGGGTCCAGCGCCGACTTCGACACAAAGCGGCAGAAGCGGGACCACTACCGCATCATCAACCACGTCGCCATCACCGGTCCGGTCGTGCAGACGAAGTGGTCCCATGTACCGCTAACCTTCGATGCCCGAGACGTCGACCTGCGCAGCGCCCCCCACATCGACGCCATGGTTATCAACTGCAGCGTGGCAGGCTAGGACCTACACAAAGTCCTTGTCAACAATGGCAGTCAAGCAGACATCATTTTCCTCCATGCCTTAGACCGCATGGGCATAAGCCACAGCCTGCTCAAGCCTTCGAACAACCCATTGTATGGCTTCGGCGGCAAGGGCACTTTTCCCGTCGGCAAAATAGAATTGCCTCTCTCCTTCGGTGTAGCACCCAATGCCCGAAGTGAGCAAGTAACCTTCGATATCGTCGACATGGTGTATCCGTACAATGCCATTATGGGCCGGGGCTCCATCAACAAGTTTGAGGCAGCCATTCACGGACTGTACCTGTGCATGAAGATACTAGGTCCGCTAGGCGCCATCACGGTCTACGGCAACCAGCAGACTGCGCGCAACATAGAGCGGGACTTCATCCCCGGGCAAAGAAACGTGCACTGCCTCACAGCCCAGCGCGAGGTCCCTGCGTCCGCCACCCCAACTGACAAAGAACACGACAAAGCACAGCTACAGAGAAACGACAGGACCAAGACTGTCCCCCTCGACCAGGCCACACCCAAGCAGACGGTCACCATCAGCGAAGACCTCACTTCGCATGACGAGGAGAAACTCCTCTGCTGCTTGTCCAAGAACAAAGACGTCTTCGCCTGGTCCGCCCTCGACCTCGTCGGGGTCAGCCAATCCATCATTGAGCACAACTTGGGAATCGACCCTTTGGTGAGACCGAAAAAACAACGGCTCCGCAAAATGTCTGACGAGAAGACAGAAGCCGCCAAGGCCGAGGTACATCGCCTCCTGGAGGCCAAATTTATCGAGCCAGTGGCCTACCCAACGTGGCTCGCCAACGTTGTGATGGTGCAGAAAAAGAGCGGCAAATGGCGGATGTGCATCGACTTCACCAGTCTCAACAAGGCCTGCCCAAAGGACAACTTCCTGCTGCCTCGAATCGACAAAATAGTCGATAGCGCGGCCGGGTGCGAAGTCATGTCACTCCTCGACTGCTTCTCCGGTTACCATCAAATATATATGAAGGAGGAGGACAAAGCCAGCACCAGCTTCATAACACCCTTTGGCACATATTGCTTCATCAGAATGCCGGAGGGACTCAAGAACGTCGGGTCCACTTTCTCCCGGCTTACCAAAACGGTGCTCGAGGGGCAAGTCGGCAGGAATATATTCACGTATGTGGACGACATCGTCGTCGCCAGCAGAAGCAAGGAGGACCATCTTGCTGACCTCGCCGAAACCTTTGCCAACATGCGGGACGCAGGACTTCGCCTAAACCCCGAAAAGTGCGTCTTCGGCGTTCGCCAGGGGAAAATATTGGGCTATCTGGTATCACACTGCGGAATTGAGGCCAACCCAACCAAAATTCAGGCCATCATCAACATGACGCCCCCACAGTCAGCCAGAGACGTCCAGCGCCTGACAGGCAGATTGGCCGCCCTCAACAGATTCATCTCCAAATCTGCAGAGCGAAGTCTCCCCTTCCTCAAAACTCTCCTCGGCGCAAAAGACTTCGCTTGGGGACCAGAGCAGGCGGCGGCCTTCGCCTCATTGAAACAGTACCTGTCGGAATTGGCAGTTCTTACAAGCCCCGACTCTTCGCTACCCCTGCTGCTTTATGTTGCGGCCTCGCCGCACGCGGTCAGCACGGCACTGGTTCAGGAGCAGACAGTAGAGGGCGATATCAGGCAGTGCCCAGTTTATTATGTCTCCGAAGTGCTCACACCATCAAAATGTAACATGACGGAACTGTAAAAGATTGCCTATGCAGTTGTTATGTCTTCACGCAAATTGCGCCACTATTTTTAGCATTCAAAGTCCGAGTCACCTCAGATAGGGGACTCGGCGAATTATTTAGGAACCCGGAGGCATCGGTACGGATCGCCAAATGGGCGGCCGAACTCTCCGGCTACCACATCACTTTCGAGCCCAGGACAGCCTCAAGTCACAAGTTCTGGCAGACTTCGTCGTCGACTGGACTGGGCCAATAACACAGCCGGACCCGTCCGCAGAGAAGGTTTGGACAATCCACTGCGACGGCGCATGGTGCCATGCGGGGGCAGGCGCTGCTGCAGTCATCATCTCACCTGTCGGGGTCAAGCAAAGATACGAGGCACGCCTCAGCTTCGCTCTGGAATCTGACAGATGCACAAACAACATAGCAGAATACGAAGCTGTCATCCTCGGCCTCCGCAAGCTAAGGGCCCTTGGTGTCACCACCTGCATTGTCAGAACAGACTCCAAGGTAGTCGCCGGCCAAGTAGAGAAAGACTACGCAGCAAAGGACCCCGCACTTATGCAATACCTCGCGGCCATCCGCAGCCTGGAGAGACAATTCAAGGTGAAAGCATCTAGGCCCCTGGTTGGTTTTAGTGATTAATGACAACGTAATATTATATGTGACTAACGTGTGTTTTGCAGAGACAAATGGTAAGTTAGGTCGCATGACAGGTAGAAGTTCTACAACGGTGAAAACAATCCCGGAGATAAGAACTCAAAGCGACGGCTAAAACGACGGAACAAAAGGTGAAGGTCTACGGAGTCCGAGTGTCAAGGAGACGTGGACACTCGCGATTTAGTTAGGTCTTTTATTCTCTTTTAGCCGTACTATAAAGAGGGGTTGTCGATGAGTAGTTTGACCAAGAGAGTTCTAGTGTAGTGTTGGTGCACAATCACACTCATATACAGTGCTAGGTGTCACTCTAGAACTCACACACAAGTTAGAGCGAAAACCGATTTGAAAATCAGCTGAAAAACAAGAGTTAGTGTTTCTGGCTTTGGGGCACCGGACTATCCGGTGTGCACCGGACTGTCCGGTGCACCCTCTGCCAGGTGGGGCCAGGCTGGTCCACGGCAGAGGCTTTCCCCTTTACAGAAACCCGAGAGCGCAGCTTTCAGAGTTGAATTTTAGTGGCACACCGGACACCGCACCGGACTGTCCGGTGTGCACCGGACAGTGGACTGTTCACTGTCCGGTGCGCCATGAGTCCAACGGCTCTCTGTCAGAACTAGCCGTTGGAAACGACCGTTGGCGCACCGGTGGCGCACCGGATCGTCCGGTGCGCCATCACGCAGTGAAATGCCTGTAACGGCTAGTTGGTGGGTGAGGGCTATTTATACCCCCTCCACCCACCATATTCAATGTCTTGCACTCCACATTTATTCCAGCACATTGCTAGAGCATTGCAAGCACCAAAAGCCTAGTGAGGAGATTAGAGAATCATAATCCGCGTTTGTTCCTCATTAGCGCTAGTGAGAGCCACCTAGAGCACACACCACTTGCATTAGGCTTCTCTTGGTCAAGCGAAAGTCTACGGCTTGTTACTCTTGGTGATCGGCATCACCTAGACGGCTTGGTGGCGTTGGGAGCTCGGTGATCACCGTGAAGATCTTGTTGGTGACCCGACTCAAGTTTGTAAGCGGTCTCGAGGGATCCACCGCGCCGGAGTGGCAAAGGATCATCTCGTAGTGAGCACTTGGTTCTTGCGAGGACCAAGGGGGAGCGATACCCTTGCGCGGGTGCTCCAACGAGGACTAGTGGAGAGTGCCGACTCTTTGATACCTCGGGAAAAATTGGAGGAGTCTTCTAAACTTTGCTTTACATTCCGCACTTAATTCAAGCACTTTACATTGTGTATTTGTTTAGCAAGTATTTGAAATATTGTCTTAGCTTTGTTGCATTTCTAGTATTATATTCTTAGTGCTAGTTGTTGGGGTGAAGTTGGGCTCTTGCTTAGCTCTTGCTTAGCTCTTGCTTAGGTTTTAATTAGTGTTGATTTTTAGAAAAGCCCAATTCACACCCCTCTTGGGCATCGTGATCCTTTCAATTGGTATCAGAGCCTTGTTGCTCATAGATTAGCTTAACCGCTAGAGTTACGATGTCCGGTGGGGATGGACCTCCTCCCGTTTTTGATGGTGACGATTTTCCTTATTGGAAAATTCGTATGGAAGCATACTTAGAGGCTATAGACATTGGTGTCTATAAAGCCGCCACACAAGGGTTCCCCGAACCTAGAGATCCCACAAATCTTGTAGGTGATGAGCTCAATTATGAGAAATGGAATGCTAAGGCCAAAATCACCCTTTTTAGAGGCCTTTGCAAAGATGTGTTCAATAGAGTAAGGAATCATAAAAATGCTCATGATTTGTGGATGGATATTTGTGCTCTACACGAAGGAACTAGAAGTGAACGTGAGGAAAGATACCACATAGCCATGCGAAAGTTAAATTCTTTTGAAATGCTTACTAATGAAAATGCAAATGCTATGTACTCACGACTTAATATTCTTGTAGAGGAAGTTAATGGATTGGGTCTTACTCAAATCTCACAACCGGATGTTGTGAGGAAGATTCTCAGTGTCCTCCCAATAGACAAATATGGACACATTGTCACTGTGCTACATCAAATGGATCTTTCAGTTACCACACCTACACAAATTTTGGGAAAGATCAATGCCCATGAAATGTACATGCACATCAACGACAAAGAAGAATCATCTTCCAAAAGAAAGGATTTGGCTCTCAAAGCAAATCATGAAAGAAAAGGAAAAGCAAAAATACAAGTTGAGGAAGAATCCTCAAGTGATGATGACCTTGATGCAAACATTGCCTTGATGGTAAGGAAGACCACCAAGATGTTGAAGAAGCTAAATAGAGAAGGCATCAAATTTGATTCAAGAAAGAAGAAGTTCTTTTCCAACAAAAGAAAGCCCATTTCTGAGATGGACTGCTACAACTGTGGTGAGCTTGGTCATCTTGCTCATCAATGCAACAAGCCCAAGAAGAACAAGTTCAAGGGCAAGAAAGAAGATGACAGCGATGATGAAAAGAAGGAAAAGAAATTCTTCAAGAGGAAGGATGGAAAGCAGAAGAGGTTTCACAAGAAGAAGAATGGAAAGGCATATATTGTTGGCGACTAGCTCACTGACATCGAATCATCAAGTGGGTCTTCTTCAAGTGAAGAAGAGAATGATGAAAAAGTTGCCGCCATCGCCGGGGATTTCTCCTCACCACCACCATCGCCATCATCCACTTCTCACCTATGCCTCATGGCTAGGGGTGAACGGAAGGTACAAAATGATATTAATATTGCTAATGATAGTGATAGTGATAGTGATGATGAATTTGCTTCACCTTCATATGATGAGCTAGCTGACTTGCTTAAAGAATATACTCAAATCATTAGAAAGTCAAAAGCTAAATGTGATAGGTTGAAAAATGAAAATGAATCTTTAATGCCAAATATGACATAGTTATAAAGGCTAGTGATGAAATAAAAGAAGAGAATAAAACTATGTCATCAACTATAAATGAGTTCACAAACTCCCTAAAAGATGCTAAGGAAAAATATGACAAATTAAATGAAGCTAATAGGGAGTTGCAAAATAGACTAGTAAAGATCAAGGAAGACTATACTCAAATTAAATTTGATCATGACAATCTTCTTGTTGAAAATGAACTTTTATCTTGCAAAACACATGAGGCTATTAACCCTGTTGTTAAGTTTGATGTAGCAACCTCATGTGATGATTTGATTCAAGAAGAGCAAACTAGTCTACATGCTGAATTGACTGAAAAAGTTGAAGTCCTGACTTTAGACAACCAAAAATTGAAGAATTACTTGACTGATGCAACTACTAGAGGAAAAGTTGCTATTGAGAACAATGATTTCAACAATGAGTTGGCAGTGGATAATCAAAGGCTTAAGAATGAGGTCAAGAAACTAAAAAGTGAAAATGAACATCTTGCAACAAGTGTGCAAAAGTTCAACAAGGGTCAATACCTCCAAAATGAGCTGCTTATGAACACTGTTATGAAAAATAACAAGAGTGGTATTGGATACAATGCTTTTGTGCAAAAGAAAGCTATCACTCAATACAAGCCAAAGCAGACTCACAAGCCTATCAAATGCTTTGAGTGTGGAAATGAAGGTCATTTTGCCCACAACTGCAAAGCTAAACCACCAACTCCCTTGCCTAAGCACTCAAGACCATTTGCTTTCAATGCTCACTATGTTCTAAGAAAGGTTGCAAATGGAAAGGTTAAGGTTACATTCCTAGGTCCACCAAATAAGAGTAGACCTAGACAAATCTGGGTGGCAAAGTCCTTAATTGAGAGAGTCACTGGTCCTATGCAATATAGGGCCCTCAAAACTCAAGCTTGAATTGTCTGTGAATGTAGGTGAACTACAAGACTGGTGGGAGTCATTGGGTTATTGACAGTGGATGCACACAACATATGACAGGCAACCCACAGATGTTCACCTCACTAGATGAGAATGTTGATGGTCAAGATAAAATCACATTTGGAGACAATTCAAAAGGAAAAGTACAAGGACTTGGCAAGGTGGCAATCTCAAATGATTTATCAATATCAAATGTTCTCTTAGTTGCACCTTTGAGCTTCAATTTATTATCAGTGGGTCAACTTTGTGATCTTGGACTTCAATGCTTATTCACTCCATCAGAGGTTATTGTAACAAAAATGGATGATGAATCAATGGTATTCAAGGGATTTAGATACAACAACCTCTACTTAGTGGATTTCACTTCAGAAGATGCAGACTTAAGAACTTGCCTCTTCACCAAAGCTTCTCTTGGATGGCTTTGGCATAGGAGGCTTGCACATGTTGGGATGAGCACACTCAAGATGGTATTAAAGAAAGATATGGTTAGAGGATTAAAGGATGTGGTGTTTGAAAAAGACAAGCCATGCAGTGCATGTCAAGCTGGAAAGCAAGTTGCTAATACACATCCCACTAAAGCTTTCATGTCAACATCAAGGCCACTAGAACTACTTCATATGGATTTATTTGGTCCTACAAATTATGTCAGTGCCGGTGGCAACCTCTACTGTCTAGTGATTGTTGATGACTTCTCAAGATACACTTGGGTGTTCTTTCTCCATGACAAATCTGAAGTTGCATCTATATTCAAGAAGTTTGCCAAGAAAGCACAAAATGAATTTGATTGCAAGATTAAGAAGATTAGAAGTGACAATGGCAAAGAATTTGACAACACCAACATTCATGAGTACTGTGATGAAATTGGGATCAAGCATGAAGTATCTGCCACATATACACCTCAACAAAATGGAGTTGTTGAAAGGAAAAATAGGACCTTGATCACCCTTGCAAGAACAATGATTGATGAGTATAACACACCGGAGAGGTTTTGGGCCGAAGCTGTCAACACTGCTTGTTATGCATCAAACAGGCTATTTCCTCACCGGCTACTTGCGAAGACTCCTTATGAACTGCTAAATGGGAAAAAGCCAGACGTCTCTTTCTTCCGGGTGTTTGGGTGCAAATGCTACATCTACAAGAAACGCCATCACCTAGGGAAGTTTCAAAGACGTTGTGATATTGGTTTTCTTTTGGGTTATTCATTAAAGTCCAAAGCATATCGAGTATTCAACCATGCCACTAGCGTGGTATAAGAAACATATGATGTGGAATTTGATGAAACTAATGGCTCCCAAGGAGCACTTGAAAATCTTGATGATGTAGGTGATGAGCCACTTAGGGAAGCAATGAAGAACATGCCTATTGGAGCTATCAAACCAAAAGAAGATGAAGAAGAGGTGCAAATCATTGACATGCCTTCTTCATCAAATGTACCACAAGATGATGAAAAAGATGAGAGGCATGCAAATGAAGATACATTTGTCTCTCATGAACAAGCAAGGGTACAAGCCGAAGATGTTGATGCTCCAGGATCTTCTTCCCAAGTGGTTGACAGGAGAAACTCATCACTACTTCAAGCTCATCCTCAAAACCAAATCATCGGGAGTCCTTCACAAGGGGTTATTACTCGATCACATAGACATGCTACTTTTATTGAACATCACTCTTTTGTTTCTTGTGTTGAGCCTACTTGTATAGATGAGGCGCTACAGGATCCGGACTGGGTGAATGCCATGCATGAAGAACTTAACAACTTCACCCGTAACGAAGTTTGGACCCTGGAGAAGCCCCCACAAGATGCAAGAATCATTGGAACAAAGTGGGTGTTCAGAAACAAACAAGATGATCACGGTGTGATTGTAAGAAACAAGGCAAGACTTGTCGCAAAGGGATTCTCTCAAGTTGAAGGCTTAGATTTTGGAGAGACCTTTGCACCGGTTGCTCGACTGGAAGCCATCCGTATCCTACTTGCATATGCATCATGCTATGATATAAAACTTTATCAAATGGATGTAAAAAGTGCATTTTTAAATGGCTTCATAAATGAACTTGTATATGTTGAGCAACCGCCTGGATTTGAAGACCCTAGATATCCTAACCATGCTTACAGGTTGTCCAAGGCGCTTTATGGGCTAAAGCAAGCTCCAAGGGCTTGGTATGAGCGTCTTCGCGACTTCCTCATCGAAAAGGGCTTTAAGATCGGGACCGTCGACACAACTCTCTTCACAAAGAAACATAACGGTGATATTTTCATTTGTCAAGTATATGTTGATGATATAATCTTTGGCTCGACAAATGACTATCATTGCAAGGAATTTGGTGAGTTGATGTCGAAGGAGTTCGAGATGTCAATGATTGGTGAGCTAACATACTTCCTCGGCTTTCAAGTCAAGCAAATGAAAGATGGTAACTTTCTCTCACAAGAGAAGTATACCAAAGACTTGTTTAAAAGGTTCAACATGGAGAAGTGCAAACCAATCAAGACCCCCATGCCTACAAATGGACATCTCGACTTAGATGAGGGAGGTAACCCGGTTAATCAAACTCTCTACCGTTCTATGATTGGTAGTTTACTGTACCTTACCGCATCTAGGCCCGATATTATGTTCAGTGTTTGCATGTGTGCTAGATTCCAATCTAATCCTAAGAAAGCTCATCTTAGCGCTGTTAAGAGAATTCTTAGGTATCTCAGGCACACCACAAGCGTTGGTCTGTGGTATCCCAAAGGAGCTACTTTTGATTTAATTGGCTATTCCGATTCGGATTATGCTGGTTGCAAAATTGATAGGAAAAGTACTTCTGGGGGATGCCATCTGCTTGGTAGATCACTAGTTTCATGGACATCCAAAAAGCAAAATAGTGTTGCCTTGTCAACTGCCGAAGAGGAATACATTGCCGCAGGTGCTTGTTGCACACAAATTTTATATATGAAACAAACTCTTCTAGACTATGGCGTAGTTCTAGAAAAGGTACCTTTGTTGTGTGATAATGAGAGTGCTGTTAAAATTGCTAATAATCCTATACAACACTCTCGCACCAAGCACATTGATATCCGTCATCACTTCCTTAGAGATCATGTTGCTAAAGGAGATATCATTTTAGAAGGAGTGAGGTCGGAAGATCAATTAGCGGATATTTTCACTAAGCCACTTGATAAGACCCGCTTTTGCATGTTGAGGAATGAACTAAATATTCTTGATCTCAGAAATTTTATGTAAAATGTCAAATGGTGTTGTCAAGCTTGCATTGCATGTTTAAATTCCTTGTATTGCATCTAGGACTTGTCTAACCTAGTTGAGATAACCGCCAACAAAGCGAGTGAAAAAGCTTAACTCGGGTCAAACCTGACAAGTCTTAGTT